>NC_038252.2:378614-702424 GCF_000004515.6 Glycine max | reverse complement strand
TTAATAGAACACTCTACAAATTGATTTAATAAACATATTATGTTATAAATAAATAGTGTCGCAATATATAGCACTAAAATTTCTAATTTATATTTAACGTACATGTTAATTTACATAATAAATTTTGTGATGATTATTTTTTATCTAATAATTAATTTGTTTATGTATATAAATTATAAATAAAAATCATAGGTTTAATAAGTATTTACATATGTAAAAAATTGGAAATAAAAATCATCTATTTGTGATGATTATTTTTTATCTAATAATTTATATAAATTATATATAACGACACTATTTATTTATAACATAATGTGTCTATTAGTTCAGTTGATTTGTGTGTTCTATTAATAATGCGGAAGACACAAATTTGATTCTATAGGCCCATCCGTAGGCCCAATATGGATTGACAATCTGTAGGCCCATACGGATTGGCAATCCATATCAGGCTTACAAAAGGGTAAAATTGGAATTGCACATCTTCTGCTGGTGGTGTACCAGCAAAACGCTAGGTGTCCCTAGCAATTCCTTCCAAGTTTTTGGACCTCCAATAACCTGAGAAGTCCAGGTCCCAATAAAAGAAATGTCCAATGGACAGACATTTGGGTCTGTTTCCCATTTTGACTTCATTAAGGTAGGTTTTGTTTGAGTAAAATATCTAATAAAAATTTATAGGATAAGAACACAAAAAGGTAAAATAAATTAAGTTTTTTTATAAGTTAAGATTAATTTATAGAAACTCACTTCTCTAAAAGATGATTTTAACTTAACAAGAGCCAAAAACCAAAACAAACTACAAAAGAGTATATTGTTTTTTGGATTTTTGGGATTAATTTTGTGGTTTAACTTTTTGGTTCAGATCTAAATGGCTAAAATAAACTGAGCCTTTTATGTTTTAAAGTTGAATTTAGTTTTTTATGTTTTTAAGGAAATTCAAAATGGTCATTCTAAAACAATAATTTTTATTTATTTTGGAAGGTAATTTTAAACTCTTTTTTAACTAATTTGAGACGTAAAATTTGTTGCACTATATTTACTTACATGGTAATTATGGAAGCCGAAAATATTCATATAAAAAGGGACCAACACATGGTGAAAAATGAGTGTTAGGATAAAAAAAAAAAAGAATGTTACATTAGATTTTTTCAATTTTTTGATTGGTTGTTGAATTCACTTTTCACATAATTTTTAAGATATTTATCATTTTTTTTCATTCAAATGTCAATTGAATTCAATAGATTTCATATTCATGGTAACATGGAAATGAGACAAGCTTTACGTCTTGAATCAATCACAATAGGATCTAAAATTATTTTTCAAAATTAAAAATGATCATTGTTTCAAAAATACTATTTTGATTCACTTCAAAAACATAAAAGATTAAATTAAATTATTTAAAACTTAAAAGGACCAAATTGAATATAGTCTAAAATATAAAGTAATAAGAGTATATTTTAGGCGTATTAGACAGTAAAGTATTTGGGTTTTTTCAAATCTTGTTATTTACTTTGTCCGTAGCTTTAGACTTCGGCTGTTGTTTGAATTGCTGTCTCTTTTTGTACTGTTGGGCCACTTCTTAGGTGTCTATTGTTATTTTTGGGCTTTTGTAGCCCGTTCCTTAATTATATGAAGTCCAAAAACAAAAAAGAGACATAGCATACACTGGGCACGCTAACTTATTAAGAACCCATTGATTCTAGTTTTTTTTATATAAAAATAATAGTTTGTTTTAAAACTTGTATGAAAAGTAGAAATTATATTTTGTTGGTTATAATTAGAAAAAAATTATTTTATTTTATTTTATTTTAAAACATATATTTTAGAAACTATGAAATTTTTTAAAAAATTGTATTTTGTTTGGTTATAATATTATCTTTTTTAGAAAATACTTCAAAAAAGGCTCTCAAGATAATTATAAATCTGTTTTCTTTTCTTTTTCAAATTTATATTTTTTAAAAAAACTTTAAAAAATTATACTTTTTTGTAAAAAAAAAACTTAAACAAATATATGAAAATTTTTAAAAGTGACTTTCTTCAAAAAGAAATTATAAAATGAAACTAGCAGCCTCTGAAATTAGTTATATGGTGTTGCTTGGTTTATTAAGGTTTTTCCCCCTCTCAAAAAATAAATTAAAGGTTTTTCCCTATTTAAAATCGCCTTTGAACTTCGGCTTTGAGCCATTAATGCACACCCCCATTTGTCAAAAAGAAGAAGAAAAAGAAAGTAAGAAAAAAAATAAAAACAAAACAAAACTGATTTGTGCAATGAACTTGTAAAGTTTAATTTCTCAACAGATGCATAACCTATTATGGAGAACCAACATATAATGCAAAACTGCAAATCGATTTTAATACTTCAAACTTCAAAGATTGACATGACAACCCATTAACTAGATTTCGTGCCGCCCGGATTTATAAAACATGTAACATTTTTGTGTTATTAATAATTCACAGTTTATTTATATTAATATTCTATTAAATAGATTGATGTTATCCACATTAGCGTATATTTTAATAAATAGAATATTTAAACTTACTTAAAAAATGTCATTCAAACACAAAACTATTCTAATAAACAGGCGTATACAGGATAATACCTAGTTACATAGTGAAAGAAGATTGGCACTATGAAATTCTGTACCATGACCCTCCAATGTTGCACAAGCCATAAAAAAAAATGTTAGTTAGCACTTCTTTAGAAGACAAAAATATTGAAAAAATAACAAAAAGGCAATGGAATCAGACACAAGTGCTACAGATGGATGAAAAATAATATTACCACTAAATAAAGATTTGGTTTCCTTTGAAAAAAATCTCCACACGTCCTAAATCAGGTCTTATGTCACAAATTTATAGAACAGAAAATTTCAAATGCAAGGCCATATCAAATATTTGCAACAATAAGCTGCAAACGTCCTGTGTTTCTAGAGAGACCTTTAGTTTGTTGGTTACACAGAACTCTAGAGTAATGACAATAGCATGATCCTGCACCCAAAAGAAAATAAGGCTCAGACAGACATCCAATTATTTGCTTCTTGGATTCAGGCATCCCATAACAAATCATTTTTGGCATAAACCAAGCCTTAAACACACCCGTAAATCAAACCATTGACAGAATTTCAAATGTTTCTAAATTTGGGCTTATTACAAACTAATTTGGAAGGTGCAAATAATATCAACTGGGAGGTGGCTATTTTGAAAAGAAAGACTAAACTATTGAAACTTCCAGCATCAAAGGAAAGGCACTTGGTTTTGGTAGGGATGTTGAACCTGTCCAGAGTTAACCAGAGATGCATTTATCACTCAAAGTTCTGAAGAAAAAGATTAAGGTTGAGAAAATTTGATGGCAAGTTAGTAGTTTTTACCTGAAGAAATGAAGTTATGTAGTTAGAACTGTTTTCTTTTGTTTGCCTGTTGTCTTTCGATTAACAAATATTTTGATGATGATTTAGACTCATGTACCTGATCATGTTAAGTTAGATTTTAATTTATGTTGTTTAAGCTGTGATTGCAGACTTAACAGCCTCAACCATAGGCAAATGCTAAACATGGAAACACTAAACGTGCCGTTGCAAATTGATTAGAATACAAAATGATTTGTGCAAATCACACATGTAAAGTTATTTGGAAAAAATAATATAATAGTTATAACCAGATTTGAATGTGTATATCTCTTTGAATGTTTTTGTAAGAGACAATGTAATTATAAATTCTAAATTTATAATAAAATGTAAAATTAGTTTTTCTTAAATTGTATCATATAATAATTTCAGTTTGTGATAGTCTATAATAAATCAGTATGCTTGTGTTTTGAAGAGGCTCTAATACTAGTATTTATATTTATTAAAAAATTAACATTGTCAAATAAGTTCTGAAAATAATGTCAATGTAACAATCAACTTTTTTTGAAGGTATTATATAACAATCATACTAAAAGAACTTTAGAACTATACATTGAAATAGATAGATTTTTTTTTTTTTTTTGCATTACATCAAAATAATCATACAATGACAATTAATATAACTATTTATATTATTCAAAGACTTATTTAATGTTATTTTAAGGATCAATTTAATATAAAAAAGTAAAGTTAAATGACTAATTTGATATAACATGTATGTTTACAAAAACAATATAGTGTGTTTATAAGTAGATGAAAAATACAGTAGTCACTTATATAATTTAATGATGAAATGAATATAACTGAAGTATCATTTAGAATGAGAAAAGATATCATAATTTAAAATTCTGGTATCATCCTTTGAAAAGTTAAAGAAACAACAAAATTACAAATATTAGTAAAAGACAATACTACTTAACTATCCTAAATAATTAAAACAATACTTTAATCCTAGTATATGTTTAGTTATTAGCATATGTTATATTTTCGATCGCGAACTCATGCAATAATCTATTGACGTACTGTTTTTATGATAAGACTCATCTATAACGTGGATTAATAAAAATAAAAAAAATACTCATCGATCTGTAACGAGATTATTTGTATAAATTATGAATGTAAAAGTGCATCTACAATTTATCAGATCTACTTTAAACTTGAAACTATACAAATGATCTTAATTTACTAAAGTTTAATCATAAATAATCTCCAAAAAAAATAATCACAAATACATGATTACTTCTGCATTTTACAATAAACTTGCATTGTACAATTTTTCTTTCGGCCGCTAGATAAAATACCGGGACCAGTTCTGCAGACCACGCACGTTTAATTAATGCAAGTTCTTAATTACAAGGTTCTAGCAACGACATAAAAATGAACCTGCGTAACCCGTTACGACTTAAGAAGAAGTAACCTTTAGAAATCAAATAGGAACATGATTTGTCAAAGTTTTTTTTTTCTTGAGAGGGATTTGTCAAAGTTTTAAGCGCAGCTGTCCATTACTTTGTCTTTAACTGGTGCTAGTTTACACTTGCACAAATTATAAAGAGTGGTGGAACACTCAACACAACAGTCACCATCTTCTTCGATCAACTAATAGTAATAATAATAAGTGCATGCGTAGCGTGAGTGCAAAGTGTAACGTCCACCGTGTCACACACCCTTGTGTATGGCTTGCACGTTTTTGTTAAGGCTCCCTTCCTCCTGAAGCAAAACACATAATAATTACCTATAATAATAATAAAAAGAATACTAAAACAATTTAAATCATTACATCTTAACTTTTCAATTGTGAGGAATATTCAGTTTTTTACCTATTTAAACATTTTCTTTCCATAAAATTCTTAAACTACACACCACTTTGAAGTTATATCTTAAAATGCATGAGTTTTAAGTTTTATTGAGAAGTCGGGATTTGTCATCCCGACTTTTGAAGGGTGATTTTTTTTAATTTAAATTTTATTTTATTTTTAAATTTATGTTTTAATTTAAATATTATAACATATAAAAAATATTTTTAATTGATTTTAAAAATAATTTTTATTTGTTTAAGAAAATGATGTTATTAATTTATACAAGACTTAGTTAATAATATACTTTGTTTGATAATTTATACAAAACTTCTTTTTAGTTAACATTTTAATTTTTTTTTAAATCTAAATTTTTTTAATATTATTTTTGTATTAATAAAAAAATTAAAACTTGTATTATTATTTTACTGAATATAATTTGTTTGTTTATGTCATTAAATTTTTTTTGAAAAATGATAATACTTTTTGTTTAATAATTTATTTATAAAAAAACATTACGTTATATTATAAATAAAATATTTAAACAATAATATTTGTCTAAGAATAGATAAATGACATACTCAACCTACTTCGATCCACGATCACTCTTACTCAGGATGATAAGTGGAAGATACCATGACAAGAAGATTTTTTGGATTACTCATTCACTGAAACAAATCCCCTAATAAGATTTCAAATTCCTTTTACATGTAGTATGGAAAAACTCAAGGATGTCATTAAGCAAGTTGCACATATAGGGTTTCCTTCTTATGGAATTCATGAATCAAAGTTGGTCAAACAATTATTTTTTCGACGACCAGATTATACAAAATATTCAGAAAAATTAATTGAGTATCAAATAATAGAGTTGATAACCAATAAAGAAGTGTTAAAGATGTTAATAGAATTTAACTACTGACAACGTTTTTGTCCAATATAAATTTTAACTATTTTTAACAAATTAATAATTCAACTATTAAAAAAAGACATGTTCGTTGTATAACACCTTTTAAACTAAGATTACTTTTGTCATTTTCATGAAATTATTATTGTTATTACATTGCGTTATTGTTATTTTATTATGTTATGTTCGTTATGTTTCAAATTCATTTTATTATTTTCAATTGTTATTTGAGAGTTTTAGTTTCTTCAAAAGTCTTATATAAATTAAATATTATCAAAGTCTATTATTAACTAAGTCTTCTATAAATTAAATAATATAAGAACAATAATTATACTTAATAACATCATTTTCTTAAACAAATAAAAATTATTTTTAAAAACAATTAATTTTTTTATATAATATGATATTTAAGATATTTTTAATAATTTAAATTAAAGTATAAATATAAAAATAAAAACAAAATTTAAATTAAAAAGAAAACATCATTCAAAAGTCGGGTGGCAAATCTTGACTTTTCAATGAAGCTTAAAACTCATGCATTTTGAGATATAACCTGCAAAGTGATGTAGTATAAAAAATTTATGGGAAGAGAAAGTCGAGATCCTAAAAAAAAAACTCGGAATATTCTGGATCCAACCAAATTAAGGACCTAGTCTACAGTACGTATATATTTGGGAAAAAATTAAGTTAACACACCCTAAGAGAGAGTTATAAAATTGGCATAGAACTCTTGATGTTATTTTGTTCTCATAAAACGTCTAATTTTGTCATTTAGCGGTGCGTTTGACCATGAAAAAACGTACGGGAAATTTCTGATCTTGTAGTTAGAAGAGAAGAGGGTGAGTAGTGGGCATTGCAAAGAAGAACCATGTAGAAGATTCAATTAAGGCAATGCCGTCAGTGAAGACCACGTGTCCACCACCAAACTTAATCTAACATAAAAAAACACACACTTGCCCACTTGGGTGCCTAAGCTTGGTTTTAGTTAAACAAAACAAACCCATGTGGTCCTCTCAATCTCATCACTATTCACAACACATCTTCTCCACGCAACACTTTCCTTCTACACCAACCAATTTCCACTATTGCCCCTCCTCTGCATATAACTATCAAATGGGAATTCAATTCTAATACATAAGGTTAATATTCAAATTTTAATCTTTTATATAAAAACTAAATATTGAGACTATAATTCATCGCATCTGCGCTTATATAACCATATTTCTCTATTACTCATACTTTATTCCATAAATAAAATCATTTAAGTTTATGCAAACCACTTGGTGAAATTACTAACGACAAATCAGACGTTATTGTTGCATTATACTACGTTTCTAGAATGTATATTGTACAAGTAAGTAATAACGCGTCGGTGAATTATGTATTACACATTTTTTAATCAGATATTTTCTCAAATAAAATTATTAAAGTAGCTAGAGTATTGACTTTATAGTGATTGTTACGTGCAACCTTTTTCCAGGGTGAAGATTTAAAAATTTGAATCGCGTAATATTAAAAGTAAAATTTACTTAAAGTTGTACAGTTTATTATGGTCAAGAAGTGTTAATATAAACATATGCATAAATATTTATATATAAATATGTAATTATTAAAAGTTTTAATACGTTATTTAGTTTTCATGGTCATTGATAATATTTACCCCAAAATCAACAAATTTAAAATCGTCAATGGTATCTGGATAATAGTAAAATTTTAATTGTGAGCTTGTCCCTATTAGAGAGGCCTTTTAACATTAGCCTTCACTGTGAACATCTAGACAAATCTTACACTTGCACTAACTAACTTTCAACTTATAGCCACTAGCCCCTTTCATTGTTATCATGGTGGTACGTTATATTTCCCCATGTGTGATAAACAAGTCAACCACTACTCCATTCTCTTAAGCCCATGAAATTATTAACTAGTATGCATGAGATCAAATAATGTTTTTGAAAAAAATAAATCATTTGAATACTATCTTTTAAGTTTTAAGTTTTTAAATTGTTGTTTCTTTCAGAAAATCATTGGATGTGCCTAATTGAAACATTATTGTTGATTATAAGATTTTTAATTTTTCCCATCGCATACTTCCCCCGTCTTGATTTTTTCAAAAATTTATTTTTTTTATAAGACCCTTTCATAATTTTTCGATATACTAATTATTATTTTTTACCTATAATATATACTTTTACTTAATTATTTTCTCTCACAATATTAATAAAAATCAATAAAGAGAGATAAAAAACAATAATTTCAAAATTATAATATTATTAATTAACAAATTCAATATCATTAATTAAATTAATTGTATTTTTTAAGTAGCATAAATTAGTTCATCTAGAAGAAGATTCCTAAAGACTTTATGAGATAAATAAACTACAGTATATGAGATATCCAAGAAAGTTGAAAAATAGTTGTCCGGAGGAGACAAACAAATCGTTTAAACTATGATATTGCTACTATAATTTATTTTTCCGACATTTTCATTTTGACGTCTTATGTCTGAATCATTGTTATAGTAGCAACTAGGATGTGTAAGATGTTTTGTTGATTATTGCCTCTTAATACCTCACTCTTTATTTGCTGATAGTTTGACGGATTGACACACACCAAAAGTCAACAGATGGAGATCCAATCATGCAAGTTATATATATATATATATATATATATTACACATTGCACATTGTACATGAGGAATTTATTTTATTTTTTATATATTAAAAGAGAGGAAGGAAATCTAGTTTGAAGAAAAGTAAGCATTCAAATTATTTGTAAGTTTTAAATCAGCATCAATTAAGCTACAAATATGGTGGACACATATACTAGGAACTTGTTGAATCACATAAAAAAATATTAAGCATGAAAAAGTTGAAAACGTGAAAATGTACCAAATTTTCCTAAATAGTATCAAAATTTATGTACATATAAAAAAATATATTTCTGTAACTATTTTATTTTTATAGATTAGGATTGGCACTGTTATATGTAATTAAACAATTAAAGACTAGGAGAAAGAGGATAAGTACGAACATATAAAAAATATTATATAAGGAACTTGGGTTGCAATTGATTGGATGTATGTATTATCAATTGCGTAATCCATTCTATTGACTTGAAATTGTCCCCACTTGCACCTTCTTGCGATCATTTTATTTTCCAATGCCAACAATAATATTTTTTTTCATTTTATCACACCCAACAATAACATTTTATATTTATTCCTTTCTTGGATCGCAATATGTTTTCACATTTGCACGTGATTGAATACAACCAGAACCATTATTTAATTGGCGATTTAAAGTTAGAATCCATCTATTGCACAGATAAGCAGATTAATTGCCGCTTGTTGTATTTGAATATAGATAAAAATATGTGTTACATTATTTAGCACATATTAATTATTTTTTAATTATTTGTATTACAAATAAAATAGTAATAGAAAAAAAATACTCCAAATAGGGTAATGCTTCATTTCTAAGAGGACATTTGTTTCAATGTTAATATTGTATTTTCAGGAATAATTTTTTTTAAAGAATATTGTATAAAAGCTAGTATCTTATGAACATGTTGTTCGATATTTAATAATTTTAAAAAATTAAAATAATTAAAAAATAAAAAATAAGTGTACGAGAATGAACTAAAGATAAAAGTAATGGTAATTCTATTTCCATGAAAATATAAGTATCCATATTTTTTCATTTTTTAAATCATAGAAATAAGACAAACATAAATATTTTTCATTCTTAAAAATCAACAGTACCTATTTTTTTCCCTCAAAACTTGAACAAAAATAAAAATGTGATATTATTCTCAAATTTGACTTTTGCATGAACAATTTTTTATAGTGGTATTTTAGAACAAACACAATCTAAGCACAAATTCAAAGATACATTTTTCTCAAGGTTAAGAATTTTCGTAGCGAGGGAATTTAGGTTTAGAAAAAAGATATACATACACATTAACTTTTTGAGAGACGGATCTGCTAATAATTTTTTTGAAAAATCGAAGTGATGATGCGGATTTAATGAGTAAATACATAATTTTCTCTCTTAACAAAAATATTCCTCCGTCTAAAAACTAAAAATTAATTTTTAAGTGATTAAGATTTATTTAAGGGATTAACGGTTTTCAATATGTTCCTCCGTCCTTAATTATAAAATTATTTTAACCAATTTACGCTTCTTAATAAAAGTAGTTAGTTTAGTTGGGTTACATTTGATAAAATTATCTAAAAAACTAGTTAAAAATTAAAAAAAATTGATAGTTTGAAACTGAAAAACTAACTTATTAATTATAAGTTTTTTGTAAATATATTTTTTAAAACCATGATTTTTTAAAAAAATTAATAAAACCATAATTTATTTTTTTAAAAAAAGTAATATAGAAATTTGATAAATATATTAAGGATAAAAAGTGAAGAAAATATAAAAAAAATTAAAAGCTTGCATTTTAAAAAATACTACTTCAAATGATGTTTCAAAAAATGTTAGAAACTAATAAGATTATGTTGCACCATATATTTTAGCTAGTTTTTAACTTTTTTTACTAATTGAAAAACTCATTTGGTTATTTGGTAAATAATTTTTTTAGTAACCATCTTCTAACTTCTAATTTTTTATATTTTTTTCACTTTTATATTCGATATATTTATTCATTTTTTTTTATCTTTTTTAAATAAATCATCATTTAATTATTTTTTTTTATCATTTTACACTTTTAAGCTACTTCATTAACTAATTTATTGAACACTTATAATTTAAGAAACTATTTTTTTAACTTTTAACTAACTTTTTCAACATTCAACCTAAGACTATCTCTGGCAAAACTAGCTGAAAAACTAATTCATTATATTATAAGTGTTTGATAAAACTAGTTATTAAAGTAGTTGAAAAATATAAAATGACAGAAAAATAATAAAATATTATTTATTTAAAAAGGATAATAAGGAAAATGAAAAAAATATATTGAGGATAAAAAGTGAGAGAAAATATAAAGAACTAGAAGTTAGAAGCAATCATTTTAAAAAATGCTACTTTAAGATTATGCTTGACAAGACATTTAAGCTAGTTTTTAACATTTTTTACTAGTTGAAAAGTTTATTTGATTGTTCAGTAAGCAAATTTTTTTTAGTAACTTTTAGCATTTTTGAAACACTACTTAAAGTAATATTTTCTAAAAAGGTAGTTTCTAACTTTTTATATTTCCTTTGATTTTTATATTCAATATATTTATTCATCTTTCTTGTTATATTTTCCAAATAAATCACGATTTTTTATTTATTTTTTATTATTTTACACTTTTCAACTATTTCAACAACTAGTTTTATCAAATAATTATAATTTAATAAGTTAGTTTTTCAGTTTTTAACTCGCTTTGCTGAACATGGCCCAAGTAGCATTTAAAAAAAAAATGATAGCAACTACTAAAAAAGATTCTTTACCAAATAATTAAACAAGGTTTTTAGTTAGGAAAAATAGCTAGAAGCGAGCCGAAAAGTCTTGCCGGATATAACTTAACTTAGGCTATGCTTAATATAGCCGGAAGTGAAAAAACTAAAAAATTAGCTTATTTAAATTAGAAGTGTTCCATAAAACTGACAGTTGAAGTACCTAAAAGGTGTACAATGAAAGAAAAATAATTAAATCATATTTTATTTAAAAAAATAACAAGAAAAATGAATAAATATATTGAAAATAAAGGTGAAAGAAAATATAAAAAAACTAAAAACTAGAAGTTAGAAATTAGAAACTAGTGTTTTAAAAAAATGCTACTTATAAAGCATTAAAAGTTATCAAAAAAACTTGTTTAGTAAACAATCAAATAAGTTGTTTCAACTTGTAAAAAAAGTCTGTAACTAACTAAAATATGTTGTCGAACATAGTCTAAAAAACTACTAAAATAAAATTATTTATCAAACACTCAAATAAGATTTTAAGCTAATAAAAAAGTTAAAAATTAGTTTAAATGCTTTATTGAATATAATATTTTTGTATTATATTTGTCAAATATTTATATTGTCATTTTAAATTACTTTTTTTTTTATCTCTTTATCAACTTAGTTGCTTCTCATTAATATTTGAATAAAGAATATTTAAGTAGTGATAAGATATCTAAGAAAAAATAATTAATGTATTTATGAATTAGAAAAAAAAAATTATAAAAAGAAATAAATAAATTTCTAAAATAATCTTATAATTAGAAAAAAAGAATTTTTTTCATATACATATAAAATTGATCGAATTTATTATCATATATTTAATGTATATCACATATTGGTAATAACACATAATTTTGAAGAACTAAATATTAGATTATTAAAAATTTTCTCAAGATATTTTATTCCGATATAAATAAAGACTTTTCACGCTATTTATGGCGTGAGTTTCTCTCAACACAATAGCCGTCTAGATTCAACGTTGGCCGCAACGCAACCAATGCCAATTTGGGCATAAAAAGAAAAACAAAATATCTTTTGCAACAAACAGTCTCTCTCTACTTTACGTTATTTACGTTAATGAACGAACTAAAACCAAATCCCTGACAACATTAAACAAAAACTTATCTTAAACACCCCCTTGCCATTCCCATAATCTTCCGAGGACAAAACCGTCATTTCACCCTCCTCCCTTCCCTGGTCGCTGAACCATTTCCCCTCACATAAACAACACAGAAAGACGAACTCTACGAAAATCTCCGAAGAACGAACGTCTCTCTCTCCTTCCTATTTTCTCTTTCTCTCTCCTGCCTCCATTTTCAAAGCGTATTTGACTCTCTCACCTTCAAATTCAATTCCAGGGTCCCCTTTTGTAAATTCTTACTGTTTAGGCTTCTTTTCTTCAACCCCCTTCATAAAAAAAATTTCTGTATATAATATACAGCACCCTTTCCAACACAAAGAAAAAAAAAAAGAAATTAAATCCCCCAATTCTTCAATTCTTCAATCAATCAATTTTCATTTCCAATTCTTTTTTATTCTCTCTGTACAGACATAGGGAAATATACTTTTCCTCTGTTTGAGTTGAGTTTTCCCTTTTCCTCAATTTGGGTGCCCCCCTAAAAAAAATTCTAATTCTGTTTCTCTTAGATTTCCAAAAGGGTATTAGAAAAACCGTGACTTCACCATTTATTATTCCGTTTCGTTCGAGTCTGGGATTGAAAAATCCGAAAATCGAAAACCCTAATTTGTGATTTCGTGACCTCTTTTTCTTTCTCATGGCGGTTTCTACGATAGCCTTGTACGCGAGTCCACCAAGCAGCGTGTGTTCCACGCCGCACCAGATCAACGCCCACGCTAGCTACGACTTCGAATTGGGGTCGCGATCTTCTTCGCCGGCGGGGTCGACGGCGCCGCCGTCGACGTCGCAGAAGCCGGTGATGGGTGGTCTCTCATGCCTGTTCTCTTCGCCTGCGCCGGCGGTGAAGCACGCGCCTCCGCTGTCGTCGAACTTCTCCGGCGAGGAGGACGAGATGAAGGAACTGAGCAGTTCCTTCTCGTATTCTCCGAGCAAATTCGCAGGTTCTTCGTGGAAGAGGGATCAGAGTCCCGTGTCGGTGTTTCATGGTCCTGTTTCGTGTAGTAGTAGTGGTAGAAGTTCCACGGGTTCTTCGAGCCGTATTAGAAGCTTCAGGGGTGGGACCAGTGGTTTGTTTGATGGGTTTGTGAGGAATGCGTTGGGGTCTTCATGTTTGGACTATGACTTAGATGCTGGTGATTCTTCTGCTATGATTGATGAGTTGACCTTCAATTTGGAGGATAATTTCGTGGAGGGTGGGTTTCACTTTGAGCCCTATGCTAAAAAATTGCTTCTTGGGGCGCAAATGAGGCACAAGATCTTCTGTGAGGAGTTTGTCATTAAGGCCTTTTGTGAAGCCGAGAAAGCACACAGAGGGCAGGTAGATAGAATTATGAAACTAACCTTATTTCGTGTGTGTTTCTTTGGATTTGCAAGGTCAAAGGTGTGATCTTGATGTGGGTTTTTTCTTTTTTTATTTTCAGATGCGGGCTAGTGGGGATCCTTACTTGCAGCATTGTTTGGAGACTGCCGTGTTGCTGGCTTTGATTGGTGCCAATTCCACTGTTGTGGCGGCGGGGCTCTTGCATGACTCTCTGGATGATGCTTTTCTGACTTATGATTATATAGTTGGGATGTTTGGCGCTGGTGTTGCTGATTTGGTTGAAGGGGTGAGGAACTTTTTCTGTTGTTGGTTGATGAATGTGTGTGGTTAAAGATATTGGAAATTGATGCTTGCGATTTTCACTTTAATGATTAACGTTTGAATGAGTCTTCAAATATTGAAGTTATTAACTGAAATTTACACTTCAGATCTAGTGTTAGATGCTATGGCCAAGTGTAATTTGGCTGCTGGAACTTTTTCAAAATTTAATGAGCATTGACCTTGGAGAAAATATAGTTGTGTGTGTGTGTGTGCGCGCTCATGTGTGCGTTGTTGAATGTTTTGGATGGGTTTAGATGTACAAAGTAGTTTTGGTTGACTTGCTTGGGTTCAACTCACCATAATGGTCTCAGGTCATAATGTACAAAGCAGTTTTGTTGATGTAGTTAGGATGTTGTCTTATAAGTGACAGCATAATAATAACTTAATAAGTAATAACGCTCATCCTTTGCATAGATATAATTTGGAGGGAGAGTTCTTTTCTTTTCTTGCTAAAGCATAACCACAGTAGCCTGTGGTTGCTAAGTTAAAGTGTAAGATGCAAGAAAAGGATCTTGTAAAAATCTGCTTTTTGGAGCTGTAGGCTATTCATCTTATGTTTGCTCTTTCTTCATCTTCCTTTCCCTCATTAAGTGGTTTTTGGAAGTTGTTGTCTTGTCTCTAAATTGAGAACAGTTTTTCTGTATTGAGGTTCTACAAACTTGATGTTTATTGTTATTAACATATGGAAGCAATGACAATACTAATTCAATAGATTTGTGCTGTAATTTATATTTACTTAGCTTTCTATAACAGCTTTAATGCTTTATTATCTCTTGTGCTTTGGTTGCTGAAATTTGATTTGCATTTTTATAGGAATCCTTAACTATAATAACCATTGATGTCTTCACGTATGCATTTCTGATTTTTTGAATAGTTTTTCCCTTTGGTCCTTCCAATATTCTAACTAATTGTTATATGGCATTTTAGGTTTCTAAATTGAGTCACTTAAGCAAGCTGGCTCGAGAAAATAATACAGCTAGCAAGTCAGTTGAAGCAGACCGGTTGCATACTATGTTCCTTGGCATGGCAGATGCAAGAGCTGTCCTCATTAAATTGGCAGATCGGTTGCATAATATGATGACACTAGATGCATTGCCAGTGGCCAAGCGGCAGAGGTTTGCTAAGGAGACTTTGGAGATTTTTGCACCTTTGGCCAATCGCTTGGGAATTTCTACTTGGAAGGAACAATTGGAAAATTTATGTTTTAAGCATCTCAACCCAAGCCACCATGAGGAGCTTTCATCCAAGCTTGTGGAATCGTATGATGATGCAATGATTACTTCTGCAATAGAGAGATTAGAGGAAGCACTTAAAGATGAAGGCATTTCTTATAATGTCATTTCTGGGCGGCATAAGAGCTTATATAGCGTTTATTGCAAAATGTTAAAGTATGCTATACCATTCCTTCTAGTTGCTATTTTTTTTTTTTTTAACTTCTGTTTCTTATCTTCCATTTGGGTTTTTTTACCTGACATGCCGAACTGTACTATTTGTACACTTCAATTTCTCAATTATTCATGTGTCTATGCAGGAAGAAACTAACCATAGATGATATCCATGACATTTATGGGCTGCGCTTGATTGTTGACAAGGAAGAAGACTGTTACAAAGCTTTGACAGTTGTTCATCGATTATGGTCTGAGGTGCCTGGAAAGCTGAAAGATTACATATGTCGTCCCAAGTTCAATGGGTATGTTGTGGCTCAGTTGTAGTGGTGTACACTCTCAAGTGGCCATATCTATATCATCTGATTTTGTTTTCATAATTCACAGATATCAATCTCTGCATACTGTTGTGATGGGTGAAGGCAAGGTTCCCCTTGAAGTACAAATTCGGACCAAAGATATGCATTTACAAGCAGAATTTGGATTTGCTGCTCATTGGAGATACAAGGAAGATGATTGTCAGCATTCTTCATTTGTGCTTCAGATGGTTGAGTGGGCTCGATGGGTTGTCACCTGGCAGTGCGAAGCAATGAGTAGAGATTGTTCATCTGTTGGATATGCTGATTCAGTCAATCCCCCATGCAAGTTCCCTTCCCATGCTGATGATTGCCCATATTCTTACAAGCCTGATTGTGGTCAGAATGGGCCTGTGTTTGTTATCATGATTGAGAATGATAAGGTTTGTGCTAGTAATTTATGCAATATTGAGTTTCACGTTTTCAAGTCTTCAACCCATACTGAATCTTAAAACTCGTGAAGGAATTTAATTTAACTAACTGGACAGAGTGGCTGTTTCTTAAATGCTCTGGGGGGGGGAATGGATTCTCTCCAAGTGGGAAAAAACTTGACCATGTCTAGTGTCACTATCTCACTCTCACCATACTTTGGAATTGATTTTTTATTTTTTAATTGTGGTGTGCAACGGTATAGTGTGTTAAAATTGTGGAAAATAGAGCATGCATGCACCGTCATTTTGTGCAACCAAAGTTGCTTAATGTCATTAGCATCTTATCGCATTTGAACGTTTGTATTAATTCTGCTTGTGTTTGAATGCATGTGCAGATGTCTGTCCAAGAATTTAGCGCAAACTCAACAGTATTGGATTTGTTGAAAAGATCTGGGAGAGCAAGCTCTAGGTTGACAACATATAGGTTCCCATTGAAGGAAGAGTTGAGGCCAAGGCTGAATCACAAACCTGTTAGTGACCCCAATAGCAAGTTGAAGATGGGAGATGTGATTGAACTTACGCCAGCCATACCTGACAAGTCTCTTACAGAATACAGGGAAGAAATCCAGCGTATGTACGATCGTGGGCTAACTGTGTCGAGCATGGGAACCGCTGCAAGCACCATGGTTGGCTCAAGGAGTTGACCCGTGCTTTTGGATTTCACTTGCATTCCAACATGAAATTATTTAGTGACAAGTTATGTATATAGAAAATATTTGTACAGAACAACTGTGTTACTACTTTGAACTTGGCTAACTTGATTCAATTATGTGCTGAATGATTGATTTTATGTAGTTGATCCAATGGTCCTGATAAATTAATTACATCCCACCCACTATGATTCTAGAGTTCTGGTTTTATTTAGTCTTGCCTTCGTCAAATAGTTTTATCTATAAATATAATGTGAGATGATCCCAGAGGGACGAATTATCAACATAAGGTGTTTATTCTATTTGTGGTTTATGGTAGAGTTGTGTTTCCAAGGAACTTGTTAGCAAAGAGCAATAAAATCTGTTGAGATTTTTGAAACGAGTGAGTTTTACTGTATTTCTGAAGTTTGTTAAGCATATTCTAGTCATGTAAATGGAGAATGACTTTATTATAATGTGGAAGTGCAGTGTTAAAATTGCTAATTGAGGAGTTAAATTTAGCATAAATATTTTATTGGGTTATACTAATCACTGCTATTTCGGTTCGAGGAAAGTAGTGGGAATAAGAGAATGAAAGATTATAAAATTGGATTGTATGAATTAGATTGTCTTGAAATTTTATTTTGTTTTTTTACCATTATTTATTAGAGTATAAATACGTCTTTACCATGATTCCAATGCATTCCAACTTGATTTTTAAACTTCTGTAATATTCATTCCTTCTTACAGATTTAGGTATTGATTAGGATTTTTTTTTATTTTCCATTTAGAAGAGCTAAAATTTATAGTTCAAAACCCAATTTCCCAAAAGTGTTACAACTTAGGAGAATGTTTAGTTTGCAGTTGTAAAATTATGTTTGATGCAAAAATAATTTTATCAACGGATCAAGATTTTTACTTTTATGTTCATTTTGTTTTATCAATTGAATTTACATTAAGACGTTTGTCACAACATTTTCAACTTTAAATCAAATATGCATTATAAAATCCTTGAATCCTCTTGATAATAGCTAACGGGACAAACGAAGGCATCAATCACCTAATATTAGGTTATTAGTAGTAAGCAGTAGTACATCCTTTCTCTCTTTCATAATGAAAGAAGTCAAATTATAAAAGAAAACACGTTGTTGATAGCGTATAGAGAGCGGCAGCTACACTAACGGTTAATTTTGCTTAATGTAATGTTAAGACAAGTTCCAAACGCACATGTACAACAGTTCAATTAGTTTTGGAAATTTCTTTCGTATTGAATTCAAATTGGACCAGCTTTAATCGCAATAGTACACAATTCAGGTTTAATTTCTTTAGACGAATTGAGTTGAATCTTTCATAAGTTATGCTTTTAAAATTGAGCTATATTTTGTCAGATTTTATTTTAGTGATTCCATTTTAAAAGGCAAATTTATTAATAGCCTAATGAACTCTACAAAGTACACTAAAGATCACGAACTAAACAACATAAGCAAGTTTATAGATTTTTGTCACTAGTATGTCAATCATAAAGGTTTACTGATTAAGGTAGAAGTAAATTGTAACTATCAGATAGACTTCACTTGCAATATCAGGGATTTAAAGCCTCAAGTTGCTACTCTGGAGAGTGGAGAGTATCCTGTGAATTCCCTGCTCTACCGGTGCACCATGTCATTTTTCCTACAATAGAACTATAGAAGGTCAAGGTAACTAGTTACTGTATATTATTTTTTATATTTAAACTATTAAATTAATCTTTTTAATTAAGACTGATTATTTTCTTTTTTTATTTTTGTAACCTAATTCCTCCATATTACTATTGAGTAAGTGAAATAGGAAAATAATTTGATTTCTCTGTTGTCTCTTTTTCAGTTGGGTCACGCTATACTCTTGAACAACAATAGAGTTGTGCATGGTTTGTTTGTTTATTTATTTATTTATTTTTTTAAATCAACCAAAACCAAATTGAATCATTTTTATTGATCGGTTTAGCAAATTGAAGTGTGTTGCTTACTTGCTGGGATGTACTTGCACACAAGTTATAGTTTAAATAAACAAGTCAACCTCTCATAAAAGCTTAGCACTTGCATACTTTAGCAACTTGTTTCAACATTTAACTTAATCAACAGTACACGCGGTTCTTTATAGAGAGGGGGTGCCAACTGACGTAAGTGTTTTGACATTTTATTTGAAAAAAATACTTCCAACAACAAATCTACACTTTAAATCAACATACAAATGTCAAACAGGAAAAATTATGATAAAACTTTGTCAGTTACAATAAATTAACTATAAAAGATATATAAATGACTAAAATTTCAAATTCATATTAAATGATCAAGGAATAAATGCCATATTTTTTTTTGGACAGAAAATACATGTCGTATCAGAACATTCTTATTCTGGCATGAAATGAAATTAAATATTTCAAACCAGAACATTATTATTAATAAATGATGCTAAATAGGAGTACAATTCTTTGGGGAGTGATTGGAAGAAGCTTCACTTAACTGTGCATTGAAAGTAACCTTAATTAATATAATCAGTTAACTGTAGAGTTGCCATCCTAATGCTCTTAAGTCTTAATGCACTTGTGAATATTTATTTTTAGCACATCAATGACGTAGCTATACCAAAGCTCTAGAAAACGGAATAATCTAACTCGAGGTTCATTATCATCCACGCCTTTATATTTCAAATGTGACTTCACAATCTTTGCGTCCTTGGGATGTTTTTTGGTCCACTCCTCCTTGGCAATTAACATTGCCAACATCACTTTTTTTTTTAAATCTAAGTTTAATTCCAATTAATGTAGGAAAAACGAGTAGTATTTGATGTATGGATGTAAATGAACTGAGTTATTCATAATTTTTTATGAGATTGACTCGTTAAATGTTTATCAAGTTTATTTGTTTAGTTAAATAGATAAATTCAAAATATTGGGCCTGATTATTTAAATTAATCAAACCTAAGCTTTATAAACACAATATTAATTGCTTTTGATTAAACCCTTTTATTTAAATTCATGATTTGGGTTTTACTAGTTATTTATGTATTCATCATGAAAACATGTAAAAATTTGTTGAGTACGTTAAAAATTAATTTTGAGATTTATCTTTTGTAATAGTCAAGAAGTTATGAATTTTTACTGTACTATGAAAAGTTAATAATATAGAATTTTTAAATTTCGCATACATCATGTTGAGCATATATTTCTATTTATAGATTATTTTCTAATATTAAAACGTTTATTGAATATTAAATTGATAAAATGTCATAAAAACAAGAATAATTAAGTTACATATGAGAAAAATAAGTTAAGTTTTTAAGCTTTATTTTTACGTAACATGTCAAATTCAAACTTTCAATTAGGCTTGTTTAAATAAATGAGTAAAGTTTTATTTTGTACAAGTTAAATCTAAACTCATTTATACCCGATTTTGATGCGTTAAACCATTTAATTTAAATGATTAAATTGTAGCAAAGCACTTCACAGACCCAACAATGAAAAATCCGTTTGGTAGAGTTGGCCCAGATTATTCCAATTCTACGATTAGGGCCTTGGTTGGGCCTGCTGATTTCATTGTTAAGAATAAATAATACTAAATAATTAATACTGGACACTGGCTGGTACTACATAGTACATACTGTATTACATAATACAATTCCTCAAGTTGTTCGAGATCGTGACTCGTGAGAGCCCCAAAACTGCAATCTGAAAGCTTCCAGATTCAATTGCATATGATTTTGTGATGAGTTCATTTAAGTTTTTAAAGAGTAATTTTTATTTAAACATTTCAGTTTTTTAAACTCTTTATTTTTCTCTACCACATTCTTCCTATTACTTTACATTATTTATCATATACTCCCTCACCCCCTCTTTTATCTCTCTCATTCTCAGTGTCAAATACATTTTTGGTGTCCAAAAATCTTTGCTAATAAAAAATGTCCAAATCAGAACTTAAAATAAAACTGATGCTACGGATATAACTCTCAGCTTCTTGTCATCATATTATTACGTTAATGAATATAATACCATATATAAATGCAACATTAACATAGAGACAAAAAAAAAGGACATATATAGTCATGATGATCCCTTTCTCTATCTCCAAAAGAATTTTTGAACCGAGGCCTGCGAATAAAGAACAAGCATAAGCATAACGAGAAGAGCTTCCAATTCTGAGCACCCTCGAAGGCTCAGGAAATGGTACAAATGAAGAAGTTCTTGGTGATGATGATGATGAAGAGGTTGTTCTTATAGGCAGAACAAACCCACCAGAGCTTCCAATTCTATCACTCTTTGAATTGGCATGCCCAGTGATCTTTGAGAAGAGGAGGAGGAACCATAAGCATAGGTGGTGGTGGTGCTGGTAATTTTTGTGGAGGTCAAGCTATTATTAATTAAGAGTTTGTTTTTGTGTTGTGTATGATCAAAATTTTAACTTAAGAGGCTAGAATTTATAACGGGCTAATGAATCTATTGAGATTGGATGATTAAAGAATATTGGTCGGAAAAGGATGGTAGAGAAAGGAGATTCAGGGGTATGGAAGCAAGGTATATTTCCTTGCTCTTTTTGTGTATTCCTACAATTTGTTTTGTTACCAACACGTCTTCAACTCTGGTATAAAATTTGGTTTTTTCATATAAAATTTTGAATTCAAGTCTTACATAATTAGATGAAAAGATTCTATAAAAGTGATTAATTAAGTTTTTTAGGAGATTAATTTGATAATAATTAATCATATTTCATACTAATATCATTAGTACCAAAAAATATATTGTTTGTTTTGTGTTGAGGAAGGAACTATAGATGTAGCAGTGATTTTTAGGTTGGAGAAAGCAGTGATTTCCAGCTTGGAGAATGGGGAGTAGCTGTAATCAAAGTGTCCTGCAACACATTAACAGCAATAATTTGCGTTACTTTTTTACAATGTTGTCAGAAAGAGGAACATTCGTTTATTATTTATCATTAGATCAAGCTTAATCAAAAAGAGATAAAGAAAGCATGCTAGTCACGGCTCAGAAAAACGGGAGCAAAATTTTCGGGAGACCTCCTTTTGTTTTTGGGTCTTTTTAATCATGGAAATTATTAGGAATATTTGTGGCTCGATTTGGTTGGATTATTCATTAAAATGTCACCCGAATCAAATTTTATAAAATATATTTTACAATTTTTACTAAAATATTATTTTATTAAAATTTATATAATTTTTTTTATTTTTTAAATTAAATTACTTTAAAAAATTATTAATAAGAATGTATGAAACTTGAAACTTATTAATATGTCAATCATTCTATAATTAAAATCTGTCAATTTTTTTATTTATTTTAAATCAAACATATCTTAAAAAAATTGTCTAAAAAAGAAAATGATATATATTGTATAACTTTCATACACATAATATCACTTGTGTTGCGTTTGATTCAATTTAGTTTAATTTTAGAAACAACAGAACCAAACCTATTGATTTGAAAAAAAAAATTCAAATAAATCCAAAAAGAATCGATTTGGTTTTTGGTTTTTTTTTATAATTAGAATTTATAACAAATAAATATTTAAATATATAAACTGCATTATAATCAAAGATTCTAATATATATTTCATTCTATAAATTAGGGGTTTGCAATAATACTTTCCCTCATTTTTATGAAGAAATACAATAGCAACATGCATCTTTTTAATTGGACAAAAAAAACATCTTTTTATTTTAAAATTAATTCAATTTAAGATACTCAAGTAAATTTGCTTAATTACCCACTCATTCTACATGTTTCTGTCTCTTAGGTCGGTACTAATCATTCCTAAAATCTTTAATTAAAACTTATTATAATTACATTTCCTAATATAAGAGTAAATGCTAAAATATGTCAATTTTTTTTTCATTTGTTATAGTACTTTTCAATTATCGAAAAACAAACATCGAAAATTAAAAGAAATGTCATGGATCGAAAACAAAAATATTATTATATTTAGGGAATCAATGTAAATTTGTTATTTATTAGAAAGTAAATATTATATTCAAATATTTATTAGACATAAAAACATATTTTTGCCCCAGAGTAAATAATTCAAATAATAATATAAATTATTTTCAAACTGAAGCCTTATGTAAACAAAAATATTTTTTTGATATAATTAAGAAAAATAATTTTTAGTTAATTATAAATATATATTTTAAAAATGTTTAATTAAGAGGAATTTTTTTTTATCATCAATTAAGAGGAGTTGCTGAAACATAGGTTGTTCTAGAAGACGTGGTGGATTTCGTCGATAATAATATTGTGGAAACGGAAACAGTGATCAGTGTTTGAATGAATCATTGATCAATCTAATGTCTCATCAGGAGCAAGCCGTGTTGTCCCTTCTCTCCAAGCTCGCCCTTTCCTTCGACGGTGCCGTTTTGGGCGTTGCCTTGGCCTTCGCCGCCGTCCGCACCCTCTTCAAATTCACCGCCACCTCCGCCTCCCTCCGCAAGCTCCGCCGCGCACCCTCCATCTCCGTCTCCGACCTCCGCTCCCTCCTCGCCGAGCCACCCTCCGATGCCGACGCCGGCGAAATCGTAATTATCCGTGGCACTGTCGACGCCAAGTCCGCCGTCGACGGCACCTGGAAAACTTTGAAACCCGGCGTATTGGTTTCTCGCGAGTCCGGCGATAAAGGTGTCATTCTTCAAAGAACTCAAACGGTAACATGTCTATTTTTTTTGTTAATTGTTGAATTTAACCATTATATGTCTAATTTTTTTGTTAACTTTAGAGAATAAATTCACGGTTGTTAGCAAAAAAACAAGGAGAGAATAAATTCATGGTTGAAATTGTGATACAATATATGCATACGTATTATGAAGCACCTAATATATAACAAAATATCTAAATTGATGGTATATTCATCTTTTTAAACCAACTTTCTATATTTTTTTCAAGTGTATTAATTGTGTAAAGGTTACGGCTTTAAGTGTTTAAACAAAAAATAATAATTTTAAATTAAACACCTAATTAGAAGTGTCCGACGACAAGTGTTCGGGTGTGTTGGTATCGGAAACGTGTCCGACACAACAATACTTTGAGCAAGAGGTGTTTGTGCTTCATAATAGTTATAATAAAAAAAAAACTTCAAATTTGTTAAAATTTAACCATGATAATAGTAAGTAGTTATGAGTGCACTTCATCTTCTAAAGTACATTTGCCTCACTTTAGTGGAGCAAACCATCAAAATATACCCCTTTCATTTTATGGACAGGCGTATATTTTGATGTTTTGGCCATAAGGTGTTATTACTTATTGATTATTGAGTATTGATATGCCTGCTCTTGTTCTTGAGTAATTATGATGGTCTTGAAGAAAATGGGCAGGTGACTAGCATTGTAGAAATTTAAGTAATTAATTTTTTTCCAGTGATATTTTAGCTACCCATTTGGCTTTAGAATTTATTGCTTTTATGTCTAAGAGGAGTAATATCTTTTTGATTGTTGTAGAAAACTTTTAGATCCAGCTTAAATATCATGCAACTTAGTTGTGAATTAGAAGACTAAATTATTTATTTATTGTGTATCGACTGTTATAAAGTGTATATACAATGACTGGAAAGGCTTATTGGGATGGACTTCTGACCTTCGAGCCATATGTGCAAGATCTTTGAGGCAGCAAGACTCTACATCTTTTAGGAAGGTAATGGATGCATAACTTTGTTACATATTGAGGTTCATAATGTATAAAAAAAATTCTGCCATGATCCTCTCAATTGATTTGTATTTCATGCGGTCAAATTTGAGACTGATATATATAATTGTGTAGGATAAAGGAATCTCCATATTTGACAACAAAGGTTCCTGCATAAGATTTCTTGCTGCATATTTAATAATATATAATGCAATCTCTTGCTGCATAAGATTGTGCACCATGGATATGCTTCAGCTGAGCATAAGCTAGGTTGGTAAAAAGTAAAAACAGCCCAGCGTTTTGAACAGGATCTATTTTCAGTTGCAATGGCTAGAACATGAGTTCATTAGTAGTATTAGACGGATTTGATATATTTCTTTTAGATAGTTGTCGATCCTGGATAGTGGCATAGAATAGAAACTAAAAAAATGCTACTGTAGATTGTGGAGTGGCTGCTATACTGAACATAATTAATCCAATACAAACAATTTCTAATGTACACAGTAGATACTCAAATGTTATATCTCAAAGACGTGTCATCATAGCTTGAAATCACATAATTATAGTTATTTTTATAGGAGATGTGTCATAGTTAAATTGCAGCAGTTAACAAAGGCCATGTTACTCTTCCACTCTTTTTTGAGCTGCAATTCAGAGGTTGGAGGTGTAAAGAGACAGTAATGTTAATTTCCTGTCACCACTCCCTGCCCCTACGAAAAAAAGGATATGAATTTATTTTAATATATTAAATTGTCCAAGCGTTTTAGATTGGAAAATTAGAAGTCAACAGTTAAAAAAATAGAAAGATGAAATAAAAGCTGTCTGTATGTGGATTTCATCAGAAGATAGACTGACAATATAAAAAGAGATGGAAAGATACCTAAAGAATAAATAAGAAAATTAAAACTGAAGGATAGTTGAAGTAGAAGATAGAAAAACAAGAAAAAATAAACAGGAAAAAAAGAAGATAGAATGATAGGAAGAAAGTTATAGTGTGGAGGAAGCAGCAAAGGGATGATCTTGGCCGGAACATGTGCAAGCTACTAGGATTTGACTGGAAAGTGGAGGGTCTGAGGTGAGAACACTGAACAGGGAATAGCAACCGCTTGATATAATACTAGTGAATCTGCAATTTGGCTGTGATTTTTGCCAGTATTCATGTGACACAAAAACACAATGCTATGAGTTTCTTGTAGCAGCCAGTGGCCATGATCATGATGCTCTGTGACAGCATCATCGTGGCACTATTTGTTGCTGTTAACTATTCTGTATGGAAGGGTTATGATGTGTCTTTTGGTTTCTCTATTCTTTATTCACCTTTGATCTTAATTTCTTTTAACTTTTAATACCTAAGAGGACATATCATACATGTTGACATTATAGGAAAAGGTAGAGAAGGAGGAAAAGAGAGATCAAGCTCAGAATTATAAATATAATGCTGATTAATTGTATGTAATGATGTTTTACAAAATAACAAGCAGTAAGTTCTATTTACAATGGTACTAGACTCCTAATCTTAATAAAATAAGGAAAAAATCATTAAATATTCTGAAAAATGAAAATCATTCCCAAAGGATCATGTAGCAACAGCAATAACAACAAATGTCTTATCCCACTGGAAGGGATCATGTAAGATACTGTAAAATATTTTAAGATACAATAATGATATTATGAAATATTTTCTAGATATTCTATTAACATTTTTGTTGTAGGTGCCTTTTGTTCTAATTGATGTTGGACGGCGGCCAAATGCTGAGTATGTTGTTGTCAACATGGATGGATCAAGACATCCATTACCTCTGACAACCGTTTATCATAAATTGCAACCAATAAATGCTTCTCCTTATACTTTCTTGCAAGCACTTTTTGGGCATGAATATCCGGTGAGTTGATATTCTCATTGCTAATTTGCAGTGATATAGCATAATGTTGAGTTATTTTCAAGCTCAATATTTGTACTATTTCACTGTTTAATTAATCTATTTTGGTGTTTTGCGTCTCCGGCTGTCTTGTGTGATCTTTGGCATATTACATTTGCTGAAAATGTTATCATTTGTTTCTTTTCTGCAGGTTGGACTACTAGATGAAGAGAAAATTCTTCCATTGGGGAAGGATATCACTGCTGTTGGCCATTGCAGTTTAAAAAATGGAATTGCTGAAATTAAGTCCTGCAAAGATATACCATATTTTTTGTAAGTTTATTTTCATTGAAATAAGCTATTATATTGTTGTTCATGAAAAAATCCCTACCATTTGGAATTGTTAAACATTCGGTATAGTAGTGGGGATTATTTTATTTGAAGGTAGCATAAGGCTATTCCTTTTTTAAACTTTTGTTATCCAGTAGGATACATTCTAGTGGAAATGACTTCTTACTGGTAGAATGATTATGGCTATTTCGATTTTATAATTAATTAATTAATTAATGGTGACCATGAATGGGGAGTTGGGATTCATGAATATGTGGTTTTGATCAAACTTGCTTGAATTTTCTTCTCAACAAGCAGAGGTGCCATTTGTGAAGTATAAATTGCTTTAGATAAAGAATCCTATATGACAAGTCTATGATTTTGTTTTTGGTGGTGCATTAATAAGAGTAATAATGAATTATTGATTTACCTTCTCTTAGTTTTTTTTTTATCCTTAAAAATTGAAGACTAACTAGGGGATTTAGAACAGCTCACGCATCCTGCTCAACTAATTAAGTTACCTCCTCCTAGTTGAATATTTGAGTGCATATATCTCGATAAATATTAATGAACGATTCAGCTTGTGGAAGTGCTGCTTATGACAATTGTCGTCTCTTTTGTAGGTCTGACTTGAGTAAAGATCAGATGATAGTAGATCTTTCCATCAAGGCGAAAATACTGTTTTGGGGTGGTATTTCACTTGGTTCGATGTCAGTTGGGGTACTTGGCTATGCAGTTTTGAGGTACAATATTATTTTTTGGGTGGTTAGAGACATAAAGTTGAATTGAAGGCAATTAAACTTCTGTCGGTTTTCAGGAACTGGATTAAGTGGAAACGGTGGAAGGTACAGAGGCAGCTCCAGCAACAAAGGCAAGCGGTGAGTGATGCTGAACCTCAGGTGGATGATGAGATTGAAGATGTTCCAGATGGACAATTATGTGTGATATGTCTGATGAGGAGAAGGCGTTCTGTCTTCATTCCCTGTGGGCATCTTGTGTGTTGCCAAGGGTGTGCCATATCAGTTGAACGTGAAGTTGCACCCAAATGTCCTGTTTGTCGTCAGGAGATTCGAGATTCAGTGCGGACTTATGAATCTTGAACAGACACAGACTGATTTTTCTGTTCACTCTGCGGCAGGAAACTTTTATGACTGCTATTGAGAAGAGTGTTTGTTTTTTACTATTTCTATAAGATCTGGAATATGGAGTTTTAGGGAAAACTTGCCTCTGCTCTTGTTTCCTGTGAACTTATTACTTTATCTGGTGTAGATATTTGAACTTGGTTTAGATAGGTTGGTCGAGGTTAATTCGTAGTCTCCTCACTTCTCACTCTGCAAGGTCTTTTGGGGAACCTTGTAGGATTTTCCAATTATCCCAGTTGCTGTGTACATAAACATTTAATTTTGCCTAACACCTATAGAATGAACACTGATATGTTCTTGTGCAGTTGTGCATGTGATGTTGCTTCTAGACTAAAAATCTTGTATTGCTTCCGCGTCTTAAAAGGTAATCTCACGAGTAAACTTGTAAATCCTACGTTAAAAAGTAACAACTGATGCTAGTAGGTAATAACAAGGTATGGTTTGTTAGGTGAGACTCATGCTCTTTCATTGGCAAGTATTAGGGTTATTGATTTGAGAAAATGTTTTCTTAATTTTAATTATAAAAAATGTCATTTATTTTATTTTGATTATTATTTTTAAATGCATGTATATAAAACAGGAAAAAAAAACTTTATTTCTCATATAAGTTTTGAAAAATAAAATAAAAATGTGATGATATATTTATGATTAAAAGTGAAAATAAAATGTTTTTCAATTTAAATTTGGATAAATAATCACTTTTGTCCTTGAATGTGTAATTCGCTGATAAATGCGTTTTTGAAAGATGAAAATACAAAATTTAGTCTCCAAAAGTATAAAAAGTGCGACAAATAGATTTGGTCATTAATTTTCATCCGTCACCGTTAATGAAATAGTCTACCCAACACAGAAGGACAAATTTGTTACTGAAATGATTGTTAACTTGCTCATATTCAATTGGCAGCATAGGAACATATTTGTCATATATAACATTATTTTGACTTTTCGTCTTTTCACTCCGCTGACAAATGCGTCCCTGAAAGATAAAAATGCAAAATTTAGTCCCCGAAATGTAAAAAGTGTAACAAATATATCCAGATGTTAATAATAAATTATGAATAATTATTATAATCTTGAAAAATTTATAATGATTGCAATACAATTTTGGAAGAGTTATATCACAAGTGTCTAAAATATTACCAATGAAAGTGAATTTTTATTGTTTTGACGAATTCTTCTAACTTTTCTCCAAGTACAAAAAAAAATTAATCATTTGGTTGTTAACTCTTGAACAAATGCTATCAACACAGGAAAAAATGAATTTTTTTTATTGTAAAATGATAAAAAAAATCATTATTTTTGTTTAATTAAACACTATTTATTTAATTTTTTTAATTAATTTTTCATGATAAAATATGAATGTCTATTAGTATATGCAATGACGTCAAATTACAAATTATAATAAAAATTTGTTAATTTCTATTTTTTTAAATCATATATAATTATTTTTTATTGACTGATCATTTAAAAAATCACAACCTTAAAAAAAAATACTCCAAAGGAGATGAATGTTTTTTACAAATTAAAAGTGTCATTGTAATTGTAATTTTCTCTAAAAATTATTTATGGATCTAATTTAACTATAATGTTTTATAATAAATATTTTTTTTTACTTGAACTTTTCATCAAGCATGAAAGTGTAAAAAAAATATTTATAGTTTATAAAACGAGTATTCTTTTTTCTTTTAGACTGAAATTAATTTACGAGTTTGTTAAAAAAATTTGTCGCAATCATTATAAATTTTTTTAAATTATAATAATTAGTCAGAATCTACGGTTAACGTTTAGATCTATTTGGTATACTTTTTATACTTTCGAGAACTCAATTTTATATTTTTATATTTCAGGAATACATTTGTCAGTGAATTACACATTCAGAGACAAAAATAATTATTTATCGAGTTAAATTTTTATTAGTTTATGTGATAAATTTAACCATGGAACATATTAAAATAAAAAGATTGTTTCTTAAATTTAACTAATGAAAAAAGTATATTAAAATAAACTAAAAAGAACCAGAGAAAATTATAAATTATTTTAGTATGCTCAAATGAACTCTAATAAAAGTTTTTTCATATACCCCATGTGCAATGTTTGTTGGCTTATGATCTTGATCTAAATTCAGATTTGTAACTAAAAAAACAACAGATACTAAACTCTGAAACAGCAGTATCTTCTTACCAGTTATGAATCATTACAAAGCACACAAACAACTGACGAAATAATTTGCACCTCTCTTTATGTTACAAAAAGTTGTATAATCAAGAATTTGACATGGTGGAGAATTTTAAGAACTTTGAATACCTATGCTGCCTTTCCCCTCCAAACAAATTTGTTTAATGTTAACCAGCAGTGGACAATCCCTCCCTCACTAGAACTTGTTGGATATGGTTGATCATGATGTAAATGTTGAGGTCTTATAATTCCCATCCAGCTTCCACAAAGAACAGAAAGAAACACTTTGCCCCTTCCACCATAGTCCAACACTTGTATTGTCATCTTCCACTTTCATCTCCCAATTACCATCATACTTCCTCAGCAAAGCTCTACCTCCATCTATTGCATCCTCTCCAAATACTTCCCCCACAAACCCTGCTTCTTTCATTCTCTCACACCATTTCTCCTTCCCTTCATTCGTCTCGCGCTGGTTTGTCAATGCCTTCGCAGCCTCACCTTCCATCACTCTCCTCTCGTCGCTCTCCCGGCCCTTGAACGCGGAGCTTGTTGAGTCCAAAAACCTCCACAAGTACTCCACCCTCCGAGAGAATCCAGTGGTGAAATCCCCACAACAATTGCAACAACATCCCATGTTGTTGTCACTTAGTATCACCCCTTTGGGCTCCATGTTTCTCAACACCTTCAGAAACTCACTCCTTTCATCAGGGGCATTGTGATTCAACTGATGCAACCTAAACTGTGCACACACAACAAAGATTTCATCCGGGGAGGTGTCAACACTTTGAGCATTCAGAGTATGCAATGGACAGTTATCTAGTTTGTTTATCTGCAAGTTAACATTCATTGACTGAGCAAAACCAAGGAGTCTAGAAGAGAAGTTATCACCAGGAGGACCAATACAAAATGGTGTGTCATTTTCAGTGGAGGAAGAAGCAGTGACCACGGTGAGGCGAACCAACGGAGGAGGTCCACCAGGTCTGCGACTCAAGGCCTCAAGAAAAGTTGGCCATTGCATTCCATGAGAGACTCCAATGTCAAGGATGTGAAGGGTGCGTGAATTATTATCAGTGTCTTCGCCAAGAACTTGAAGGATGGAAGCATTTGCTATGTTGTTAGGGAAGGAAAACCAAGGGCTAACCTCATAGAACTTGAGGAGTGTCTTTTGGAAGAACCGCGGCTCGCTGGAAGCAAAAGTTATAGACCCTGAAGAGGGAGAAGATGATAGATGTTGTGTCAGTGCTTTAAGACCATGTGCTGCAAGCCTGTGGTTAGCATCGCCAGTAGGTGATGCTAACTCATGGAGAACATACGAGAGGTGTTGCACACGGTTCAGGTTTCCACCTGTTATGGCTGCAGCACAAGGGTTCAGCAACTGTTCTGCCCATCTACCATCCTTGTTGTTGCAGTTATTTCCATTGGCCTTAGCTCCCCCTTTCTTGTTCCCACCAGATTTTCTAACTGTTGTTGTTGTTGTCCCTTCTGCGTGTCCGGTATAGGCTTCATTGTTTATTGGTTTGCTCTTGATTTTCTTGTGCTTGTGGTTTTGTGGTGGTTTGGGACTAGACTCATCAGTGGCATTTCTTTTCTTTGGCAAATCAGAAAGTGGTAGGTTGTTATTAGAGTCACAAGTCTCAAGGGGTGTTGTGGTTGTAGAAATGTTGGTAGCATTAGGGGAAGAACTGGTATTGGTATCAGTTTGGTAGTGGCTGGTTATGTCTTGTTCCCACAACTGATAGTCTTGGATGTCACCAGAGTCGTATGGATAATCTAAGAGTGGTGGAAAGTAAGACACAGAACCTTCAAACCAGTCTAGACTGTGATCTGATGTTGGATTTGGTTCCATGATCATTGTAAATGGAAGCAAGTGTTGTGAGATATTGAGCAAAGATTCAAAAGGGTTTGAACTTTGAAGGGCTTAGTAGTGTTGGATCATTGACCAAATGGGAGGAGGAGGGTAGAACATATCAACCAGAAACTCAATTTCATTGGTTTTTCCCTAAGAATTTTAAAATAAGGCATGGTGTAGTGATGCTTCTTAGTGGTGACAAATGAAGGAATTTTCTAATAGTTTGTGTGTTGTTCGTTTGGAAGATGTGATGTTTTATTGAGGTTTAATATTTGTTGCCTAGGCAACTAGGAGACGATAATGTCTCTTGTTTATGCTGGGTGGTTAACTTGTTCCTTTTGTATTATATTGGAGATTGAAATCTGGTTACTGTTTAAGATTTAATTGAGGAATTTCAATGAGGGTTTGAGGATTGTGATAGGTTCTTTCAAAACTTTGGCCGGCACACACTGTTTGACTAATTGAAATATCATGAAAAGTTTCTATCTGGCAAGGTCTTCGCAACTTTTTGTGCTGTATTTTGTGGTTAATGGGTTTGTTTTATTTTTTTTATCAATTTCTTTTGGCAGGGTAAGGAAACGAATATTTTGTAAGAAATTAATTAAAGCTTCTATTAGTATTCTACACATTATGTTTGTACTGGAATCATAATAGAGTAATTTTGATATACTTTTAGTGTAATTTTTGTATATTATTATCTAATATTGAACTAAAATCCTGTTAATAAATTTGAGTATTTTGATGATTATATGAAATTTTGAATTTAATGTAAAAAAATGAAAATTTCAACTTAGCAAGTATATACACATACATAATAAATTTAAGTAATCCATCATACACGTAGCTGTCCATATCTGAATTCTGAATGTATTTTGGTAGCAAAAAGTTTTTAACTATTATGATATTATCATAAAAATATTAATTATTCCCTAAAAAGACGATTTGGCGTAAATAAAAAGAACCTGATGTCGTGGTATGAGTAACATTCTAAATTAAAATAAAGTATCCAGTTAAAGAAATACTACAGTAAGATAAACTTTACACTAACGCAGTCGAGGAAACAAAATAATACTTAGATAAACAAGTTAATACAGTAAATGTTAATATTCACATAAACGTACGAAAGAAGATTTAATACCTTGGATCAATGGGACAATTTAATATTTAATAAGAATTATTATTATGGAATAAATGTATAAATATTAAAATCGTATAAAATTTCAATATATATTATTAGTTAAATTACATATCTTATAATTGTTCTTTACTTAGATTTTATGTTTTAAAATGGTTGAAGCATCTGTTCATTGTCTCAAGAGAATAGCTGCATCCACCCATCCGCCCTTAAGTGATAAAGTTTAAGATTATAACTTACAAGAGTAGAGAGGGAAAATTATAAAAAAGCTTATCACCTACTAATATCTTTCTTTAAGCAATGAAGTGCATTTTTTTTAACAAGAAATCTTAGATGTTAATTGTTAGTTTTTTTTATTAATAAGAGGGATCAAACTCATGACATTTATCCTATTTTTTTATTTTTTACCTATCCAGTCCACCTTATGTAATGAGGTACATTTGTTTACACTTATTTTTATGTAGGTCTAGTTCCTTTAAGTGATATCATCAAGTTAAAATTAGTTAAAAATTACTGACTCAACAATCAGGTAATTTCCAACAGGTATTTCTTTAAAAATAAAAAATCACCAGGTATCAAAATCAAACAAAAATAAAGGTTAGATACCAAAATCAAACTATATTTTATAGTACCAAAAAATTATTTAAGCTTAAAACAAAACAAAAAGAAATTAATTATTGTGGTCATTGCACCACATGAATTTTTCACTCCCTTCTTTCTCCTTTTTCCCAATGTGATACTCCTCAAGTAAAAAAAAGTTAATTATCATCCTCATTGCCACATGATATGCACATCAACTCACCCCATTTAAAGTCTCTTTTATGTATATTTGTTCATTCCAATTCATTCAAGTTTTTACCCCTTTTACTTTTAATGCTAACAACATAAGCATGAGATTCACCACTTAAGCACCTTTGAGGTTGCTTTTGTCTCCCTCTACTTGCACTATGACGATGTTTTTCATGACATAATTTTCTATTCTCTTGCTAGAATTGGATGCTTTTGGTTGCTCATTACAACTCATGGCCGTTGAGATGGTTGTCGGAATCTTTCAAGTGTCGTCGAAGAAGTCCTATGGGTTTAAAGAGTATCGTGATGAGGAAGAGGAAAAAGTAGGAAGCAAAAAATTGGTGTGATGCAATGATAAGGATAATTAACTTTTTTATTTTAGGCTTAATTAATGTTTTGATGCCTAACTTTTTTTTGTTTAATTTTGGTATCAGAATTTCTTTTTGAAAAAGATATTTGCTTGAAAATGATATAATAATAGAATCAACAAATTTTAAATGATCTAACCTTAATCACGTGTATTTTGTTAGTCACATCATCCTTTAATAAAGTATAAAAAAGTTATTTAAACATTAAAATATTATGAAAATCAAATAGAAATAGAGATAAAAAAGAGTAAGTTGAAAAGAAAAAAAAAATAACTGAGAGATCAAACATATAATTTTTTTATTAGCTGTTATAGGTTGTTCTTTTTTCAGTTGTTAGTTTTTTTTAGAATGTTAATAGTATATCTAATTGCAAGTATGATTTCTAATTTGTAATTTGTAATTATAACATGGGAGAATATTACAAATAAATAGTTACAAAAAACGCATTACAAAAAATGAATACATGTTCAGTCAAAAGAAAAATGAATACATGTAATGTCATAAGAAGTTGTGACTTTAAAAAATAAAGTAACCAAAGTAGGTTTTAGGGAATAATTGGAAGGGAAATACTCTTTTTCGTGCGAGAAGACAACAATTGAGAATTGGGTTCAGAGTTTGAATGCAAGAGAATCAGAATTGAGGGCTCAGAAATCACGATTCAGAATGGGTCAAACTGAAAGCGCAGAAGCTGTGGCGGAGACTCAAACCACAACCCACCACTCCTCCAATCCCACTTCCGTGGAATCCGTCCTCGTAGGTTCTTTTTTCGTGTTTCATTTCTCATGCGCTTTAAGTGTTCGTATAAACGTCTGGCTGAATCCAAATCTCATATTTTGTTGGTTTTTTTTAATTATTACAGAAGCTGCAGAATATGGAAATCAGAACACTGAGGTTTGAATTGAATTGCTTTGATCTTTTGCTTTCAACTTGGCAGGTTGAACGAATGAAAACAATTGGAAATTTTGGATTTTTCAGTCTGTGGAGGAAATGACTCAGAAAGCCCTTGAATGCCCTTGCGTTGCTGACTTGCGAACCGGTTCCAGTGGCTCTCAGTTCTCAGAGGCATTCCTGTGTTTTGTCAAGAGTACCTCTGAAGAAAAGGTATATCTTACTTCATACTTTGATGTCATTATTAGTGATTAGATACATAGCTTTGTTTCCGGAAGCAAGATGTAGCTACGATTACAAGTGTAAGGTGAACTGATGTTAGTAGGTGACAACTGAAGCCTTTCTACATAACCTGTTTCATAAGAGATTAGTGAACCACAACATACAGTGTTTTTTCAACTATTTGTTGCACTTTCTTGTGCCCTCAAAGCCTGGCTACAGAGACTATTTTAATGTTGGTATGATTAAGAGTTCTGTGGTAATATGCAAGTTTGTATTACTGGAATAATTGTGTATACTCTGCAATAGCTATTAGCAACCAATGTGGGCAAATTTGAAGTATTTTATTTATCAAGTTTTGATTTCTGTATTCTCATTAAGGGTTGGAATATGCAATTTGCTCCAATTATGCAGGGCTCGGACTGTGTACATCCATTTGTTGCACTGCAGAGCTGCATCAAGGCTAATCCAGATGCATTCTCTAAGGACATTCTGGGCAAAGCCGAAGATGAAAGCAAGGAGTTGGAGCCAGTTCAAGAATATAAAATACTTCCTCCCAAATGGTCTTGGTGATGAGGACATGTTCAAGAGCAAGGGCAAGGATCCACTTGAAGGACTTGGAGGACCTATGACAAGGGCTAGAGCAAGGAAAGCCAAGGAAGCTCTTCAACAAGTGCTGTCCATACTATTTGAATCCAAGCCCAAGTTTCAAGGAGAAAAGTCCAAGGTTGTGAGTTGTATCATGGCCCAAATGGAGGAGGACTAAATGACACCACTTTGTCTCAATTTTAGAGTGTTTAGTTTGTCTAAATAATGACCCAATCCTTGTAAAGTTGGCTGACCAAAAATATGTTTTGGATTAATCAACTAAAAGGGCTTTAGTTATGTTTAGTTCAAGTTGTAATAAGGGCCCAATTGGCAACCTAGGCATCAGCCTTTTGGGAGACCAAATGGTGGCTGACTTGTTGGCTGTTGGGGGTGACTTTTGGTTGCCACAATTTCAGTTACACTCAGCCATTAAGTTTTTTTTAATTCCCTAGGTTAATGGCATTAAGTTATTTTAATTCTAGGTTAGTGGGTCATTACTAAAATCTGCTGTAAAGCTTCTATATAAGCTGAACCATTTTATCAATAAACACAAGTTGAGTTTTATTCAGAAAATTAGAGTTTATCTCTTTTATCTTAGTGAGAGTGATTCTCCTAAATTCTTGAGTGATTCAAGAACACCCTGGCTGTATCAAAGGACTTTCACAACCTTTGTGTGTTGCCCTCGCTGGAAAGAGTGATTCTTTCCTTCCTTTCATCTTCACCCTTGTTCTTTCAAATCACAATTCCAGAAAATCCACCTCTGCCCAGAATTATCTCGTGGCCATAACTCCCATTTTATGCACTCAAATTAAGTGATTCTTGAGCCTAAATTGACTTTCAAAACGAGACCTTTCACCTCGTTTTGGAATCACCTCATTTGGAGCCCTGTAGCTTCAGTTATTGCCATTTCTATATTTCTGTCCAGCCACCACTTAACCTACATTTTACCATCCCATTCATCCATTTTATGCCAAGAACCACCTTATTAAGACCCACGAAATTAACCACCTTATTTTCCATCCTTTCCTTAATCAATTTATGCATTTTCCATCAAGGTTTAATCCTAGACGATCTTAAGTCAGTCCTTGTGCCATGAGGGTTCATATCACTTGGGAACCTCAAAGTCCAAAATCCAGGCTTTAAGAGAAGAGTCGGACTCTCATTTGGGCAACTAGTTGGATAAGGTCGTGTGAAATTCATTTTGAATTTGTATTAGTTTTGCCTGATTAAAAAAGTGACAGGAATCACAGGATATATCACTTCCTCAAAACGCTTCATGATGTGCATTTTCTTTTATATCATAAAAAATACAATTTCTTTTCTACTGAGTTTTGGGATTTCACTCAAATGCTTGCATCTTTCTTTCTAACAACTTGACACCTTTGTTCATATTTTCCTCTCCTCTTGATATGAAATTGATGAATATCTGCGTAGATGTAAAAAACAGTACTTCCTGTCTAGGTTATATCATAATTTATATTATTATTTACTTTTTTGAATCAAAACGAGTTAAAATGCTGCAGAGACTTTAATTCAGGGGCGAGCAACATGAAAATATACTGGATAAAAAGCGATGCAGATTGATAACAAGGGCTGATGTTGTAATGATATATCAAGCTTGTATATGAAATATTATGGACACATCACACATAAATTTTGATCCCAAAATAGGAAAGCTTGAAAAATTGAAAGTTACATTCATCTTCATTAGTTTTGATGATACAGTAGGAATCTCTTCATTTATTTATTTCTTCTCAAGAATTATTTAAAATTTTAGCATAAAAGAAGCTCCTTTCTGTTTCTAGAATATACAATTATACACAAATTACCCAAATTTTAAACTAATCTCCCCTTTAGTCATGTTCAAATATTCAAATCAGAGAAACTAAAGTAATTCTCAAATAATAAAAAGATGCATAAGTAATTTTTATATACATAATAAATCTTATTATTACCAAAATAAAAATCTTATTAATTGTAACCACTGTAGATTTTACCTTATTCTTCCTTTGACTCCCCGGTTCTCTGCTTTACGCTATCTCTCCACTACTTAATTTCAAATTACACTCTTTCTCTTTCATATTTTGGATCTTGACCAAAATGATGACAAAGGTATGCCGTAACTTTGACAACGTAAGAAGAAAGGAGTGGCTGAATAGTGTTACTTTGACAGTAAGAAAGGCTTCTTGGTGATTATAAAAATATATTAAACATAATTTTACAAAGATTTATTATACAACAACTCTTTCAAGACCAGCATGCAACAGAGATTTATTTTTTACAAAGAACAAATAATATGATCAATGCTTTTCATGGGTCTGAAATTGTTTCATACAACATTTTTCAGAGAACCAAAAAATTACAGGCAACAAAATCAAAATAAAATAAAATAACAACAACCAAGGGAAACTCACTACGAATCCATTGTGAACCAAGATCTAAACTCACAACACTTGAGAAAACGAAGCGGCAGCAAAGCCTTTCGCTTGGCACAATGGAAGAGCTGGTTTGACGCGATGCGAGGAATAGTGTGACGACGTTTGAGAATAATAATACAGGATGTGGTGACATAGAACAGTGATGAATAATCTAATGTAGCTTCATTACTTCTTTTTATTTAAAATTGTGAAGCCTAATAAATGTATATATCTCTTCCAACAGTTATTCAAATTATAATTCACCACGTTACATGGAATTAACTTCTTTTGCTAAATTCAGCGCGTAAGTATCCATTTATTAGATGAAAAGTATAAAAAAAAAGTTTATTTATCTATATATCATATCATACTTTGGCTTCACCTACAACGTACTTACACTAAAAGAAACATATATTAATAGCTAATAAATAAACTTGTCTCTGTTAAAGTAGACATTTTTTTTAATAGAAATAGAAAACTGTTAATCTAATTTTTGTAGGCTTATGTTAAAATATAATATATCATAGAGTAAGAAATTGATAAATACCATTAGTTTAACATATTATTAATTAATATGATACATATATAATATTACACAAGTGTATATTTACAGTATTTATATATGTTTACCAGATGGCCTAAAACCAGCAATACAAAAGAGCATTTACAATATTTACATTGATAAGTTATTTTTTATTTGATCACGCTTATACCAATGAAAACAAGTATATATAAAATCATTTTATAATTTGATATAAAATATATTTTTTATTAATTCAAAATTGAATGTACATATTATTAAAATATGTTAAATTTTATTAAAATTGAACAATAATAAAAAAGTAATTAAATTATTTATATTTTAATATATTTTAAAATATTTATATTAAGTTAATTTTAATATATATGAATGAGGTAATAAATAATTTTGAATTTATATATATCATCTATGTAAAAAAAAAAATTAATCCAACTGTAAATTTTTTTAAAAAAAAATATTCAATTAAAAATTATTAAACGATATAATAGTTGATTATACTTATACTGGTGTCATCTGATTATATATATATATATATTAATGTAAAGGCTATAAAAAAGAGGCGAAAAGAAAATTATGTGCATCAAAGACAGAAATTGATGATAAGATATGAATTTATTTTGTGGATGATTAGAAGGAAGATCAGGATAACACTCAACATTTATCAGTAACTTTTCCATCAGCGATTAATGACTCTCGGAGAGTCATGTTATAGACGAGAGGCGCGTAACACTGCATGACCACAACTTCAATGCAATTAGGGGAAAGTGTGGAACGAGTTTTTTTTCCTCTATTTTGTTTGACCTGAAATTATAATATTACTATTTATTTAAACTCGACCAAATTAATATCTGATATATGAAATAAGATCGACGTAATTTAATTTATTTATCTAATATAAGAATCTTAACATTATGTATAATTAAATCATAGAATAAAAAAAAATGAAAAACTTAAATTATGTTATATTTTACCATAGGCTAAATTGTAAGTTTGATTTCTCTTTATTTTTTTATCTGCAAACTTTAGTGCATACGTTTTTTATTTAAACTTTACCTAATTAACATATGATATATGAAATAAGATAGATGTAATTTAATTTATTAATCTAATATATGAATCTTAATATTATGTATAATTAAATCAGAGAATAAAAGAAATGAAAAACTTAAAATTGTTATATTTTATAATAGGCTAAATTATAAGTTTGATTACCCTTTAATTTTTTATTTACAATTTTTGTGCATATTTTTTCATGTAATTTTAGTCCTTCATGTCCCATAAGTCATAACGGTTGATACAAGTGGTAATTACTTATATTCCTTAACAAGTAGTTCGTGATTCGAACTTTGATTGATCCTTAGATATGAAATAAAATATTATTTTGTATGTGCTCACGGACTCTGCAGAAGATTAGTCACTACATCTAGCAACACACTTATCAATATGATGGTCAACAAAAAAATGTAACTATTATAAATGAAAATAAATTCTTAATTAGCCTACATACTTAGTGTTAATGTATCATATTATTAAGGCTAAAATATGTTTTCGATCCTTAATAAATACATGAATTTTGTATTTGTTTCATAATAATTTTATTTTTGCATTGAGTCCCTAATAAAACAATAATTTTATTTTTTATCCTTGATACTTTTTTTAATCCCTAATAAATTAGTAAATTTTATATTTGTCTCATGATAATTTTTTTTTGCACCGAGTCCCTAATAAAATAACAATTTTACTTTTGGTCCTTGGTACTTTTTTAATCCCAATAAATTAGTAAATTTTATATTCATTCTCTAATGTTTCTTTTCATTTGTTATTTGCCTTTTTCAAAGGGACTAATAACGAATGATTTTTTTATCAAGAAGCAAATAAAAAAGTTTCTAATTTATAGGGACTAAAAAAATTTAATGACCAAAAATAAAATTATTATTTTATTGGAGAGCAAAAATAGAGAAAAAAATTTATTAGAAAACAAACATAAAATTCATATATTTATTAAAAATTACAAACATATTTTAATCTATTATTAATATGATATGAAAATTGATAAATATATAATATTATAATATAAAAAATAAAATAAATCTAACATTTATTATTTTCAATTTCATGAATTATAATGTTGAAATAATAAATTAATAATTATAAATAGTACAATGATTAAAATCAACAGTGTAATATAAAAAAATGTGTAAGAGGAATGAGTGGAATAAAATAAATAAATAATAAAACTTTTTTTTTTATCTAAAAAGGGTGATAAAATGTGTTAATTGAAATTAAAAATATAATGAAATTAATTTATCTAAAAATAAAAAATTAATTAAAAAACTAAAATTATAACACCTCAAAATATTTTTATCCATAAAATTGAATTAAATTTTATATAAAATATCATATAATCATTTAACTACTTTAATAAATAGTATTACCTCACACTTATAATTTAATAACTTATCTTAAAACTTTTAGCAACTAATTAATTTTTAACTAATTTTTTCAAAGATATCCATATTATAAAATACTTATAAACCATTGCAAATTATTTACAATATTTATATTAATATTTTAATTTTTATGGGCATCACTGATTCGTCCACTGCAACAAGGAGAAATAGTCTAAACTCTAATTTAAACACATTACTCCCTCACTCTATATTGGCATGGGTTGGATAGCAAGAAAATGAAGATACAAAATGAAAACTTTGTAATGTTAATTAAAAAAAAAAAGAAATAAAAGAAACAAATTTAAAATTTTGTCTTCAACTTTTTTTTTTAATTTTTTTAGTATTTATGATATTGGTGTGAAATATTTGTTAACTTTACAAGTGATTGATATTATTGTTATAAAATTTGATTGATCAATTTTAGTGAAATATTATCTTTTAATATTATTTTTCATCCATAAAATTCGTAACTAAAATCTTATTTAAAATAACTGAAACAAATATCACTCATTCATAATTTATTTATTTATTAACCAAATAATTAAAAAAATACATTATTATATTCGTTTTTTCTTTTCTTTTAATACCATTAGCAACATTTATTGCAATGATTGGTTAATGTGATCATTTAGCTATGAGATTAATCTTGTATTCGGAGCTTATAATTACATGTAAACCTCCTCGGCTCTCGTGGGAGTGTATTTCTTTTATAATCAAACTCATTCTTTACCATAACTTCAACGTCAACTAAACCACACACTCATTGAGTCTTTTATGTATTTATAAATACTCATGTTAGAACAAGTAAAAAACAATCAACCAAAAGCTACATATTAAAATAAAGTGATATTTTATTATGAATTTTTTTAATGTTTTTCCTTTCCCTTTTTCACGTATCCTGTTGTTATTTTCGTGCAGTTATTTCGTTCACAGTGAACAACCAACACAAGTATTTAGTAGATAAAAAAGTATTAAGATTTGAGATTGGACAAAAAATGGAAAAAAGGTGAAACAAACAATGACGTTTATTGTTGATGATGATTACTGTTACAAACACATGAATTAATACGCTAGAAAATAATCCTAGCCGCTGCCACCGAAACGAGCCTTAAGCTTCTTGACTTGGGCAACATCAAGGAAGGTAGTTTGTGCAAGTATGTGAGAAGGTACATTGTTGGCAAATATATCATTAAATAATTGGACATCAGGGTTTGAGCTACTAAAAACTGCAAAACCAGTAGATTTCCCCTTACAAGAATTCACAACAAAATGCAATAGTCCCTTTGGGATAACCATAAGATCTCCGGATTTCAGCGTCTTCACATAAGCTTTCGTAGGTGTCACGAATCCAGCAGTGATTTCACCTTCTACTGTGATTATTAGTTCAGTGGCATCTGAATGTGTGTGCAGTGGAAAAAATCCATCTTTTTCAATAACTACACGTGCAGCAGAGACGCCAAGGCCATTGAGAGCAGGAAAGTCATTGACAAATGCAGTGTTAATTCCTGCTTTGAGTAAAGGGTTTGTGGTGTTTGGAAGTTGAAGAGTGAACACAAAGTTATCTGCCGTCAAAGTATTAGGTGGTAAACAAGGATAGCCAGAAGGGCTCTCTGGAGCCTTGAGGTCTGCTACGCAGAAATCATTAAAATTAGAAGCATGAGATGTGGATGAAATAAGAGCGAGAAAGAAAAGAATGAGAACCATAGTCTTCGTCTAGGGTGAATTAATGGATTTAGAACATATGAGCGAATGCAGGATTGACTAGATATTTATAGGGAGAAGAAGAGACAAAGGGTTTGTTAAAGCTAGAATGTAAATCCTTTAATTAAGGTAAGAGTAATTATGTTGAAAGTTGATTCACTAAAGTAGCTAGGATACTCTTAGAAATTAATTACAAAAATGAGTATTACTAGCTAGCCATCAAATTAGAATTGTTTTGACTATTGACTTGAATTGTTGACCAATCACTTATTACATTTATTATTTTCTCCTTATGTTTTCTTCTTCTTATTTTTGCTAGTTTCCTTCCCAATCCACCCTAAAATATGGACATACAACCTTATTAATTCATAGAGTAAAAAATCTCCCGTGCTACCATAACCAAGAAGGTTGACTTTTTTCCACCAAAAAGGTTTACCATATCATATTTTTTATTCAATTTATTATTATGTTGTCATATATCATTCAATTTATTCTAAATAAATTGCATAACATAGATATTTATATGTAAGATAATATGATAATTGGACAAGTCAGAAACAAAGTTAACTCTTATTGGTATCATTCCCATAGAAGGCATGATCGGTTCAAATTTAAAAGAGACAATTTACTCTTTAAATTCATCCCATCCTCTTAGATTTTATCAAATTTAGATAAACCTCATAAATTTATTGTATTTTTTTTAATAATTTAATTTACTTACATATATTTTTAAAAGATTAATTTTATATTTTGTCTCTAAAAGAAAATGCTCTAGTCAGCTACTATTATCTATTATCGATAACATATCATTCAATATCAAAACTTACATATATTTTTGTTCTTTATTAATGTACATATATTTAGTTTATTTTCTTTATAAGTTGAGTTTTTGTTTTTGTTTCTTATTTTGCTAAAAAAAATATTTTAAATCTATTATCATAGATCCATTACATGTTAATATGTCACAATAAGCTGAAAATTTATTTAATATGAAACTTTATGAAGGTAATCCATAAAAAAAAAAAACTAACTAACATGATAATATTTTTTTATTATATGTCACATCTTAATTTGAAAAAAAGATGTAAAATAAAACAATAATTTCAATTTAATTATAAAATAACATAGAAAAAATATTACATAACCATATAATTTTATAACAAAATTTGGACTCCTTTTCATAGATTTTGTGTCGTTGTACCTCTAACCCAAGGACGATCCCTAAATAGATCAAAATTAGTCTTGTTGTAGCAAGTTAATGGTTAATAAAAAGACTAAACTTAAATTTATAAGAAAGTCTATTAAACCTGATAGGTCCATTTGTTTATTCATTTAAATAATATATATATATATATATATATATATATATATATATATATATATATATATATATATATATATATATATATATATATATATATACTAAAATATAATTTTATTAATTTATAATTTTAGTCTTCCTGTTTTAAAATTTTAAAATTGAAATATTTAGTCTTCCAATTTTATAAAATCAAATAACTATGGTCCCTCCATCCAAATCAATGAGTGGATCGATAAAATTTAACTTGACTGTTATAATTTTTTTTTTATGAACCCAAATGTATTTTAATTAAAATAATCAAAACGTCCAATCTAAATACATTCCCTACTCCGCTGCCACCCTGCATCGACAAGCATAGTAGTTGATCCTTTACATATCAATCTTCATGAAGTCTGCATAAATATCAAAGAACATATTGTGCAGCTTGTAGTTACCAAGTCAGATACCTAGAACCCTTTCCAATTCGTACCCAAATTTTGAAGTTTATAATCCCTTCAAACAAATCATTGGTAGCATAATCCAATCATGAAAGGAGCTAGTATCAACTTTTTTTTATCTTACAAGACAACCGTTGTCGGAACTTCAACTTAATAAGATCCATCACGTTTTCAGCCTCCAAAGTAGCACCATTAAACAAGACGACATTCCTCTGCATCAACATATATAATCCAAATAATTGCAGTCCAAACAACTCTCAAGCCTACCTGTATCCTTCGGTGTCGGTGATGTTCACGACGACGACGCGTAGTTAGCGTTTCGGAGGATGACGGAAAGGGAGCAATAGCTTGAGTCAGCAACGACAATGGCAGAGGTCAATAGCTATTCTGAAACATATTACCAAATTGGAGTTGTTTTGATCATTGATGGTCAACTCATCAGTCACATGACATATCATATTTTTTTTCTTTTTTTTCTGTTTTCCTTTTCAATTCATCCTATATATGTTTGGTTGGAAGAAAATGGAGGAAAAGAGAAGGTATGGATATATTTTTATAAAATTTTATTATTTGATTCAATTTTTAGAAAAAAAATAAAAGAGACTTAAAATATTTGAAGTGTATTAACTAAAATATTTCTACTTATATTTTAACACAAAAAGTTATAAGAATATCAATTAAATTAAATTTTTAAAATCCCTCCTTCATTTGTGAACCTAACAACAAATTGGTTATTTTCCATCTCTTCTGTTAAAACCTCTCACCCTGCTCTTTTTCTTTAATGATCTCTCCTCTCTTCTTAACCAAATAGAATGTGTAATCAAAATTTCTCTCCCCTCTTTCCTTCTCCTCCCCTCTCCCTTCCTTTAATCTAAATATATAACCTAAAATAAGGTGATCGATACAACATTATTAATTAATAGCAGGACAATTCTAAATGATATCATGAAGCCCGAAATAGTATATTTTAAAAGAGATTAAGTTGTTCCAAGAGATTAATAAAGGAATTATTCTTTATGTTCATTAAATTAAAAGAAAGGATAAGCACACAAAGCAATAAAGAAATTATCTTGATTTATTTCTTGATTTTTTTAAAAAAATTTCATTATCTTGCTTGAAATGTTATTTTTTATTACAATAAAGAAATCAACCGAACATCTTGATTTCTTTCTTGATTACTTTCTTCAAATCAATATATAATACTCTTAACATTATTCGTACATATGGTCCAACTTCAAACCCTCAAATCATAAAGTTTGGGATCAAACATAAAATGAAAATAAAACACCCATTCACCCAAATTTATTGTTGACGATTATTATTAGAACAAACACTAGTTCAACATCAAGGAAGGTAGTTGATTCATAAGCAACCCTACCCTCTTCCACCAAAACGAGCCTTAACCTTCTTCACTTGTTCAACCTCAAGGAAGGTAGTTTGTGCAACCAACTCAGAAGGCAAGCTGTTGCCAAATAACAGAAGGTCAAGTAGTTGTGCTTCAGGGTTTGCACCGCTGAATGCAAGAAAAGCAGTGGTTTTTCCGTTCCCAGAATTCACCTGAAAATGCAACTGTCCTTGTGGGAAAACCATAATATCACCCGGTTTTAGTGTCTTGGTATAAAGTGCAGTTGGTGTCATAAAACCAGCACTGATTTGTCCTTGCACCATTATCAGAAGTTCAGTGGCAGCAAGGTGTGTGTGCATTGGGATGGATCCACCTTTTGCTATGTCTAACCGTGCTGCAGATACACCAAGACCATTCACACCTAGAAAATCAGCAACGAATGCTGAGGTTAATGCAGCATTGAAAGTGTTTGTGGTGTTTCCAGCTACACGCCAGAGAACACAAAGTCATCCACTGTGACTGTGTTAGGTGGCTTGCACTGATAGCCTGAAGGGCTATCTGGACCTTTTAGGTCTGCTACACAGAAATCATTGACAGCAGCATGAGAAGTGAAAGAGAGAAGAGCAAAGAGGAAAAGAACGTAAATCATCTTCATCTTGGAACTTGGATGATAATGGATTTGGTGTGAAGGTAATGAGGAATTGGATAGCAATTTATAACAAAGCTACATGCTGAACATACATGGCCTATGGCCTTGCTGTACCCTTAAATCATTTATTTATGATATGAGAATGAGAATAAGGAAAGTGTAACGTCAACCGCCAAGCAAAATTAACTAGTGGGTTTATCATATTCAACTTTCAAGTGAGAGAGGATATTATTTTTTTTTCTTCATTCTTCGGTAAAAAGGATCTGATATACACACAGTTTAATATATATATATAAAAAATATATTATAATTATTTCTGTTCTAAATATAAAATAAGAGAGGATATTTTGTATATATAAAAAAATCATATTTTTTTTTATTTTTAGAGTACACGTGCGCACTATAAATATATATATATATATATATATATATATATATATATATATATATATATATATATATATATATATATATATATATATATATATATATATATATATATATATATTATAATTTTAGTATAAATGGAATTGACCAACTCCATCTTATATAGTTGGGACAATTATTTTATGTGCTTTAAGATGGTTAATTACATGTATTAATTATACTAATCATTTAGTTTAAAATTATTTAATTTAATTTTTACTTAGATAAGTTAGACAACTTCAACACACTAGTGTAACTATTTTTCAACGGCTTTCTACACCAGTTGTTAAATAATTAATGTCAAATATTTAGATATTATTTTAGATGTCAAATATTATAAATTTGTTTAGATTATTTTAGGATTTATTTCTTGTTTTAAGGATAGGATTTTATCAATATTTAAATTTTGTCTTACATTTTTTTCTCTATATCATGAATAAAATTTTCTATTTTAAGGATAAGATTTTATCAATATTTGAATTTTGTGTTACACTTTTTGCTCTATATCATGAATAAAATGTCTCAGAAGCTCTTCTACACATTTGCTCTATATCATGAATAATCCTATCCTTAAATAAAATTATTGTGTTACATGCTCTGGTAATAAAATTTTGTGTTATAGTTCCGTTTTTTTTTTACAAATATATCTAAAATAAGAAAGAAAAAACATCAGATATTACCATAGAATAATTGTCACCTATCAGTTTTAAAACAATTATTGACACATTAAGTAGAAAACTTAGCGTTAAAGCAGTTGTAATGTAATAAGAAAATAGTATATTCACGTTGTTGGATGATGAAAAGGTAGCTAAGAGATTTTTAGTGACATCTTCGGAATATACAATTAATTTACAACTATATTATAGGAACAAACGAATGCATTTTTTTTCTGCCTATATACTTGGAAGGGAAAAGATTACAGCTCAATACAATTTCAATAAAAATATATATTAGATTATGCACGATATGCTTATTATGACATCGTTGTCGGCGATCAACCACCAAGGGATACTATTTTGATTTTCACTATCTCCATATTACTTCGTTTTTTTCTTATTTTCTTTTCAATAAATAGAAATATATTCTGCATTGAAAAAAGAAAGTATATTTATCAACAGACGAATGCATGCATGTTTTTTCTGCCTATATGCTTAAAAGGGAAAAGATTATAGCCATGGGCGGAGCCTGAAATTTGTTGGTTCGAGAGGGACAACTTAAAAATTAATATATATATATATATATATATATATATATATATATATATATATATATATATATATATCAAATGCCATATCATGAATAAAAAATATATAACTACATTGATTAGAAAGATAATATTATATGAGAAAAAATTAGATAGATAAAATAATTAATTTTAGATGATGAGTAGATAGTATCGGGTAAATTTGAAGGAAATTTTTTTTTTGGATTATATAAAAAATATATAAATAATTTTATTAATTTATTCAGATTTTTCATTTAATTCAATTAAAAACAATATATTATTTAACAACAAAATCAAACACACACGAATAATCAAGATAAGTTTAATAAATTTTTAAAAGAGGTTTATGATTAATATTTTTAAACATTTACATTTCCACGTTAAGATATATTGAAATATCGTAATTCTATTTTGTTGTGTTTTTGCTTCCCTATTTTACTCCATTTTCATTTGGTTATTTTATCAAGTTATTTATTTTTCTTACATAATTTTATAATAATCCTTAAACTTTAGAGATTGATTCAAATTTTGTGAATACGACAAATAAATGAATAAGTTTGTAAATTGCTCAATAATATAAAAAAAAATGTTTTATCTCAATTTGATATCAAAATCTATTTTAGAGCTGTCATCATATCGCCATATTTGTCTACATTTTAGATATCTCTATTCCTAAACATGAGAAAGTGTTTTTATTGGGCTATCTTCATTTGTCCACACTCCATATGTCCCTTGTTAGCGTGAGGGAATAAGTTGCAACTTCACATCAACTAGAGGTATAACAATGTAAACTTTATGAGACTTATGCAATTCTCACCCGAGCCGGTTTTTTACAATGAATAAGGTCTCAGATTTAAGTTCCAAAGAAATACTATAATAGAAACAATAATAAAAAAGAACTATTTATATAAATAATACTACTACATTGGCAAACAGGCAAAAAAAAACATATTACGAGCCGTGTGGACAACTGTAATTAATTAAAACATGCGTGATAGTAAAGGACAAATATCATCTTTAGCCCGACATGTAACAACCAGGGAAAATGTGGATAAGATTCTTTAGCGACATTGGCAAACAACCCTTCTTAACATAGCAATACTCAAATCTCAACACAATTTTAGTTTTGAACAGAGAAATGATGGAAGACAAATAAAGCATGCAAATTTATTAATTGCTCTACATTGACACGAGCATAATAATTCAATGACCATGAGACCTGCACAAGTCTAACGAATTGAAACAAACACAAGGAATAATAATAAATTGAGCAAAATAATAAAAAACTATCCATGAACACAAATAAGTAGTACTCTAGCCACTTCCCCCAAGAACACCCTTAAGCTTCTTCACTATGGCAGGGTCAAGGAAAGTGGTCTGTGTCACCAAAGGAGTGGAGAAATTGCTGGCAAAGAGTGCAAAGTCAAGGATTTGAAGGCCAGGAAAAGCACTGCTGAAGACAGGAAAAGCAAGGGCCTTTCTCTTACCAACAGCAATTTGGAAGTGCAACAACCCTTGTGGGAAAACCATGAGCTCTCCCTTTTTTAGCACCTTCTGATAAACTATGTTACCTGAAGATATGAATCCAGCAAGGATGTGACCTTGGAGAACAATGAGTAGTTCATTGGCACCAGGGTGAGTGTGGAGTGGGATAACACCACCAGGACCAAGGTCTAATCTTGCTGCAGAGAGGTCAAGGCCATTGAGACCTGGGAATTGAGCAACAAAAGCTGGGGTCACAGCAGCATTGATTATGTTTGTGACATTTGCAGCTTCAGCTAAGCCTGTGTACACAAAGTCATCTGAAGTTACATTTGCAGGTGGCTTGCAGGGGTAGCCTGAAGGGGTGTCTGCACCCTTAAGGTCTGCCACACAGAAGTCTTGGACAGTGGCATGGGAAGTGGATGAGAGAAGGGAAAGGAGGAAAACAATGTGGAGAAACATCTTCTGTTGGCTTGGTGGTGTGAAAAATGGGAATGAATGGTAGGATACTCTACACAATATGGTGTTATATATATATATATTGAGGTTTGTTGCAAGTTGGAGGTTTGAACATATATGCCCATTCAGCTAATAACGACAAAGGCAAAATGAGAGCCAGAGTAACACTTTATGGATTCTTTAGAACATTGCAGCTGATAAGGTCCCCCCCCCACTGTGGCATCAGACAAAGAAAATGAAAAGCTGTTTTCATAATTAAAACCATATTGGCGAGTAAAGATGGCCCTAATTTATTATTGGCACTTGGGGGCTCATACTGTAATGACAATAATCAGATAGGAAATTTCCTCAAGAGGTTATCTAGTGGACACTATATATGCTCACTTGTTACATAGTGTGTGTACAAAAAACTTTCCAAAGTGGAAAGTCTTTCTTAGTTTGAATCTTACAAGGAAAATAAGGTTTAATTATTCGGTTGGTTAATGTAAGTATAAAAATTATTCCATTTCATCTTTAACTTAAGCATTCTCTTTTACTCTCTACTCTCTATACATGTCATTTTTAGTTCCTTTGATTTTTGCTCTAAGGACTAAAAGAAATTATATTTGCAAAAATTAAAAAAAAAAAAAAAAACATGTGTAGCGACAAAAGAAACTGTTTTTACTAAAATAAATAAAAAATACAAGTATAAAGAGTAAATGAATAATTAATGATAGAGAAAAATCCCACAGAAGTAACTCCAAAAAAGGAAAAACTGTGGATATACATCATAAAACATCAGATAGCTAGGAAATTTATTTAGGTTGGATAAAAGTTCATATTAATCAAATTTCTGTCCTACCGAAAACCGTTAACTACTTTGCAAGTCATTGCTAGTAACTATTATCAATCAATCTACATCATGTGGAGATAACAGCCACAAGTGTCATATCAAGCAGTTAATTATCAAAAGTTCAAAGACGAAGCAATTATTATTGGGTCGGTGCCTTGGTTGAGTCCGGGAGCACCCAGTTAACAAAAAATCAGGCACGGTATTTCCATCCAAAATCTTAATTAAGTTATATGAGTTATTTTTTTATATATTTTTCATTAAGCTCTTTTCTAACTAATGTAAAACTAATCATTCACACTTAATTTTCTAATAATTATTTTTCCTAATTTTGGAGAATTTAATGTTATTTTGAGACAGCTAACGCAAGACTATAGCAGGAGCAGAAAATGAAACTTCATACAATGTGGTCCAAAGTCATGTGGGAAGGAAAGGAAGCTCATGAACACAGACATTTGACAGCTAAAAGCTTTGCTGTTCTTTCAATAGGAACCATGTAAATGTGTGGAAAAGAGAAAAGCTCTTCTTGCTAAGATTTCTTATCACTATCATTTGGCCGGTATAGAAGACCTTATGGCGTAACTGAAGGGCAAAAAAATAGTCTGCATTGCCGGTTTGTCCTTTTTAGTGTTAGCTTTTGGCATGGGCTAAGGTTTTACATTCCAATTAACTACAAAGCAGCTATGGAAAATATTGGAATAATATTAAGATCAAAGTAGCATGTTCAGTTTTAAATTTAATAATTACGCAAGTTATCCAATCATAAATAATCACATTTGATTACACAGACAATGATTTATGACTGAAAATTAATAATCAACAAACATTACAGTTAATTGTTAAGATAATTATCATAAAAATTAACAAATTAACTTATTATAAAATAATTTATTATTAGATGATAGTATAAAATTATTTTAAACTTTCTTGCATTACCTAAGTTTTTTTTTTCAATTGTTAATAAGGTCCAAAAATTGTTATTAATTTGATATGAAGGGTAACTTGAAGACAAGGTAGAAGTTAACAAAGCACTGCAAGATTAAGATCTTCTTCTGATACATGGAATGAAGAATCTCAGATGTTTACTGAAGTTTCTTTTTCACTATTCACTCCAATCTGCCACTGTGAACGAGATTTTTTTCCCTTTGATTCCTTTGGACTTTTATTGGACAATGACTTGGCCATAAATCTAACAAAGCAAAATAAATGATGGATGATCTGCCTCACACTGAAGCGTATATTATCTATCTGTCTTCCAACAGATTCCGAGGTTACACTGTTTCTAACAGTTTTCCTTGCTGTCCCTCGAATTCTTATCAAAAGGGTAAACGAAAGAGGAAAGAACAGTGTGGTATTTCACTGGAACGCAAATATGGACTATGAAAAAGTACAAAAGCTATGGTGAAAATTGGAAGACAGTGAAACCGCAAACAAGTTACCATGCATACATTGTTCCTATTGCTTAAAAAAATAGGGACGGAAAAGTTGACTTCCTATAGAAACCAAAACTATATGGGCAGAAAGACAATTCTACTAAATGACTATCGAATGATTAGTCCTTTTTTGTCAGTCTAGGCTTTTCTAGATAAGCATGAAACAAGCCTAATGTTTGTAGAAGAAAACGCTGGTTTGAGTTTGGACTTTTGAAGGTCATCATCCCTGTCAGGATTGTAATTAGATGCACCAATATGGGCGAGGGGGGTGGAGGGATTAACTAAAGAAATTAAACGATTTGGTATAAAAAAACAGAAAAACAAAACTATTTCATGGAAAACTCATTTAAAAGAAAATTAAAAAAGATAAAATCACAAATTTTCAAAGCACTAAAAGCTTAATTCAATCATCATTCTTTTTATCGTAACAGACTAACAGTCTAAAGCACATTAAGTTATTTTACCGTAAAAATAAGTCGAACTTTTTACCATGAATCAATGATACGGTACGTTTGAAAAATACATGCTGAATATTTTTCATATGCTGTTTGCATGTAGAGGGTAAGAGGGAGGGATTTCGGCTGTAACTTACAATGGACAACTAATATTCATCTCGGGTTCCTGGCCCAAACTTATAATTTTAAATATCTAATTTCTTCCTAGTAATAGATACTTAGAAGACACGAATTAAAGACATTAAAAAAATTGAAATGAAAAAACTGATTTACAAGATGCCAACTTAATGCAGTGTAAAAAGAAAAAGAAAAAAACTTAATGCGGTTAAGAAAAGATGGCAGCTTAGTTAAAAAAAAAAAAAAGTTGATTTGGCAACCTGGAAGTTGATTGTGGTTAACTGATTAAGTATCGAAATTACGGTCGATAGCTGCTTTTTTTTAGTTAAATATTAATTTTGATTCTCCTGCAATTGTAATATAAAAAAAAATTGATTTCTTATGTGACATATTGATATTTGCATGAAACTTGTAAATTGTACACATGACACTTATATGAAAAAAAGATTAAATAAAGTAAAAAAATAAAAATATCTTAATAAAAATTAAATTCATGACCTTTTATTCATAAATACAATAAATCACTAGCACATTTATTTCATTTAGTTTACTAAATTAACATTATTTTCAATATATTATTACTCAAGGGTTATTAAATTTTTTCAAATTATCAAAATTTATAAATTAAAAAATATTTAATATAAAAATCTTTTTCATTAGAGTAAAAATAATTTGTATATAAAAATCAATTTACAAAAATATTATGTAAATAATTTACATATTAATTTATGAAATGGGTAATTAAAAAAAAATATGTAACCTATTCAAAATAAAAACATATTAAATGATAAAAAAAATTAAAAAGATTTATATATTAAATATTTATAAATTTTGATAATTTGGAGAAAAAAATAAGTCTTTACTAATGATACTGTTAACTCGTTGACAAGTGTACCAAATGTCTAAGTAATAAAGACTCGGAAGTCCGAGTGTCAATTTTCACATAGACTTTATTTTGTACATTGTGTTGAATAATTTCCAATTTATAAGAGAAAAAGATAAGATGAGGTATAAAAGATAAATTTAAAAGAACCGAGTATAAAATAATAACTATTAATAAAAAATAAAAGAATAGGAAATTCAATGGGATGAGAATATAAGGACCTAGCATGTTTTATTTATCTAAGATGTATTATTTGTTATTTTTCTTCAATCAAGTGAACTTATCCTATCCACATCTATTAGAATACTTGCCCCTGATGTCTCACGATGATAAGTCTATTTTACCTATTTATCTGCCAAATGTCTTTGCAAAGAGTCAATAGATAAAATGCATGAAGTTCTAATTCTAGATGTTTGCTTTGATGCATGAGCATAATGCAATCACTCTATGTCTAGTAATGATTTTATTAAGATATCCCTTCTTTTTAGTTCTATTAGAAATTACCCTCTGTTGAGCGACTAATTTCTAAAAATAAGACATGCTAACCCCCAAAGATGATGTAAGGATGAATAATGCATGAAATTAAAAATAAGAAAGGATAGTAGAAAAAAAAAACACTTGTTTGCATTGGTAAATATGCAGGGTATAATACATTTTTTAACTTTTTAGGCCTGTCAGACCCTAACTAAGGGTTTAGTCTCTCATAGTCATAAGGGGTCTTACACTAGAAAAGGGATATAGAAACTGATGGAGGAGAAGAAATGGAAAAAAGGAATAGAAAATGATGAAAGAGAATAAAGAATTCCCTAAAGAAGAGTTATGAGACTTTAGGTGTGTATTAGAGTGTTCTGAGACTCGGTGTGTCTTTTCTGCCTTGCTTGACTCCCTTTTTATAGCTGCTGGAGTGGACTTGGACTTGACTCCCTTTTCTATCGTTGCTAGAATGGACTTGGGTCTGATGCCAAAAAATCTTCCTTTCTTATATTCTTAATATTTTCTAATTTTTTTTTCTTTTAATCCCTCATTTTCATATCTGCAAGTCATAAATAAGAAAAATATCAATTTCTAATATTTAAGTTAAAAATAACTGATAAATAAATATTTTTAAAGATTATAAATCCAATTCATATTAATACATAGAAAATAATGTTAATATAATTAACTAAACAAAGCAAATATGTTAGTGGTTTATTGTCTTGTATACCAATAAATAATTATGAATCCAATTCATATTAATACACTTTTATTTTTTTACTTCATTTAATTTTTTTAGATAAACGTCATGTCAACAACTTATATAAGTTTTGGGTTCCCTATTTTTATGTAAAATTTTCATTTTATTAACAAATAATATGCGCTTAGATAGTAATGAAATTTCCAAAAAAATATAACTTTCATTTGATGGTGAGATTCAATTAATTAGCTAAAGTAAACTTTTAATCTCTATGTTTTCAATTATAATAGTCATTTTTGGATTTTGAGACTCGATTGTATCTTAAAATAAAATAAAATACAAAATATTATTATATTGGAACAACTATTGTCTCAATTTAAAATATAAAGGATTAAAATTATTTTTTAAGAAAAGATCAAAATAAATATAATTAAAAATATCAGATTAAAAAATGTATTTTATCTCAATCAATTTAATCCAAATTTGAATTGAGTGGCTGGGGAAGAAGAAAAAAATAAGTAGCTTGATCAACTTATAAAAATAGGTACTCAATGGTGTATAATTAATTGGTACTTATATATTAATTAACTCATTTATAAAAAAGAATGAAGTTACACAGAGACACTTATTTATTTGGTAATTAAACTATTGTGCAGAGACACTTATTTATTTGGTAATTAAACTATTGTGATTGAGGAAAAACAAATAAAAAAATAGGTTAAAAAATGAAAAGAATTAGATAAGGGGTAACAATGAAATGTAATATGGATGGTTAATATTATTATACAAGCAACAAAAACTCAACTTTTCATAAATAAAAAATTACATTTCGTTAGTAAAAATATTGCATTAAATGATGTAGTCAATATATTGTTTATCCTTTTTATTTTTAAAAAAATATTGTTTATTCAAAAATGGTGATCCACAAGGTATATAGGAGAAGAAGAAAGTGATAAAAGAGTAGTTGATTTATTATTAGTATATTTATATTACTAAAAAACTAAGAATTAGGTTATGGATATTCATTAATTTGGTAGTTGAAGTATTGTGAATCAGGAAACTAAATAGAGATACGGTTAAAAACAGAAGAAAACATAGATTGGAGATCCAGATATGACCAAAGTTAAGCGTAAAATAAACAAAATGTGGAGATATAAGATCGGTTGAGTAGATAAGAAAAAATGAAAGAAAAAAATTACGAATTTAATCCTTTCTATTAATAAAAACTAATAACAAATATTTGTCCATTAAAAAAAATGAAAGACAAAATGTTTCATACTAAAAAAATTTAAAATTTCAACACTACATATAACGCATTTTAACTTGTTTAAATTATAAATAAATAGATTTCAATAGTTCATCATCTTATCGTCACAACAGTAAATTTAAGTAGAATTATATTCCTAGAGCTGGGAAGAAGTAATAACATCGTTACAAATACAATAGTAACAAGTCTAGATCGAGCTGGATGTGGAGGCATTTTTATGGATGATTTATCTTCCAACATGGGTATCTCTTTCGCACTTCATGCTGAATCGGTTGGGGGTGATGATAGCTATAGAGATAGCTTTTGCTAGAGGGTGGAAAAAACTTTGAATCGAGTGTGACTCCATGCTTGCTATCCAAGCTTTTAAGTTGGTTAAAGTGGTGCCTTGAAGACTTAGAAATAGATGGGCAAATCATATATATAATTAAATATTAGTCATTCTATGTCTTTTTTTATATCTCAAGTTTATCATGATTCATGAGGATAATTTTTGTGAATCAACTTATATCACATGATATTACGATAAATGGTTTAGTTTGGTGAGACTCTCTTTCTTTTTTTAATTCGAGAAGCGTTTTTAGGAATAGATGTGATCTGTTTTGTTATAGGTTCAAATGATTTTACATGCATGTGTTTTAATTTTGATCCCTCATGGTTCCTTATTTTCTTTTTAAAATATAATATAGAGGAATATGTTGTTTTGACATTTGATGATTACGGTGTGAACCTAATTGGAACTACAATCTTCAATATACTATGATACATCTCCTGGCTTTGATCGAAAAAGGTAAACTAACTCCTACCCTAGTCGAGTAGTCGTGGAAATTTTGATAGTGTACTCGTCATATAAAAATCTGATCACTAATAAACCTTAGAAATAAAAAAATGTAGCTACGTAATATTAATATATTTCATATTTAAAGATCAATATGATTGATATTTCTTTTATGATTCATATATATGGTTTTTAGTACCAATGTATTAAAACTTTAGTAATATAAAGAGTTCCGTCCTTAAAAAGAGTTCCAAATTTGGAATTAACTCTAATATGAAGGTTACGGTCATGTAATCTAAATATATAAATAATACTAGTAAAGTAGTAATATTTTGAGGATGACTTCTGACACACCTAAATATAATGTCCTAGGTACATCGCTGAGCTACAGAAAAGTAAAAATATGAATTTATTATGGAAATAGGAAACACAACGAGATTATTTAGGGCTATGTGATGTAATGATATTTTTAGAATCGATCACGTTTATGATCTTTTCCTGTTACTCAAAACCACTAGCATACACACTACAAACCAAATGAAAGTGGGCGGTGGATGAAGAAAAAATGAAAAAATGGAGTAAGCAGCAGCATCGAATTTGTGTAAAATCAATTACTGCAATTCTTATTAATTACTGTTTTGGAATAGATTTTGTGATGTCAATGTAGTAATTATAAATGTTTATTTATTTTTTACTTCATCTGATTTTTACCTTATTTTTTCATATTATTATTATTATTCCTCCTCCTGCGCATCTCATTTTGGAATTTATATTTTTACGAAATATAAAATACCATCACTACGGCGTACTCCATGACCGAGCTTGGGTAAAAGTCAGAATTGAGTCAGGTGCAGTTTATCCCCACCTCCGTTATAGTTCAGTTCTGCTCTGCAGGTTTGGCTTTAAACCTGGCCATATAGCAAGGTTATTGTGTTCATATGATGAGTACCCGTAATTTCATATTTAATGCTTCTGAGTTTAATGTTTATATATTAATCATGTAAAATGATTTTATATTATTATTTAATTATAAATTATCATTAATATGATTTTTATAAAAATTAATAATTTTATTATATATGATTGGATTGTGATTGAATAGGATATAAAACTTTTTACACTTTTAATGTATAATTTTTTTCCTATGATTTTTCTATTTCAAAAACTGAAAGTATCAACAAATTTATTTTTGGTATAAATACTTTTTCAAAGTTTTACCATTTATACAATGACCATACAAACATATTTTACACATGTGAATTAATTTTAAAAATTAACAAAAAATTTATGATACATAATAAATTATAATTAAATGATTTTGTAAAAACTTTTTACATATCCATTTTTCTCACTCTCTATATGCATGTTTGTTAAAATATAAGCTTAAAAAAGCATAAAACAGATTTGTACTTGTCTCAAAGATTAACAGATTTTTATCTAATAAGATGGCTGAGCGAGGATTAATACCCTATCCATCGTACACCGTTTTCAAAATCGTAGTTAATTAGGTCATAAATGAATTTGTTGAGTTTATACAGACAAGTAACTCTTCCATATTGGTAGCTTACATTGATATTCATTTAGTTATGGTTTACTGGCACCACATAAATATTGATAACTTAAGACTGTTGATGAATTATAGCAAAGTTGTTTCTTAAAATATTTACGGTGAGAAAAATATAAATCATTAATATTAATTAGTTTGTTCACCAGAATAGTTTAAAAAATATTAATTTAAGATAAATTTAGATTATGTTTGATAAAATATTTCATCTAACTTTTAATTTTTTTATTAATTGAAAAATTCATTTGATTGTTGGATAAACAAACTTTTTTAGTAATTTCTCAATAGCTTTTAATATTTTTTTAAAACATTAATTGAAGTAGTTTTTTAAAAGATTAGCTTCTAGCATGCGGCTTTTTTTTTTTATTTATTTTCTTTCACTTTTATGATTGATATATTTATTCATTTTTTTTTGTTATATTTTTTTAAAAATAAATCATGACTTTATTATTTATATGTCATTTTACATTTTTTAACTATTTCAACAGTCAGTTTTATTGAATATTTCTAATTTAATGAGTTAGTTTTTCAACTTTCAACTTTCTGTTAACTTTCTAGCTTCTAACTAGTTTATTAAATTAAAAGTATTCGATAAAATTATCTGTTGAAATAGTTAAAAAATATAAAATAACATAAAAATAATAATATCATGATTTATTCAAAAAATATAACAAGAAAAATGAATAAATATATCCATGATAAAAATAAAAGAAAATATAAAAAGTTAGAAATTACCATTTTTAAAAATACTACTTCAAGAAACCTTTTAAAAAAATACTACAAATTAATGAAAAATTATTTTTAAAAATCTATTTACCAAACAATCAAATAAGTTTTAAGTAGTAAAAAAATTAAAAAGTAAGTGAAATATGTTGTACAACATAACTTTTATAATAAAAACCGGATAGCAAGAAAGAAAAAAAAAGAAAATTAAGAATGAGATCATGGCCATATGATGATCTGATACATTTTTGCCTTTTAGAAAAATTCCAAATTAGTGACAGTACCAAATAAAAGATAGAGTTTCAAGGGAAATTTACAAAATATTATTTTCCCCTTTTTTGATTGTCATTGGTAAGATTTTTATTTCATTTTGCCTTAAAATATGGTAAGAGTTTTATACCACGTACTTAGTTTTCCCCTTTCTCATATTAGATTTTTTGCTATAACTGTCCAGCGTCAAAGACTCGTATGTTCAATATATTTGTATGTATTTATGCCACGTGGGGCGACTAATTGAATGACTCACGTTTCCTGTTGTGGTAATTAAAATGAACTGGAAATGTTTGTTACACTTTGGATTTCAAAAATATAATTGATTTTGAGAGAAACATGAATTCTTTGTTTCAGATACATATTTCTATGATTTTTTTTTTTTTAAAAAAAATCTCTTTGCGAAATCTGAAAGTTGCACCTTTGGGCTTTGAAGATAAGGTCAAAGAATGGAGGATACTTTTTCTTTCCTCAAATGCCGGCTATAATGGGTCTCACCACCAAAGGATCTGCTAAATGTTTATTTTTCTCATTGAAAAGAATTCAATATTGATACAACATTAACCAACCAAACATCACACCACTACAAGTTTACTCTTCAAAGTGAGTTTGAAACTCTTCATTGACAAATAAAAAATAACTTAAGTTGGATGAACAACATGAGCTGGGTTGATTTTAACTTATTCAATTATAATTAAGTTAAGTATTGATTTAATGAGTTTCAAATTCAATTATTCTAACTCAACCCAATGCAGATATTTTTTTTATGCAACCAATGTAGATATTACTATTAATATGAATTATGATAATTTAAAAGTATGGTTTCTAATTTGGGCATGCATTAGAGCCTTTGCTTACACGACTAATTTATCATTATGCTTGAGTTGAAGCGGTCTATTTGTAGTTCATTCTAAACTTCTTATAAAGTGTACATTGTCATTTTGATTGTGGTCAGATTGTACATGTTTAACTAGTTTTCACAATAGTCGAATGCCTTTACTTCAAATGTCTTGAACTGATTCAGTACTTAATTTTTAATTGTGATAAAATACTACATGTACTTGTTGGGTTCTAAATACAAGTTATGAAATTACTATAATTAATATAGTGCTAGTCTCATTTTAATTTTAATTTCTTTTTAGTTTTAACTATGAATGATGAAATGTATTTTTATTTCATCTTTCCTGTTATATTATTTGTTTGTTTTTTTAGATTTTCATATTTTTTTAATTTCCAGAATATTTTGATATTTTAATTGGTCGATCCAACTATTTAACTCAACCTTAATCACTTGATTCGATTTGGGTTGTTTACAAAAAAATAAAAGTGACTCAATCCAACCCAATTTTATTTTATTAGGTTGGGTTGCAAAATAGATCAAATCTGACCCACTTATATCCCTAACAGCTAATGTAATTGTGATGCAATTAAGTAGATCATAAAGAAAATTGATGTTACAAGTTCAATTGTGGTTATAAAACACAGTTTAAAATAATGTTATCAAAATATAATTATATTTATATTTTAAAAACAATTTTACTTTGCTATTTAAATTATAAAATATTAGTATGCAAATGATATATTAGGTTTACTATTGTAAGAAAGATCCAAGCTTTATCACATAAATTTCAGGTAGCTCTGAAAAAAAACCACCATGAGCTAATATTAATAGCATGGTTGGTTTGATATCAAGTCTGACAAAATCCATTTGAAATTTCATGTTAATATAAAAGCTAGTCTATATAGCTTCAGATTTTCACGTTATGGATTCATGTTTTTTGTTTGTGAGGTTGAACCAAACATTCACTAAGGAGTTATAGGGATAATCATGAGCAATGGGAGTTGTGTTGGGAAGAGGAGTCATTTTCCTCAGAAAGAAGTTGATACAAAATACATGATGATGCTAAACAAATAAAATTACACATGTAAGGTTGAAGTGCATATAGATAGATAGGCTAGTCTGAATCCATATCCAGTCAAAGGGAAAGAGGCGATTATTTTGAAGCCTGCACCCAGTCAGCCAGCAAACACTCCACAAATCACAAAAATGGAAAGAGATGAGCTCAATGGAAATGTAATTCAGGAAATTTTTGGGTTAATGAATGAAAGGCTCAGTTAGGTGTGTCAAAATAAAGGAGGGGGAGAGAGCATGTGTTTTGGGGCAGAGCAACAGAGTGTGAACAGTTTTAACCCCTCAGAGTGCACTTTCCTGACACCTTCTGCCAACCCCTAGGGAGAAAGTCAAGTGCTTTCAATTGCAAGCAAACAACTCCGAACTTCCTTCTACCCGATAGTCTTTTACTTGCACTGTCCCAACCAGCATCATTCATCTCTAGTGTATCTAGTGAACTTCAAAAGGTTAATATAATTTTCAATAGTAATCTAATAAAGTGAAAGAAAAAAAAAAAGTCCTTTGATCCTTTCCCTTGCTGCCATCCTGATATTTTTTGAGATTGGAAATTTGTCATATATACTTTCATATGGTTTGCTTAGTTACCACAAAGTTGGGAGTGTAAAGTCTAAACTACTATATAATCATTGCACTTAATCCTTTTGATGAGGATTTTTAATTAGGAAAAATTCAGATGCAGTATCTTAAATATTTTGATTCTTGCTTTCTAAATTATAATTATGACATGTTTAATATGACTTTATTTTTGTCGAGATAAATTCAATTTTTTTGCATTAGAGAAAAAGTAAAATATAGAGTGTTTGAATAAGACTCAATTTTCTTATAATCAATTCCAATTTTAGTGTCAAGTATGCGAATCAATCCACCTAACAGATATTTTGAGTTTAAATATTTAATATATAATTATATTAAATACTGAGTAGAAAAATTTTATTATTAAATTTTATAGAATTACCTGATGTGGGCACCCACCGAAAAGAAACAGAAGATGACTCTGATATCATATTAAATTTAATAGTGCAGCTTAGGCATCCGAAAGGTCCCCTTAAAAACCGGTTCTTAATTGGGTGGTCTACCCAGCTATATAAACACTTGTCATATTCATGAATTACCCGATGTGGGACTATTCTTAACATTTATAATTCATAATAATTTTACTCAATTCAAATAAGATTGTTTCATAGGATACATGAAAAAAATAGTTAATCTCACTTTTTATGATGTTACTTGACTTTGAATTTCTCAGTCAATTCAAATACTTTATTGGAGCTTCATCTCAGAAAACATTCATTTGACCGATTATTGATTAAAACTCTAACTCAAGCATGAAAAAATACATTGAAGTTTTGTGTTTTTTGAATTACCACAAAGTTTGATGAATATTGGTTTTGACGTTTTGTGGTTATGGAAATGAATAAGGAAGAAAACTGTAAAGGGTTATGATGGCCTATTGACAAGACGGTGGCCAATAGAGAGTTAAAGGCCAAATTGACTGTAACCCAAATTCCACTGATGAAAGTGAGATGCTTGGGGGGGTGAAATGAAAAAAGGAGAAAGCATCAATCCGTGGCCAAAAAAAGCAGGATTCAGCTCTAGCCTTGGCCTCCAAATCTATCAATGACATAACGCCACGCATGCTTCAAGCCAAAAAAAAAAAGATTAAAAATAACACGTACGAGACTTTCTCTTATTCAAAAAGTTTACCATTGCAAAAGAGAGATTGATCATGAAATTGGTAGGAACTAGTTTTTGTAGTTGGATTAATTTTTGTCAGAAATTATAAACACACATTGTAGATATATTTTTTTAACATAATTTATTTTATATTTAAAAATTAATTAGAATTAATATTTTGAATCACTTAATTAAACATGTAAATCATATTGGACGAGATTGATATACTAATAGCAACCAGTAGTATTCCTGGGCAGCTTACACTTCACATAACCGGATGGCATGGCACTGTTTTCCATGAAGTGATGTGGAGAGAGCAAAATCAAAGGTGCATGAACTAACATGCATTTTAATTTAATTTTTCCTCCTTTTCCTTTGTACATTTGTTTATGGATTTCTGTAAAGATGTCAGAGACAAGGGCAGCAACAAAGGCAGCTGCAGAGAAAAAAACAGAAGCAACAGAGGTGCAGTCATTATAAGAGCAGACTCACTCACTCACCCATCATCCAGCACATTAGAGAAATAGAGAGGAGGTGGCAGCAAAGCCAGAAAGCATCATCAGACTCTTCAGACCCATTAGTATTATCCATGCACAGGAGAAAGAATCTGCTACCCTTGAAAAAAAAATATTAAAGAAAATATCAAAAAATGACCCTCCGAAGTCCAAATTACTATCACCCCATCTAGAGAAAAAAATTAAACTCTCTTTTAGTCTTTTATTCCACTCTTTGAAATCTTATATCTTTGTTGTTCTTCATTTCACCACTATTTTAGAGAGAAAACACAAACACAAACCCTTTCTTCTTTTTGTTGTCTCAAAATGATGAGTGCAAGTGCAGGTGCAAGAAATAGGTCTCCGTTCACACAAATTCAGTGGCAAGAGCTTGAGCAACAAGCTCTTGTTTTTAAGTACATGGTTACAGGAACACCTATCCCACCAGATCTCATCTACTCTATTAAAAGAAGTCTAGACACTTCAATTTCTTCAAGGCTCTTCCCACATCATCCAAGTAAGTGCTTTTTCAGTTTAGCTAGCATGTTACTAATATTTTTTTTTTTAAGGCCATGGATACTTTTCTGTTTTTTTTAATAAAATACTCTAGTGGTTATTATTATATATGTCTTACTTTTTTATGAGGGACAAATAAAATTTAGAGCCTGGTTTGTTGTCATAACTCTCTCTGGCTGCAGTTGGGTGGGGATGTTTTGAAATGGGATTTGGCAGAAAAGTAGACCCAGAGCCAGGGAGGTGCAGAAGAACAGATGGCAAGAAATGGAGATGTTCAAAGGAGGCATATCCAGACTCAAAGTACTGTGAAAGACACATGCACAGAGGCAGAAACCGTTCAAGAAAGCCTGTGGAAGTTTCTTCAGCAACAAGCACCGCCACAAACACCTCCCAAACAATCCCATCATCTTATACCAGAAACCTTTCCTTGACCAATAACAGTAACCCCAACATAACACCACCACCACCACCCTCTTCTTTCCCTTTCTCTCATTTGCCCTCTTCTATGCCTATTGATCAGTCCCAACCCTTTTCCCAATCCTACCAAAACTCTTCTCTCAATCCCTTCTTCTACTCCCAATCAACCTCCTCTAGACCCCCAGATGCTGATTTTCCACCCCAAGATGCCACCACCCACCACCTATTCATGGACTCTGCTGGCTCTTATTCTCATGATGAAAAGAATTATAGGTATGTTGTAGAATAAAAAGTATTACTTTTTTTTATTGTGTTCTTGTTTTAATTTTTAAAAACTAGTTTAGTTTTGAACCGAGGTAATAGCATTGTACGATTCATGTAGTTGACTTTACTTAATAGAACAAGGCTTTGTTTTTTTATCGGCGGCCAAACGTTATTTTATTAGTTTTGTTATAAATATCAGATAGAGTCTCCTTTTATCATTTTTTTAATTATTGGATTAATTTCATATGTTCACAAGACTTTGTTATTATTGTTGTAGCTAATTGTTATGATGTTCTCTACTTGTTGATTCTTGATAGCAGGCATGTTCATGGAATAAGGGAAGATGTGGATGAGAGAGCTTTCTTCCCAGAAGCATCAGGATCAGCTAGGAGCTATACAGACTCGTACCAACAACTATCAATGAGCTCCTACAAGTCCTATTCAAACTCCAACTTTCAGAACATTAATAATGATGCCACCACCAACCCAAGACAGCAAGAGCAGCAACTACAACAACAACAACACTGTTTTGTTTTAGGGACAGACTTCAAATCAACAAGGCCAAGCAAAGAGAAAGAAGCTGAGACAACAACAGGTCAGAGACCCCTTCACCGTTTCTTTGGGGAGTGGCCACCAAAGAACACAACAACAGATTCCTGGCTAGATCTTGCTTCCAACTCCAGAATCCAAACCGGTGATGATCCTGCTTCTTCTTCCCTACTCTCATTATCACACCCTTTTTAATATAATTCCATTTCATGCTTACCTATAAAAAAAATTATATTTGTACTTATGTAGTCTCCTTTATCCTTGGCAGATGAATGATGTTTTTTTTCTAGTTATTATTATGAGCTGGTGCATACGGCCAAGAGAGAGAGAGAGAGAGACTTGTTGTTGATAAAGATCATCAGTGTTTTGTGGCTGGGGTGATTTTCTTTTGCAAAAGGTGTGATGTTATTGCGTTATGTAGGGGACCACAGTAGGATTTGTGCCTTTGCTTTTCTAGATATTTATATTTATATATTTATTATATATATGTTTCTTTTCTTTCTTCCCCTTGAAGAAATGTTAAACAAAAAAAAAAAAAAACATGTCTCAGATTTGCACACTATGTTTGTTTGACTGGAAAGCATATTAAGTTGCTCTGCAGTCTGCTTTATAATGGGTGGTAGCAAGGACAATGCAAATAAGTTCTCTGATGTTTGTGTTTGTTCTGAACCTTGTTATGTGCATGTTCCCAGCAGGGTACATGTGCAATGAATATTTGCATATATTACCACCACCACTATTAATTAGGATTAGTAGGGAGGAATACTTTTCAACAACAACAAAAAATCCTCTCTTATCTAAATAGACTAGGGTAGACATGCAAATTTATATAACCAGGTTTCAAAATTTTCATTAACACTTGATTTTTTAATATGCAAAATATTAATTTGTTAGTTTTATTAGAAATATCAAATTTAAATCCCTTATCTTTATCCCTATTTTCTCCCTTCATCTTTTCCCAACCATTATGGCAATTTTATATCTCCTCATAAGCTCATTGCTAGTTTCATTGAATATTTAGATATGCCTTCAGCAATCAACATGGGGTAGCTGGGTATATACCTTAATCTAACCTCATTATTCATAACTTGATAATTGGTTATTTTTCACCATAAATATTCAAACACACTATTAAACACTTGGATGTTTATAAGATCTCATTCAACACTCTGCAATCTAGGGAGTAAAGCTTTTTGCAATCTTGGAGTTCTTCAATTCAAAGTTCTTTAACAAGGAAAAGCAAGTCACAGCAAAACTACAAAAGAGTACTATGTGCCAAATTGTACTAACGTATTATTCCCTTCCCATAGGGGTATTTACTTATTTGCAAATTACAGTTCTATCCTGCCCTGACTTTTACGTCATTTGGGATATATTCCAAGTGAAATGATTTTGTCAAAATGGTAAATATGACTAGCATGGCAGGAGCTGGGTTGGTCGTCTGATTTTTTAGGCGAATCAATAATTGAAGGTTGAAGAATGCATTGATGGTTCAAAAGCAGAATAAATTTGAATTTCTTTTATGGAATTTAATTGTTTTTTGAATTTATATACTAAAAGTAATTTGATTTTATTTAAAACTGGATTTATATTATTATGATTTTATTTTTACATTTTTATGCTATTCATGTTTATAAGTATATATATAATAAAGGTGTTATATTGATTTTTTTTAAAACTTACTCTCCAATTTATTTTTTGAATTATCATTTTAATGTTGTTAGTATGTTTTTGTTTTTGAATTATTTAAAAACTTATTTTTCTATATCTTTTTCTCCATGAACTTTATGTATTTTAATTTTAATGAAAAAATTGTATAAAAGTGATAAATAAGATATTTAAAGAAATAATCACAAATTAAATTACAATAAAAGTTATCACGTTAGTTTAGTTTGCAACATAAAAAATATTCATTTGTACGATGATTTTTGTGGGTAATGTTACCTTATCATGATTTTCCCCCGATGAAACCACACAAACACATTGGGATGCGTGGCTAAATCAAATCTCAAATAATATTTATACATTATGCAAAAAATATCAATGCAAGCAGGTATATATCTTTACCCTTGTTTTTGGTACACTGAAGAACCGAAAGTCATAGAGAAAAGAGAAATTAAAAAAAACGCTAGCTATGGGCCCAAGATACCCATGATACCCCACGTGTGAAATTCTAAACTATCAACATCAATCAGGTTGCTCACGTAATTGTTAAGTTTGGGGTCGAATAGACACAATTCAGTAACATTACTCTTCCAAATATTAATTAAATCCATTGATGGAGCTAAAAATAATTCTATGGTTTTTAATTATTTGACCATTGGTTTGTAAATAATAAAAAAATTGAAGGAAAATAAAGCCGTTGATTATGATTTATCATTATAAAAAAATATTTATCAATTTGAGTGATTTTGGCCTCATAAGACACCTGTGCCATAAGTCAAAAATATTCCTTCAAGAAATGCCACTAGTTAAATTACTTTTTTAAATAAATTCAACAAGAGACATCATCTTAGTAGACTCCACCTAGGAGGTGTCATCCTAAAAGGCTTCTCTTGTTTAAATCCTAAAAAAGTTTTTTTTTCTACAACCTAAAAAATTAATTTTTTATCTAAAACCTAAAAAATAATTTTTTATCTACAACCTAAAAAATTTAGTACATCAATTTTTTTTCTAAAAACTTCAAAAGTACATCAAAGTCTTTCCTACTATATTTTCCTACAAAAATATCAACTAAAAAATTATAGAGTAAAATTAACACTATAACAAATCAAGAACACTAATATTAATTTTTTTTCTACAACTATACTTTTCTTATTAAATTATTAAATAATTTTTTTTCTACAAATCTACAAAATGAAAACAATAATTTTCTATTAATTTTTATTGTACAACTTTATGCTTTTCCTACAAATTATTTTCTACAACTATAGTTTTTTTCCTACAAAGTTAAAAAAGGACCAACCAAATACTATCAATATATACAAATAAAAACAATAATATATAAAGTTAACCAATAAAAAATATTCACTTATGTACTATATAATAAAATAAAACAAAAATTAACATCATGGTTTTATTTCTATGAAGTATCAAAGGAAGAACAACTGAAGAAAAAAAAAACTTAAAAACTTTAAAAAAATATATATATACATAAACAAAATTACATAACTTACAATATATATATATATATATATATATATATATATATATATATATATATATATAAGCAAGTTTGACAATCACCGGCACCACCAACAGCAAACTTCACTGGCACCAAGGTTTAGCACATCCTGTTCAATTTATTTAAGAAAATAATTTAAGCAAGAGAAGTCTTTCAGGCTGGCACTTCTTGAGTGGAACATACCAGGAAGGTGCCTTCTGCTCAATATATTTAATAAAGCAACTTAACTAAAAGAACCCAAGTCAGGGTGGCGCCTCCTGTTCAATTTTGTTAAAATAACACTTTAAAGAGGAGAAATCATTTGAAGAAACATTTTTTACTTATGCCTAAGGTGTTTTATGCGGAAAAAATCACCCAGACTCGTAAATAGTTTTTGACCAACCTATAATGGTAAATAGTTTTAAAAAAAAACTATATTAATAAGTTAGTTCAAGTTTCTGGATGAAAATTAATCATTAACAAAATTAAAATTGATAGATACTTTGTATCAATGTTAAGGAAAAAAGTGAGAAATTTGGAGAATGAGAGGCGCACATAAAGAAAAAATATAAATGAAAAGATGGATAGAAAAGGACCTAAAAATTAAAAGAAATGTCATAACTATGCCGGACATTTGTCCCACTTTATAAACATGAAGTATGAGCATGGCTGGAATTAAGAGAGCAAGTCAAACTGGTGTGGTGATAAAGTCCCTTAAAAATGATAAATTTAATCTGTACATCTTTTATTTAAAGCATCACGAGCAAGTGCTTTTGAAACGTGAATGCTCAAATCAATCACTTTGATAATCTGTAGGAATTTCAATGAAAAGGAGAGGAAACAAGAGATTCCCTTGTTTCTTAGTATGACAAGCATTAGAGGGCTTTTATACCCACCCCTTCTTATGTGCTCCATCAACTAATATCTATAATTTTTTTTGTTACTTCGATACACATTTTAATAGTTTAAATTTAGTGTTGTCAAAATTAATTCTACCCCCATTTTGAAAACAAATGAGTCATACACTTAGCTTGAAAGTACAAAGACAACTATTTTGTAGTAGTATCTAAGAGTGTGTTGATATTACCTTTCAACTATGGCAATCCAACCCGTAGGATTTATTGTCTCGGTTTCTCGGATGTAATTTTACTTATTGTATTTTAAAATATTCCAAAGTTATCAAACATGCAAGCTCACCATAAAATAGTAAAACTCATGCTAATCAAAAAGGCTATAATGTCTTTAAAAAAAAGGTTAGCCACTTGGCCAACTTTATCGAGACAGTGGTACTAATCCATTCTTTTAATTGTTTAAAAAAAAAACACACAATACTGTTTTTCGGTCAACGAAAGAAAGTGAACAACACTTTATACTTCTAGTTGTTCCATCAAATGATAATGGGCTGCTTTTTCCATTAGTTGGGAAAAGCTTGCAAACAGAACCTAGAGAAGTTGGTATCTTTGAACTCTTTTGGGTGTCCTTATACAAGCCCCAATATTATTCAGGTATAATGATATTTCTGAAGAGCATGGTTCGTTGAGCACATTCAGCTTTTATTAGCTTTGTTTAAGTCCTCCAAAATTGGACTGATTTGGCCACATCATGATGCTATAATCTCGAGTTTTCTTCTTGCTGTCACTTGGGCATTATGCCATTATATAGTCCAAGTAGAAACAAACATGAATGCAATCACAAATCAAGAGGCAAAGTGTTCAAACATAAAGTTGCAAAAAAGAACGGTGTTACAATTGCTTTAAAAAAATATGCAAAAATATGTTTATCATTTCTAATTATACTCAAATTTTATGTTTGTTACATGATAAAATATGTTTGTCATGATTGTCGCAATGCAACTTTTCTTTCATTTCTTTCTTTGCCCTTTGACCAATCTTATATTTCCAACAAAACAAAAAATTGATAGTTCTTCATGGTTCATACTAATGGTGACTTAAAAAAATTTCGAGCTGAGCTGCTGAAAGGATTTCGTTACACGTTTCAGCATACAAGACTTGTATCAAGAATGAATCAAATTTACTACCAATAGCCTGTGCATTTTTTTAGTGATTTTGACTTAAATTATAAGTAATTAAAACAAATCCTCATACATGCTTTATCGTTTCTGAAAAAACATGTTTTTTCGTTCTGTAGTGATTACCTCCGGCTAAATAGTGAGCGGGACCACTTTTAAGAGAAGTGCAGAAATTTTAATGTCATATAGGTTTCTTTTTAAGTTCATCCGAATAATGTTTTTCAAAATTTTAAAAATTATTCGTAAAATGTGAAAAATCTCAAAAATGGATGAAAAAAAAAGTAAAATAATGCAAAGCGCCTGTGTTGTAGGTGTAATCTATCTTTACATTTATGAATAGAATTTTACAGAACTTGCATCCATTATTCATTTGTGCAAGGAGCAGCTCAATCATACTCAAAACGTTGTGGTTCGTTTTATTCAAGGCATGTTAATCAAGTCGTTCACATTTTGCAAAAACATCTGGATTTTATGTAGTCATCATGTATTCAATCGTCTGGAATTACAATCTTATTCCTCTAACCTAAGAAAAGATGATAGAGTCAAATAATAATATCTTTTATCCTTATGTTTGGCTTAAAATCTACTTTTAAATTAAAGTTAAAAATGAGCTTCATAAAAAGGAGTACAAGTTGTTTGTTGATTTTTATTTTTTAAACTTAAAAACTCCTTTTAAATGATAAGTTATTTGATAAAAAAAAAATTATAAGCTTCAACTTTTTTGTTTTTTATTTTTTAAAACATTTTATACCAACACAAATTATAACACCATAACAATTTAAAAAATATAATTTTTTAAAACATGATTATTGACTGTGTAATGCTTGGGTGTGTTCACAGTTCAGCTAAACATAGAAAGAAAATTGAAAGAACTGAATTTTTTGGGAAAAAGAAATTTAAAAAAATGATAAAGAAAGAAGCAGCTAGGATTCAAAACTTCAAATGGAGGTCTTGCTAATAAGCTCCTCACAAAGTGGTTTAAAAGCTACTCCTAGGAGCCTTTGGGGAGTACATAGTTTATGTGAATTTTCTTAAAAAAATCAGAGACTTTTTATAAGTAACTATGTGACTTTAAATTTACACCTCCCTCAAAAATAAACCACTAGATATGTCGTTCTTAACACGCTGCATCCCACTTGACTGGCCAGAACAAACTCAACAAGAAATTTATTGCCTTGGCAGTTCGAGGACATCAAACACGAAAAAGTAAATTACTTTAAGTATCTGAAATCACATTTAAGTATAGCATGAAAAAGAAACCACATTTAAGTTGGCATTCTTTAATTGCCTATGTACCTTTGAGAATAAATTTTTATACTTAAAAAAATTGCCTACGTATGTATAACTTGATCCCAACTACTACCGAAATATATTTATTCTGTGTATGTCCAAATACCTTCCAACCTTTTCTAATTTTGTACATGCATTTATACCACAAATATGGTTGGCAGGTTGAACAAGAAAAGGTATGAAATCAATAATACCATACCCGACTTGCCTTCAATTTTAACAGCAATGAACCTACTCAATTTATGTTCATGAACAACAAATTATTATAACACCCAGCATAGCAAATACACTGAACTAGCTTTCTTCATTAGCATCATCATGTTCCTTATTTCAGACAACAAAATGATCCTTAGTTTAGAAAACAAAATTCAAATCTACGAAACATTCATTCAGGCAATTCACAAAAAAAAAAAAAAGAATAAACTTCTTTTCCATTTAGCATTTGCTGCTTCATCAAAAGCTACCTTGATTATTGATCCAGTTGATCCTTCCACAAGTTAAGATTTACAAGATCAATACTCTTTGGGAGACAAAGGAGATTAACAAAACATACTCTGACACTCAAGTTAATAATGTGAATTAAAAGAATAATAGTATATGAAAAGCCTACGTGGTGGTGAAGAACATGCACATATTACAGGATTTAGGTGCAGGTGAGTCACCACCTTAGTATGAGATAGCACTCCCGTGAGGAAAATCCAATGTGGCATAATTCTCATAGTCATTGAATATTTTCAATCCTTAGTGCAAATGGTGTGAGCAAGGTGACTTGAATCTTCTTCTTTAGAGCGTATGGAGTATCATGAGGTGTAGACTAGGTAGCTTTAGCGGGTCTGAGGTGACTCTTGACTTCATCAAATCATGCTTAGCCATGTACACCCAGATCAATTTTGTCAAACGTACATTCAATAATTCTAACCAAAATGTTACCATGAACTAGGTTGTAGAAACTATACATAATCATATAAAGAACAATGGAGACTTCAGAAAAAAGAGACTAGTAAATGGAAACATGTGTGTGCAATAAAAAATATTCAAAGAGCACCAGTAATTTGGAAGATATCGAGGATGACCATTCGTGACCAACACAACAACAAATAAATTGACTTTAAAATAACAAGCCACAAAACTATCTACACACACAAAGAAATCCATTGAATTTTTAAGCCCAAATTAATGATAATGGAAATAGTTATGATACAAAACATTCGGGCACCTTTAATGTGCCTTATTCAGCACTCATCATCCGATTAGCACAAATAACTAACGCCTAACGGCTTGAAGAGGGATAACCTGTCTAGACAATATACAGAAGGTTACTCTATTAGATGCCACATTCCAAGCAAGTTAATCATATACATTTTGTCAGCTTCTAAATCTACCATATTTTCCTTAATGAGGATGGTTTATTAAGATCGGAAGGAAATACGAGAAAAAAAACAAATAAATAGAATACTGCCAAATCCATACCACTTCTAACAACATATAAGATGTAGGAAATGATAGTACAGACCTAAATCATTCATTGCCTTCCTTTTTTATAAAATTCTTCAAAACAAGAACCACCAAAGTGCCAAACCTTTTCCTACAAACTATAGTAGGGAATAAAACAATGTCATAAGGTTCTATCACAAAATATGTCGTTAGACAAACTACCAACTATCGTATAAATGATTAACTTGCGTATTTAAACTTGCTTGCAATGTGGCCTCTAAAAGCAACATTCTGTGTATTGCCTAGATAGACAGGTTATCCCAATAAAAGGTAGTCTCCAAAGGCACAACTCAAAAAACAAATTGTGAACATCCTTGAGACATATAATACTCCATGCCCCATGGGGAGGTTTCCACCAAATTAAGGTTCAAATTATAGCTTGTTCGAAAATCCCCTTTGAAGCCAGTCAGCAATTCATTTACTTTCTAGATGGCAAAAGGCAGAACATCATCTCTAAATATCATTAAAAAAGAGAGAGTGGTGGTTTAAGGGTGTGCCAAACATTAGAAAAAAGATTCTATATTTCTATTGAAGCCAACAGAATAACAAATCAAAACAGTTCTAATGTACTATTAGAGAACTCTAGACACAAGGACAAAAGAATACAAGAAAATTGAACAATCTGACATCAATTCGAGGTGAAAAGCCAAAGAATATAAGATTGTGTCATTGTTATCCTTTAAAGATTCCTAACATCATTGTACACTGAACATGTTAGAGAAAAATCAAATTAGAAAAGAAAATGAAAAATAAAAATGTAAAAAGGAGTACATGAGGGCTACTTTTCCTTTCCATTATAAGCCAATGTAATGGAACTAAGGGAAAAAGGGGCAACACAACATGAAACGTGAAGGAAACGTGAACTAGCAGTACCAATATACACAGTAACGCCAAGGGGGCCGAAATGATGGCATCAAATTGCACAATTCATGTTCCAATGATTCCTCAAATCCTCCATGTCTTTCCATGCTTGCCTTTTTTTTCATGTTCCTCCCACCCAGATTCTGCAGAATCCAACCAATATTCGCCTTCCTCAAACCAAACCGCGTTCAGCAAAGAATTTCAACCTATTAAATTTTTTTAGAAAAAGAATTTGATAAGAAAACCGCGGAAAAATCTCTTTCAAGAACAACTCTCGTATCTGTCATCGCTCTTCAAAAGTTGCCTTCTCTTGATTACCAAGAACCCAACCACGCCAACTTGCATGATTGCAGCAATGCCCACAAACAAAAGTCCAACCTTTTTACCGGCATTCATCGTGTGCGGTGGTGGTGGCGGCGGCGGAGGCGGCGGTCTGCGGTGGTGGTGGCGGCGGTGAGGAGGAGGAGGTCTTCTCACGTTGGGCCTATTGTTAGGATGAGGCGGCAGCGCTCCCGGTCTGAGTGTCTTAGATTGTGAGGGTGGCGGCGGAGGATACGGTGACAACAGCGGAGGAGTCGGCGGTGACGGTGGACTTGACACCCAATACGCTGGTGGTGCTAATTCAGCGCCATTGTTCCCATTTTGCGTCAGGGATTGGACAATAAACGCGTAAAAACTAATTGAAATACCGAAAATCACGAAACCCAAGGACGAAAACGCTGAATCCATCGATTTTTAGAAGAACGCTTCCAGTTTTCAGAGGGGGTTTCTTCGCATCTAGCCCCCTTTCGTGTCGGGTGATTATTCGATGAAATCAAACGATCCCTTTGAATCTGGACCCTTCCAATCGAAATGGGTCGGGCGTAAATCCTCGCTTTCTCGTTCTCCGTCCGAAACAGAAACGTAGCCCCCAAATCGGTGCTCTCTAGGGTTTTTGAGATTCAGCCACCAGAAATTAGAAGACAAAAAAATGCGTGTCGGTTTTGAGAAATTGAAGCAAAAGGGTGGGCGAATCTGGAGAGACAAATGGGATCAGACCCAGAGAAAGAGATGTATTGAATTTCTCTGGGGTCTCTCTCCCACCTTCTCAGAAAATGGGAAGGGGAGAATGCAGTTGAGAAGAGAGAGAGAGAGTATACGCGGGCTTCAACGGTTGGCCTAATTTAGGCGAGTGATGAGGTTGGAACATGGAATCTTTGGACCTGTCATGACTCACGAAGACAGAGGGAATTAGAGAGAGAGAGATTGTGACATGACGTTTCATAAATGATGGGGCCCTATATAGTAAGGCACTGTTTGATTGTGTGGGACCCTTTTTGGTATAATAGTCATGGGTGGGTGTGATGTGGAGGGGCTCTTCCTATGGTTGGGTACATCATATCCTTGATATAACCCCAAAAATAAATTTAGATCCATTTGTGGGGTCTCAAACTGGGATTGGCTTCGTTATTAGAGATTAGAATTGGAAACCACTTCCCCGTTCACAAAACAAAAATGTCAGCATTAGTGTTCTTTCTTTTTCTTTTTTTATCCCTATCCTACTTTTATCATCAAATTGCATTATTTTGTTATGTTTTATTAATGCTTGAGAATGTTGCGTTGGTATTTGTACTATTTTAATATTTGTCAAACAGATCATCAATTGAAGTTACGAAAGTAAGAATGTATTTCGCAGATTTAAGAGGAATAAAATAGTTCGTATAGTTTTACTCTTTTTTTCTCAACTCAGTTTCTAAATTTGTATTTATTCGTATTGAAGGTGGAGTATAAGTATTTTAAATTCACATTGTATTGTCTGTCACAATAATATTGACATTACATGAAAAAAAAAACAATAATATTGACATACTTCATATTAGTTAAAGTTTTCATTATTTCTCTCACTTTAACCATCTTAAGTAAAACATATTTTTGTCTTTAAAAAAACATATTTTAGAGATAGAAGCAGCGAAGGTATTGGTATTTTTTACAATCTGGGATTGCATTTATTAATGAATCATCAATGTACCTTTTAATTAACATCAAAGCATGGTGTTTAGACCTAACTAGCCTATTTTTATGAGAAGTTTTCCTTCATTAGTATTTGGCTCAATAAAAAGATTTACACACTCTTCATTACTTCCAGCTAATTCGATGTCCACTAAATTCAATGCTACCCTGAATATCATGTAAAGTATATTTTATTTAAGAAGACCCCTTCCTTCTTCGTTTATCTTTATCAGAGAGAAATTTATATGCTTCAAAACCACTAACATGTAAAGTATATTTTTTTTAAGACTTTTTGTAAATTGAAATTTTTGGTTTTGTAGTACGTAAAGATCGACCGAAACCATGCATATATAGTGATATCGGATCCTACAACATTTTCTTGGGGTTTTTACCATTATGGGATAATTTTTTTTTTCTAATTTGCTAAATGGGGGATAATTTTTGAATTATTTAGCAAATGGGGATAGGTCGTATGAACAATTATGACTAGAGATAGAGAAGTCATATGATTTTTTAGACTTCTACTTTTATTTTTTAACGAAATCATATCCATAACCACGACTTTAGCTATTTTTTACATTTTTTATATTACAACTTTGAAGTCGCGTGATGTCGTACGACCTCAAAGTCGTTTCTTTATACTTCAAAGACATGTTTTGTTTATCTTTTGTAACTTTTTTCTTTCTTTCTTTCTAATTATTTTTAACTTATTTATTTCTATATTTATGTTTCAAATATTATTAATTATTATTTACAAGAGAATTAAAAAAATGTAAATAAAATACTTAAATTAAAAAAATCTAACGCACATAACTTTTTTTATAAAAATAAATATTAATAGTGGGATGATGTTACACAACGGGAAGGTCAACTACTAATCATATAACATAATAAGATGAATGAATTAATTCCAAATAAGTTCAAGAAATGCTCATTGTGTATAATTATTGATGGATTAGTAAGTGCACCAATGCTTCCAAGGTAATAAAGTTAAAATAGATGTCTCCGTATCATATCCAGAAAGACTTTATTTGTATTTAGGTAGATGAATATTTGATTAGTAAAAGAAGTTAAAGGAAATTTATTTGAAAAGGTGACGAGAAAAACAATAATTTAAATTGGCAGAAAATTAAATCAAACAAGAGGGGAATTAAACATTAATTAATTAAGGATGGAAAAGATGAAAAAATCCAATATTATTGTAGAAGTAAATTCAGAAGATGAAAATGTTGGAAACTTAGTATACTAGAGCTACTCTTTGATGTAATGTCAATGATTTTTCTCTATTTATAATTTTTCCAATTTACACCTGCATCTACTGATATACTTTAACTTTGGTCTCCCGCATGAAAGAGTTTAATTTATCTACTTTCTCTCCCAAATCCCTTTGCAGAGGTAAAATAATAAATTACATTGAGAATGGAGATGTATAACAAGCTAAACAAATATAAACCTATCCCTAGTGATGACATTATTTAGATAGATTTTTCCAGTTCTATTAAAAAATAACGTTTCCCAACGCTACTCTTAAAATTTACCATGCAAATGGGTGATCAAGCCACAAACAATGATATTAAGCACAAGAAAAGATAATGCAAATGTAATATTCATAAATAGATAAGAAGAGAAATTACAGTAGTTGATTGTCAAGTTCCCGACAAAAGAGATTTAGCCTCTTATTGTCATGTAGACTTTACAATTGCAAGAGGAGAATATTTAGTAAATGGGGAAAAGATAAGAAAGGGAATGGAGAAAAAAAATGACTCTCAATGGTTGGTTCTCCTTCTTCTAACCTTGTCTTCTATAAAGAATTGTATTCTCTTGAAATTTTTGTGTTTTTTCTTTTTTCTCTTTTCTTCTTTTATAGGTATAGATTAGCGGCCTTTTGAATTAATATGTTTTCCTTGATTAGTTATCCTTTCTTTAATTAGTCTTGTTTTCCTTAATTAGCATCATTTCCTTAATTAGTTTGTTTTCCTTCATTAACATGTTTTCCTTAATTAGTTTTTTTTTCTTAATTAATCATGTTTTCATTAATTAGCCTTGTTTTTCTTAATTAGCTCGCTTTTCTTAATTATTCTTGTCTTTCAGAATTATCCTGATTTCTCCAACTTTATCTTACTCACTAAGCATCATAAATTCATCACTTTTAATATTCTTTACACAAAAATCTAAATGATGTTACTTTAATAATTATTTTCTCAAAAGGAAAAATTAGGAGAGAAAAATTACAAAATTATATATAATTTAACCCCCAAAATATATTTATAATTAACAGTTATTAAGATTCAAATAACACAATCATAATAATTGTCCATCTAAACAAATTGACCCCTAATATTATGTGTACTTTCTACTTTTATGTTAATTTGATTTTAAGAAATTTTTTATCAGTAAATTATTTTCTTATTTAAATTATTTGAAAAATTATTTTTATTGTTTTCATAGGATTAACTATCAAAATTAAATTAGTTAATAATATTATAAAGTCAGAGGATAACTCACGACTTTAAAGTCACAAGATTATTAGACTTTAAAGTCATGTAGTCCTATATGACTTTAGTACATTTAATTTTAAAAAAGAAATAAACATTAATAAAATAAAAAAGTCATAAAATAGTTTAAAGCTTCATTAAAAAACATTCAAAAAATAAAAATAAGAAGTCCCAAAAATCATACAACTTTCGTATCTGAAGTCATAAGTTTCCATACCATCTACCCCCAATTGGTAAATAATTCAAAAACTGCCCTCATTTGAACTTTGGATAAAATATTTAATAATCTTGTTAAATGTCTGATATTTAATTAATATTTTCATTAAAGTTAGTCTATGGGTGAAAGGGAAGGGAGAGAGTAAGAGATCCCGGGTTTGATTCTGCCACTAACAACTAATAATTAACATTTATCGATAAAAAAATATTTTTTTCATTAAAACTTTTACTTTTAATCATATTATTTAATTAGTTAGTATCAAATGCGGTTAAAAAAATTCATATAAATATACTAACTCTACCAATGATCAAATAATTAATTAAGGTAAAATATAATTTTAAGAATTTAAATATCTAATCTGGACTAGTCATGATAATGAGATGGAATGAATACGAGTACTGTCTCCTCAATTAAAAAAAAAAAAACACAGTTGTTAGAATGGATGTGGCCGAAACAAAAAAATAAAAACTCACAACTGTTGCCTCTCTGTCTCAAGGTTTATTGAACTGGACTGGATCATCAAAGAATTTAATGAGCCCAAGTTTGCGTTTTTTGATTTGCAAAATATACCGGGCTAAAACAATTGTGATATAAAGCTGATGGGTTCCGAAGCTCACCAAAAACAAAAGCCGATGGGTTCGGAATTCTTTTTCTGAAAATGATTAAAATTTATGTAAAATTATTAAAAAGGATTAGAAGTCGAAATCTTAATGAAATTTGGAGACAATATTTGTTTTTAAAAAAATTGCGTGACATGTAATGTTTTAATTGGTAAATTTTAAGGATGAAATAGTTAAAAACTAGTTTAATGATTTCAAATTCATAGAGATTCGGAGAATAAAAGATAATAACGTTGAGAGTTTTAGATAGAAAAAGTAATGAAATAATTTGACTTAATAAATAAATAAAAAATATTAATTTCGAGTGGAAAATTATCAGAGGATCAGAATTATGTAATAACCATAATAAAGAGACGAAACGTAAAGTTAAGTTTACGAGACATGTGAATTTTCACTTGAGATTTTTTTTTTGGTGAATATAATTTTCACTGAGATGCTTGCGTGTGTGTGTGTGTATATATATATATATATATATATATATATATATATATATATATATATATATATATATATATATTCGTAGTTTAGAAAAGACTGGTATAATGTTGTAGCCATCATAGGTATATCCGTATATGTATAATTCGGTACGGAAGAAGTAAATTTTAATGCCATATCTAAAGATAATTAGATTGTATGATATTCAAATGAAAATCATTAATTTGAAAAGACTGTAAAATGTACAATAAATTAAAGGCAATTCGAAAATTAAAGAATTGGAGCTATAGAATGTACCATAGTATAAAGTTCTTGAAATGTAAATTTGCAAAAAAAATAAAATTGAAAAGTAATGTATTGTTCTAAAGAAATAGACTTTGCAAGAATATCAATATGTGTGGGTGGGTGTGTGGGTGTGTGTTTAAATGCAATGAAAAATGAATGATGGGAAGTAAATTGAAGCTGGTTGATTACAATGAATTTTAATTAATGAAAAGAGAGTAAAGTGCTGGAGAATATCAATATGTGTGTGTGTGTGTTTAAATGCAATGAAAAATGAATGATGGGAAGTAAATTGAAGCAGGTAGATTACAATGAATTTTAATTAATGAAAAGAGAGTAAAGTGCTGGAAATGTAAATTAAAGATTAAAAGAAAAAAAAATGGAATAGAAGAGAAAATACGAAAATTTCAATAAATTGAAGTAATATTTATTTTGGCTTATATAAAAAAACCTATAAAGAACTGAGAAGTAATTAGAGATTCAAAGAAATGGTAGAAACATGAAGACTTTATTTAAACATGCTTGGAAACATACACTCTTTAAACTTTAAACTAATAGTCATTTCGACGTGCATAATGTGTTAGGTATTATAAATTTTTTGTGTAATGTGTTAACACAACGAAAATGGCTTACAAATTAAAGGGTCCTTTCTTATTTATAGATTTTTTACTTTAACAATCATGAAATCTGATGTAAACACCTATCTAAGTGCCTACAATCAACTTATTAAAATCTTGACATCTGACTCAGTTTAATAGCTAGACACTCAAGAATTCTCAATAACTTGAAATTCTAGAACCCTTATATCTCATAATCTTATCTCTTTTGATACATAGTCCTTTTTCCTGATCAAACTTTCTTACTATGCTTTTGAGTTCAAATTTGATTGATTCCTTTTTGAAATCTTTATTATTCGTACAATATAACTTGCATCAACTTCATGCCTTAAATTACACGGCCTTTCAACAAATCAAAACTCGACAAATCTAAAAATAATATTTCCAACACTTACACAACACGATTGAGTCTTAAAGAAGGATAACAGACACGTGGAGGAATAATGAAAGATAAGAAGAAACTAATACTAGTAAATTTATAATAAAACTTATTAGTATTTGTATAAACTTTTGGCTTAAATATATTTTTTTAATCCTTGTAATTGAATATGATAAATATTGATTCTACTTTCATTTTGTATTGATGTTATTTTTAAATATTTCGATCATCATTTAAGGATAACTTGACATATCTTAGACAAATATATATCATGTTAAGGACTGCTCTCAATATGTGACGCGACATATTTAAATACACGTCGAATTAATAAGTGGTAGAAAACCAAGAATAATAAATATTGCAGGGCGCACTAAAACAAAAATTGACCTACAAATAATGGGCTTATTAATAAATTTGATGTCTTTCACGAAACGCAACGTTACTTGTTACAAGAAGAGAATCTATTGCATTGTGGAGGGATCCAGGTCTCCAGCCGCAGTATCGTCCCCAAAAGTGTCGGCTAACAATTGTCCTCTTGCTCCTTCCTTGCCCTAATGCCTATGCCTATGCACCCACCATCATATCTCTCATGCATCTTTCTTTGTCCCCATTAACAATTCACCATATAATATAAATATAGGATTTTAATTCATTTACATATTTATATATATATATAACCAACAAAGATTTATTCGATGGATAAAGAATGAGTTCATATCTCACAACCATATAAATTCAATTCTCATTATTAATATGAATAGCTTATGGATACTTTTTATGTATCTGAAACTATTTATTGAATCTTGAGGTATGCTTTATCTTTTACCTCACATAAATTTGTTTGTACAAAAAAAAATATACACATATAACTAATTATATATTATTGTTAATGTAACTTTTAAGTTAATTATTATCAAAATTAATAGACTTATCATATTTGATAATTTATAATAAAAAAAGAATATAAAAAATTTATACACATAAAAAAGTGTTAACAACGCACTTAAGTTAACATACTCGTTAAGTTATATATTATGTATTGTTTAACAATGAAATACTTATTTTAGTATGACACATTTGATTTTGAGTTGTTTAAAATTAAAGTTATTTATATAATCAATCATTCCTTATAAGTTGATTAACATATTTGTGTGTATGTGTTGAAAATATAATATGGGATGCTAGAGAGAGGGAGGGAGAGGGGGAGACATTGAGAGTATTTGTAACTTGTAAGTCAAGCAACTTATTGATAAAAATTTCCACTCAAGTAAAAAATAATTGGGTTATTTAAAATTGGGGTGGCCTGTATGGATCCATTTAAAGAGATAAAATGAGTTATTTATATGAAAAATATTGGAAAGTTCAAATAGACTCACAAAATTATTAGTTACATAAAATTTATTAAAAATTATAAAATTATAAAAGAGAATTATTAAACACAGATTTAAGACTCACAAAATTTTATATTTTTTTTGTAAATTTCAATTAATTAAAAAATGTTTAAAAGTCTATGATACTATTTTCTCCGGTTTCAGTTATAAGCAAAAAAAAAATATCTTTTACACTTATTAAAGAAATTAGTTAACTTCAATAAATTATATCATTCTCAATTAAAAAATAATATTTGTTCCTAAACTACCCCTCACTCATTAGTAAAAAAACTATCCCTCATTTAGATTTGATATCAAACATAATAAGTCTTTGACCCTATTAAGTGAAAGACATTTTTGGGATAATTAAATTTATTAAATTGTGTTATTTTTAATTAAAACTAATAGTTATTGCTTAATTATCCCTCATTGGATCTTGCTAAACTATACCTCGTTGGGTCTTGATAATTTCATTAAATAAGTTTTTATTAGTTAAGATCTATTTATATATTTTTTAAAAATAATGATAGTATAACAAGTATAATGATAGTATAAGGTAAAATTACACTTTTGGTCTCCCAATTTATCTTCAATTTCAGATTTGGTCCCCCAGTTTTATAAATTCCTGTAAAATTGGTCCTGAAAGCCCGATTTGGACGTTGACTGTTAACCTCAGACATTTATTGTCACGTGTCAATGCCACATGTCAATGTCTGAATGATTCCCTGTAAATGCTTCAATTTTTGTAGGTAAAATTGTACTTTTGGTCCCCCCATTTTACTCCAATTTCAATTTTGGTCCTCTTATAATTTAATTCACACATTTGATCCCTCAGTTTTATAAATCCCTTTATAAATTCAGTCAAATTTTATTACTCGAGAAGTTGTATTTCAAATTTTAAACAAAAATACCATTGTCATACATAAACCACTTAAGCAGTCATATACACATAATACCACACAGGGGAGCAAAAAAAAGAAAAAAAAGGGGGTTATTATAAAACCTGTTAAAGTAAGAGATCTGAAAATTTCAGGCCCAGGTTGGGATTCATGCACCACTTTCCCAAGTTGAACAACCCCGGAAGTGGGAGAGAGACAAAAAGTGATTTTTCTCTGGGTTCCAAGTGAGTAAAAAACTTGCAATAAAAAAGAAGTGCGAGATTTATTAAGACCTACCATGTCTCTAGCACCAGTGGCTAAACCATTCAAAAGACCAATTTTGCAGAAACAATTTATAAAACTGGGGGACTAAATGTGTGAATTAAACTATAGGGGGACCAAAATCGAAATTGGAGTAAAACTGGGGGACCAAAAGTGCAATTTTACCTACAAAAAATGAAGCATTTGCAGGGAACAACTCAAATGTTGACACGTGGCATTGACATGTGACAGTCACACGTGGCAGTCAACGTCTGAGGTTAACGGTCAACGTCCAAATCGGGCTTTCAAAACTAATTTTGCAGGAATTTATAAAATCGAGAGACCAAATTTGTAAATTAAATTATAGGAGAACCAAATCCGTAATTAGAGATAAGGTGGGAGACCAATTTTACAATTTTGCCGATAGTATAACTAATGAAATTGGGTCTAGCAGAAGGAAGGACAATTTCATATAACTATTAATCAAGATTTGAATTCTAAGTAAAGTCTCACAGGAAAAAAAAGGTACAATGGCAGTTTAGTAATTTTCTGAGTCATGCGGGTACAGAGGCTGGTATGTTGGAATTGTTGAGACAGAAGAGTGAGGGTGTGAAATGAATGAAGGGAAAGGCAGTGAGAGTGAGTGGTGAATGCATGGGCCAAAAGGAAAAGCGACCTTCACTGTTTATTGCAGCCTGGTCCCATCGTTTTTCCTTTACTACAAAATAAAAAGATGATGAGAAAGTGCGAAAGTTTTGAGTTCGAGGACACACTGAACTGAAGAAAGGGTAGTAGTATGTGTGTATATGTGCATTACATGCCAAAGCATTGGAAATTGAGGCTAAATTTCTTACAGTGGTTAAAATTCAGCTGGTTGCTACAGGACACCCCAGGTGGCCATTTGGAGGAATGGGGATCTCTATGCCACCATTCAGGAATTCAATCCTTATGAATATGCTTAATGTCTTAATTTTGGTAGTTCAACATAATTATAACTCCCACTTTAATTGTTTTCGTGAGAAGGACTCTCTCTATGTACTATCCCAATAAATATAGACGTTTTTTTAGATAGCCACTTGTACAACGCAGTTCGCATACGCTAAACAATAGAAGCCAAATGGAATAAGTTTTTTTTTTCAAAAATAATTTTAAAAGCACTATTATATCGTATGCATGATAATGTAAATGATTTTTATTATAAATTATCATAAGACTATTGACTTTAAGAAAAATAAATTATTTTAAAAGTCATATTTACTATAATTTTTTATGAATTCATATTTTTTTAAAAAATTATATAGACATTACATAAAAATCAAAACTCTATTTTATTTTATTTTTTAAATTATTTAATATATGTAGTTTAATATCATTTTAATGAGTAAATAGTTTATATATTAATAATTTTTAAATAACTATATATTTTAAAAGTCATTATCATGACTTTTGATTCACAGTCTAAAATCTTTTACACTCACAGTCTATAAAAACTAAACTCTATTTTAATTATGACATAAAAATTAATCAATCCCTTTACGGAAGATTATTTTAATGTAAAAAAAGCATCAAATCACCAATGGAATTGCTACGAAAGAATATCATGTCATAGTAGACCATATATTTATATATTATAAAATACTGGATTAGAGATTGCAAATTGGAGTTGACTAGCATCATCATATCAAACTCAAACTCCTGCAACTCTTTGATCAGATTTGAAATGAATTAGGGTTGGTTAGATATATTCAAATGCATAGTGTAGAACTGGAAGTCAAAGTAAGAAGGGTGGTGTGAAAAATGCAAACGCAACGCAGGACGACGCATCCTAGGCTGTTGTTTGTAGTAGTCTATAGAGAATGACCTGTCTATTCCATCCATAACAACTCACAGCACTTCAAATTAAAGCCACACAGAGAAGTACCTATAGATGGAAAAAAATGCTCAAACTGTCACGCCAGCATGCATCCAAACCATGCAATCTCTGAACTCTCCTCTTATCCTATTCTAATTTCCTACACAAAGCGCTAAAAAACACCATATGTCATATAGCAGCAACAGTACACACCATCTACCTAGCCAAACGTAGCATAGCATAACATAAATAACATCTAGCTAGCTTGCTACAACTAATTACAAACATATATATTAGCCATTAAAATATAACTACCTTGTGTACACATACACATGTACACTTAATATTTTAATATGCACATAATTTTTTATTATATAGCTGCAACAAAAATTGTTTTATTATCTAAACATGTCTTTTGTCGAGCCAAAAGATTCTTGCAGTGTTATAGGATTTCATAGCATTTACATAAGAAATTTTATTAGACCAACAATAATCGTACACCAGCAGGGATAAGTTCCAATCTACTAAGAGGAAAAACATGGCATTTACCATATAAATATGTCTCGGTTCCTCACATAATATTAACCTACATGTACAATATACAAAATAATAATATATGGTATATATAGATGATGTTTAATTCTTGGAAAGCTGCAAGAAGCATTTTTTTTCTGAGGTGAGAGTATGGTCTATCTGTTGGATTTGGAGATTGCATCACAGTTACTGTAGGTTGGAAATAGGGTGGTAATGATGGAGAAATGTCTCTGGATATTTAAGCATCTTGTCCTGTACGTGTTGTGTCGTTTTCTGTGGCAATTGCGTCTCATGGCCCTCTCTGCCACCTTATGCATATTTTCTCGTCTGCGCAGAATCTCTCACTAAATTTTCTCATTGCAGCAGCAAGCCCCCCCTAGGGCCCCCCTCCAATCCGTACAACTTGTAGCAGTGATAAATTTTTTTGTTCCGTTTTCCCAATTCCTTCTTACAAAGAAACCTATAATAATTCACAAATCAAACCATGCATCTTTCAACTAAGATTTATAACTAAATCAACAATAACTTATTGTTCAATAGCGTGGAAAAAAATGAAAAAAAAAAATCGAATTAAAGGTTTGAATTAAAGTGAAATGTAAAAATATGTATTTTCTCTCATTTTATTATTTATTTATTTTATTCTTTTTCTATGCAAACGAATTATGTCTAAGTGTTTTAGGCAAAAATATTTTTTAATTAGCAAAACCAGATTTTAATGGACGTGATATGAATCGATGTTAACAAGTTGCTAAATGCTTACCAACACAGCATGCATGATCTCTTATAGGATGAAATTTATGTATCAATAAGGGTATATGTTTGTATTATTGTTGGATCTCTTCCAGAAATACATTCAAAGTAAAAGATACAAAGAGTATTCATTAGCAAAAATACGTTTAGCATAAAAAAATACGTTCATAATGATTATTCAAACATGCACCATCTAAATATGTAATTTTCAAATTTTTTAGACTCACATTAATTTCAGTTAATAAAAGATAGTATATATTACTATAAAAAAAAGTGTTAAAGAATCTGTTACTAATTATCCTTTATTTAGTTTGAGAAAATATTTTGTTTTATTTATTTATTTTTAATTATAAAAATATATAATCTTATTTTTCACTTTGTTAATTTCTTGTTTTCATATTTCCATACAGAAAAATTGAAAACAACATTTTATACTTTTCTATTTTCATTTTTTATTTTCACTAATTCTTATATAAAATGAAAACAACTTTTTTTTTCATATCAAGCAACCCTAATGTTTTACTAAGCTACCTACTATGCTAGCATCTCTTACTATGAAAAAGAGTGAATATTTCCATCACTCGAAAAAAAATTAAGTTTTTTTAATATTATAAAAAAATTGATTATGTATTGATAGCATAAAACAACTTTATTCCATCACAAAGTGGGTACTATACATGTATTCTTCTCTAAAAAAATTATCATGTATTTTAGATTTATTAATTTTTATCATAATTATTATAAAAAAATTATATCAATAATAATTTCTGATGGATTGATGTTAAGCTAACATTCCTAGTCTTTATGGAATAAAACTTAGAAACAGTAAGTAATTATTTTTGTGTTTCTAAATCTTCTTATTTTGTTTAATTTGATTTTATAAAGTTTTATTCAAAATAATAATAAAATCTCTAACTAATGTTTAAAGAGTATATTTAAGAATGAATTAATATTAAAATAATTTTAAAAATTAAAATTTTACTATTTTTGACAATATAAATATCTATTTTTTTATTATATTGTACTTCCTAGAAAAGTATTGTGGAAATTGGAAACACTAATATAAAAGACAAGAAAAAAGGTAGTCGAATAAAGTGAGAAAAGGCACGCAATTTAAGGCACCAGCCCATTCCTTTTGGTTCATTCATTCATGCCCTTTCTCTCGAGTCAAAAGGGGTCTCACCTTTTGGGAGAGAGTGCGCACCATACCACTGGTTTATTTTAGCATGTAATTCCCTACTGCTGCGCCGTACCATACTTATCGTAGTCCTCGTTCAGGCGACGCCTCTTTGACTCAGTCAAAGAATATCCCAGTGCCTGTGACCTGACCAACGAAATAAAATAAAACTTAATACCGTACGTAGAGGCAAATAACTAAAATATTTCTCAAGGATATTTGAAAAAAATATGTGATTTTATGATTAGTATATCTTTAAATGTGCACCTATCACAAAATGATTTTCAATAGTTCTTAATTCTTATACATTAACGGCATGCCAAATAGTTATAAATGTATGCTGGATTAAAGTTTAAAATTAGAACAAGAGAGATAGACCATAAATGAAACACTCTTAATCGATCTCTCAAACATGATAATAAAAGATGAGATTTTTTTTTTGTTACGGTTAATAAAAGATGGGTGTTAAAATAGTACACTATTTAGATAATATTGATTAAAATTTATTATAGACTATAAAGTTGTAAATGAGACTCATTAAATACACGAGCATAACTCAAAATTATTTTTGTTCCACATATTTCCAAATCAAACAAAATATATATTTAATTAATCATTTAAAAAAATAAAAATGAGGATTTTTCTAAATGATTAAAATAATAATTGATAGACTCGGGAAATTAAATAAATTATTGAACGGTATCATACAAGCGTAGAGGATCGACCACGAATCATAGTCCAAAACTAAAGTCAAGATGATTTAACTTAATTGGTTACTTATAAAAATAATAGTCCAAATTAGACAAAACCTTTACACCCCTAAAATTAGAGAACAAAGGCTTAAAAAGAGACAATGTAAACAAATAAGAAGCAGAAAGAAGGTATACCTTTTATGAATCTCCCCCAACAAAAAGAAACACCACTCTCTTTTTTGTAATTAAGTTTGTGCACCTAGGTTACTTATTTTTTGCGGCTTATTGAATTATTTACCCTAGTATTCATTAGGAATGACCTGATATATATCATTTGCGACTTGTGAATCATGCTGATAAGTTCTTGATGATAGTGTAACCATCATACATCTTAGGTTTCGATTCTAGTTTGACGATATACATACACGCATTTTTTTTGCCTACGAAGAGAACAAAGGTGAGTGGTCTGATGTGTAGGGGAGGACTAAGAGCACGAAGGGAGAAGGGACTTATCAAAACATAAAATGGGAAGGGTACGAAGAAGAGAGGAATGTTGTGGTGAATGTTAAGACACCGAGGAAGAAGAAAAAGTCTCTCGAATGAAAGAATTCACTAGTACTCATACTAGATATTACTCATCAATACTCGTTCATTTTTTTGGTTACACAATACACATACATTTTATTAATATTCAATTAATAATATAGAACACAATAGAATCATTAAGCACGTTGACGATGATTTTGGGTAGTTTTCGTAAGTTCCTAGGTTCAAACGTTGTTGCACATTAAAAATATATGGTACAAAATGTAAGAAGAATCATGTCAAATATATAATTTTATATGAATTTAAAATACTAATTAAATTATTTACTTGTTGAAGGTATAATCTGATGTGCTAGAATAATTTGAATTGCACAAGTCCTTAAAACCGAGAATCAAGTATTTTTTTTGCCTCTAATCACTCGCTCTAGATATTAGATTTTTAATAGGGATAAGCTCTAGTGAACAATGAATAATGTGATGACAAAAGTAACATAGTCTTGTTATTTATTAATCCTAAACACCTTTTATTATGAACATAGTGGTTAGGCTCACCCTGTTTTTTCACATTAATTAGAAATAGATATTTAAAGCCTATAAATAATTAATTACATTATTAATGGACGTAAATATTATTTAATAAATTATAATATTAGCCCATTTTTTAGAAAACAAAATATTATAATTAGTTATATGCCACAAGAAATATAAAACATTCTAACACAAAATACATATAAGTAAGTTGAGTTAAGTTATTTGGTTTTAATTTTTTTTCAATCTGAGACTTAATTATATATCTTGGGTTGAATAAAAACAAGCCCCCGTGACTCGTGTACTCAATCTGACTAACTAATGCTTGCTTATTTTAATTTAAGTTGGTTGAGTTTCACTTAATCCTCCTCACCCCTATCAAATTATTGACACTTAGGTCAATATTACATATTATAAGGTTTTGTTTTTGAAACCAACATTTTAGTTATGTTTGGTAAGATATTTAAGTTAATTTATGATATTTTTTATTAGTTAAAAAACTCATTTAATTATTTGGTAAATAATTTTTTTAACAGTTTCTAAGTAACTTTCAACGTTTTTAAAATTTTACTTGAAGTATTTTTTTTAAAACATTAATTTATAAATTTTAATATTTTCTTTCACTTTTATCTTTGATATATTTATTTATTTTTCTTGTTACTTTTTTTAAAAATAAATAATGATATTTTTTTATCATTTTACACATTTCGGTTATTTTAACAATTAGTTCGACCTAACAGTATTGGAATTTTCTATTCTAATAACTAATGTAAACTAATATTATAAGATAATTTATTAAGTATTTATCATTAGTGAGTTTTATTTTATGTGATCAAATTATGTGAGTTCGTTAGACTACTAAATAAGATGATATATATTTAAAGGAGCTTATGTCAGGCTCATTAGATAATAATGAGAATCATATTAGAATGACATGTTATAATAAAGGCTATGGTTTTCAATATATCGAGTCGTCACAAGTAATTTCCATTTTTTTCAACTGAAGAGTTACGAAAGTCCCATTGAAAAATAAAGAGGCTCCGGTTGAGAAAGAATCCTAAACTAATCGATTATTAGTGATTGAACATTTGTCAAAGAACACTTTGATGAGGAACCAACAACAAATCTGAATATTTTATTTAATCCTTAATAATTAAATATGTTGTAAATTCTAAGGTCTTTGGTGATTTGTTATAGGATATGTATCTATAAATTTTCAACTTCCTACTAACATTTAATATTTCTAATTTAATAAGTTAGTTTTTGACCTTTAAGCTTCCTACTAGCTTTTTTAATTAATTTTGTTTAACATTATCTTTGTTTAAAGTTGGTTTGTAAAGAAGGCAAAGATAAACCATGCATACACTAATTAAGTGACTTGGTTAGAACCAAATAATGAGAGGTTTAAGTTCAAAAGATTTTAATTAAATGCGAATATCTACCCAATGCTTAATAAGTCGAAAAACCCTAAAAAAAAAAAGGAAGAAGTCTAAAAGCCATTCAAGACTCAATAAAAGTATGGTAAGTCATTTGAATTGTACCCTATAATGATTTCCACACACGTTGAAGAGGATTCTTGCCTCACTTACTCATGCTTTGGGTTAGATTAATTGGTTTGGATTTAAAATTTTGAATTTTGACTCACTATATCCGATTATTTTGGATATTGCATGTCTTGATTCAAACAATTTATTTCGATTGCCTTGATCTTAATTTCAAGCACATTATCTTTTATCCTTTTTAATTTATTCTTATTCTTATCCAATAAAGTAAATCCCCAATTATTTTCATTTAAAATATTTTCAATTATACGTTATTTTAGATATACGATTTTACCTAGCTTTTATTTAATAATGATAAAATTCTTACTTCCTATATATATCTTATTTGTATTTATATTTCACTTGAAAAGTTGAAATTACCCATACATTTCCCAAGAAAAATGCTTTATATGAAACTGATATATTACCCATTCATTCTACGTTATAATGGTAGAAGTTGAATTAAAAATAACTAAAATTATAAGGTACGTTAAACATTAATTAAAAATCACTTTACAGGTAATTTTCATGCTTCTACATCCATTCGACCTATTTATGATTCTAAAAAATATTTTTAAAATATTTGTTAGTTAGATAAATATAATACTTTTAAATATAATACAAAATCCATAAATTATTATTAACTCTTAATAGCTATTTTTTATTCTAAATAAAACTATTCATGATTTTATAATAATGTTTTTTTATTACGTAATCCAAGACTATGTGATCTTAACAGATAACTTATAGTTCAATAGATTGAAAAGAAATAAAATGAAAATTTTGAATTAAAATAAAATATAAAAATATGAATATCATTTTATTTTACTGTTTTTTCTTCTGTTTTTATGCAAATGCAAACGAACGCACGAAAATCAGTTGAAAAGACTAGCGTATGTGAGAAAGAGACCAGATAAGGGATCCTCTTTATTTCTTTTCTGGTTGTTCAAGTACTTAAGCTTAAGAACATGAAAGCAACGTGAAGATGCTAAGTAGGGAAATGCTTCGTCTTTGTCTTTCTCGTTTGTCGTGATGGTAAAAGACATAGATGTCTCCGTTTCCTTTTACCCCATCTCCTTCCATTCCACTACTATATTGTGTCATCTTTTATTTGCATCACAAACTGAACCAATTTTCTATGAAGATTCAGGCATCATCAAAATATCCCTTGTAGTAGTCAAAGAAAAAAGTAAGTACCCGTGCTAACTTGACATATGATGATATAATAAAATTTTACATGAATATTTAGTTACCCACCAAGGAGGAAAGTAATTTTCAAGATCTTGGTACGAATCTCATGATTGATTTTCACGCATTCCATTCTTTTTTATTCTCGTTATCCAAAGTGGATAATGTTTTGCAAGTTAGTATACCTACGTACCCTACCTACCAACAACAGCAACACACACAGCATAAGGAATCAGCACTACTGACATATCCCCTTTCTTTCAACATAAAATAAAAAGTTACCATACCAAGCTACAATATAATAATCATTCAATAATTCTGCCATCTGATCTTAGTTTTTTTTCCTAAGCTAATGTTTTTTGTAATCTCAACTCATCAACATAACATTCCCTTCATTCATTCCACAAAGCAAACATGGGAACTTGATTAACCAATCCCAAATTTCCAAGCCTGTTGGTGCTCATGTGGTCATTTTCATTGTTCCCATCATCATATTTTGGTCCATCAAGGGTGAAGTAGCCATGTCCATAATCTGCTCCACTGACTCCAAACTCATTGGGGCTTTGAGGGTTCAAAGCATCCTTGTTGCTGCTTGGTGAAACCTGTTGTGATGATGATGATTCAGTTACATTGTTGTTGAATTCAGCACCACCACTCTCATTCTGTGCTTGCTCATCACTGTTGTTGGCATTCCACATCATGTTGGACAACTCATCAGAATGTTCACCATCAGTTATAGCCAAAGGAGGTGGCTGAGACACCAGCGGCATCGGCGATGAACCGCACGAATTGAAGTCAGAGGCAGGAACCGGAGCTGGTGATTCTTTAGGAGACCGTTTTGCAAGATCTCCTGCAATAAGAGTGGAGCTTGAGCAGATTCTCTTCACATCATACCTACTTATGTCAAAGTTGGTCACAGCACTTGTTCCTCTGAACTTGATTGCTGCTATATCATATGCTTCAGCAGCTTCTTCTTGTGTGCCTACAAAATTGTTATGGCTAGCCAATTAGAATGACCAATGGAATGCAAAATCAAGGGAAAGGAAAACGAATCAATTTTTTTTTTTAAAAAAAAACATGGTCACATGAAAACTGATATGTGATATTGTAGAAGGCATTATTGAATTATTTGTCACATTATCATATTATATGAATAAAGGAGGAAATAAATTAATGACTATTAAAAAAGGAAAATGGAAGCTTAAAACAAAGGCAACAGAGAGATAGGGTTTACAAACTTACTAAATGTACCAAGATACAAGTCCTTGTTTCCTGCAACCCTTCCTATTCGGGCCTGCCACCTTCCATGTTGATGGTGTCTGAAATGATACAAGGAGAAAAAGATAAGTGTTAGCCAATAATTGCCCACCTTAATTAAAAAGCTGAGAATTGCAGAAAAATAATTCATGGAAAACTTTAATCATATTAATGATAAAGCACACAGCACTTTAGTCCATACCTTGTCACACCTCTATACACAGATGCCCCTCTTGAAAATCCACTGCTCTTCCTGCCCAAGGGAAACAAAAAGGACAATTCCTTCTATGTTGAATGAAATATATGGCGGGGGAAAGAGAGAATTTACTATCACATGTAAAAAATTTAATCGTACCTTCTTAAATTGGCGACAAATTCTTGCCTGGTCATGTGCTTCATCTCTTCAAGTTCCTTCTCATAAGTGCTTAACTGAGCATTTAAGAAGCCGTAGACATGTAGAGTGATTACAGTTACTATGTAATAGTTCGAGCCACATAAATTAAATACATTAGGAAATATTTGACTTTTCTAAATAATTTAAACCAATTCAATTGTTTCTATTTTAATACTACTGTTGCAAGACTAAGAGCTAAGGTAAGACTTTTGCAAAGGAGAAAACTGTACAAGTTTCAGAAAACCTTACAGGGAAATTTATGTGAGTTGTTGGACCCCAATACTTGAGTGCAGCTAAGTCGTAAGCCTTTGCTGCTTTTTCTTCCTTATCATAACCACCTAATAATAATAATAATAATAATACAACACAAATTTAATTATTTGCCAAAAGCGATAAAATTATCCTCAGAAGCCAAAGCACACTTTCCAATGCTTCAAATAGCGTATCTAACCAGTAACCGTGTTATATAGTAAAGGAAAGAGATTTACAAAGATGGTAAAGGAGTAAAGAGAGACAACTAATGCGTGCGAAGGAGTGTAACTCACCAAGGTAAACTGTGTAGATTTGAAGAATCCAACCAGTGCATGAAAAAGATCGTTAGTATATTCTCTTTCAAAACAAGAGGAAAGTAAAAAATGGAATAAAAATGGAAAAAGGTTAAAGGACTTGTTTTGGTTCTTTGAAAATGGTCTTCCTTTGGTCAATGACAATAAACCAAAAAGAATAGTATAAAATAAAAAGAAACCAAAAAGCATGTTTTTCTCACCTTGCCTTCCTTTCCTTGTTTGCCCTTCCTTTCTGCAACTATTATCCCACAAATGGGCCTCATATCTTCCAGTCCATCTATGCCTAACAAAATCCATGAACCCCAAAAGAAAAAAAAAGAAGCAAAGTTCATCAAAATAAACAAAGTACTAAACTATGTGATGATTTTTTTAAAAAAATTAACATTAAAATCCATTACTCCTAACCTTGTAACACCACGATATTGAGATGTTCTTTGCCCAAAAGTGTCAATAGATTTGCGAGGAACTGGTTCTCTAGCATGAGATTTCGCCATGACCCGTTTCCTACTATCCTCATTCACTTGAACAGAGGAAATTGCACCCACCCCATTTTGCACACTGGGGCTCATAGTGAGGGACAAAGATTGGAAATTGCACCCATTAGCCTCATTTGAAGGTTTTCCATCAGAAGAAAACTGGGTTTGTGCCAACCAGGACTTGTACATGCCATTGGTGGGGATAAGAGCATGTGAGTTATCATTATATGCATGGAAAGAATGGAGCAAGGAAGAAGGATTTGTGAGATTATCCCCAGTTTCAATCTCTGAATTGTTGGTGCAAAAGCTTGGTGCCACATTAACATTGATTTTGGAAACATTGTTCTGGCTTTGGTTTTGGTCAGGCTGAGAGTCTTGGCAAAAGACCTTAGCGGGGGAGTTTGAGTAGCAACCCAAAAAGTCTTCAAGCTTTGGACCTTCTTCATTGGAATTCCCTCCACCTATTGCACTATCATATCTCCATTCTGCAATCAGCCACACAAATTTCATTTGCTAATCCATAAAGAAGAAGAAAACCAATCAAGTGAAAGTACTGATTTCACAGAAAAATAACAATCTTTATTCAATAATCATGAGAAAGAGCAGAAAAGGAATCGCTTTGGGCAACATGCAAAGGGTTGGAAGAAACACACAGAACACTCTCCACCCATCCAATAACAAAATCCACTCAACATGATAGAGAATCATAAAAACTTTTAGGAAAGAATAGTTACTTGTTTTTTTTTTTTCAAAAAGTATTATCCTAAAAAAGATAAGCAATTTTTTTTTTCAATTTAGAAGGGCAAGGGTGCAAATAGAAGGGTGTAGTATGACATGCAAAATACCTTGAGATGCAGCAGAGTGACTAAAGGAGTCAGCAACACAGAGAGAGCCATCAGAGCGAAGGGGCATAACAGACAAGTGAGGGTGACAAGAAGGAGAAGGATGATGGTACCCTCCTCCACGCTCTTGGTTTTCTCTCTCAAATTCTTCATCAATCCTCAAGTGTGGAGTGAGAGAGAACCCCAACCAGTTACTCATATTAACACACTATTTCACAAACACACACAGACACAAACGGCTTCCTCTTTTCTCAAAAAAAAAATCCCCACAAACTTACACCCCCGCAGATCTTTTCTCTCCCCCCAAAAATCTGAAGTCTTTGTAGTATGTATCTATCTCTCTATGCAAGTTTTTGGAATGTTTGGACCTTGAGCTCAAACTTCAAAGCTGGGAACTTGGGGTGGCGTTGAAAGAAAAAAAAATCCCATTTCTTTTTTCCCCACTCTAAAGAAGGTGTATCATAGTCATAATCATGTGGGTCTCTCCTAAAGGATGTGTCTTGATTTATATATAATATATTATTATTTATGGTGATTTTGTTGAGGTGGTGGGAGTGAAGGGGTTGAGAGACTTGAGAACTCTAGACAAAGTTCTCTCGTCTTATTATATTCTCAGCTCTGTTGTGTCTGTTTTCTTTCTAATGAAAGAGTGTTGGGTTCTGTGCCATTTCTACAGAGGTGGCCAGAAAATAATATATATTGAAGTCAGAGAGGAGATGCCAAAACAAAATTTCCACGGTTTTGATGATAGATAGAGAGTGGCACCGTTCTTTTAACTGGAGAAATCGGTGATGTGATTTGAGAAAGCTATGATGTACCGTGTTCTGTGAAACAGTGGATTATGGTGAACCGGAATTGATGACTAAACTGATCTCAGCCGTGGACTGAAGACTAATGACATCATGTTAGACGTGTATATATTTCTTTTCAAAATCATAATTACACAGATAGAAAAGATAATATATATTTAATTAGAACCGTCAACTAAATAAATGTTCGTAATTAATAATATAGAAGAATTAACATTAATAATCAATTAAAATGAAATACCAACAAGGGTGAATTTATTAGAAGGGATACTGAATCAGTATTTAAATCTTCGTTATGAGAGGTACTTTTATTATTTATTAAATATATTATTAAATTTTACTTTAAAAATATTATATATATATATATATATATATATATATATATAATCAATTACAACTGTCAACTTAATAAATGTTTGTAATTAATGATATAGAAGAATTAACATTAACAATCTATGAAAATTAAATACCAGCAAGATTGAATTTATTAGAAGGAACATGTTGAATCATAATTTAAATCTTCATTATGAGAGAGGTACTTTTTATTATGTATTAAACATATTATTATATTTTACCAAAAATATATTACTATTAAATTTGGTACGAGATCGCAGATATTTTTATATGAAATAATCTTATTCAGATTAATTAAGATTATTATAGACGATTGAATTTTCATTTTAAATATTTAAGATAATCATATATTCACATATCGAATTTGAAATTAATTTTTAAATTAAAATCCTTTTATATCAATTAATTCATGTTATCAGTAGTAGTTAAATTTATTATTTAATTTTAAAATATAATTTTGAATTTTTTATGTTAAAAATGTTTATTTTAGACTGATTCAATTCAAGTTCTATGTAAAATAAGGGTAACTAACTAGACATATATGTTTTTCATTTTTTTAATCTTTAAGGTTTCTCTTTCTTCATGCAAATCATCACAGGGTTTTTAATTTTTCAGTAAAATTTTTAGAAATCTTTTAACTTTTTTTATTTGAATTAATTATAAGATTAATTTTCATTTCAAGAATTAATTTTTTTTCTCTCTTTATATATTTTAGATATAATTATAAAGAGATTATATTTGCTTAGAATAAAAAGTTTTATATCAATACCTCTTTTAAAGTGTAAGATGTGAAAAAAAGACAAGTAAAACATATTTTTTATTAGCCAAAATATATGAAAATTTATAAATTTGAATGAATTACATGGAGTTCACAGAATTGTTATAATTTTGATAAATTTGAACTGATAATAAAAGAAATGTATTACTAATCCTCTTACCGCACAGTGTGTATATTGTATAGGTTATGATAAGGATTTAGACTGGGTCTTGATCTGAATTAATGGTAAAAGATTCATTTTACTTGGACAGATTTGACCCGTCCGGCGTAGCCGATTTCTAGTTGTATGAAAGCAAATACAACTTGTCCTCTACCGTGTACATTTCGGTAATTTCAAGTAGGTGCTGCTGCTGCATGAGATGAGTTTTCTATGTTGTATTCTGCTGCATTCAATAAATGCAACTCCATGCATGCACACAATGGTGAATAACCACCCGTCTCATCTACACAACAACACTCTGCAAACACGCTTTAATTCAATTCAATAAAACATTCTTGTCACTTTGTGTCGTGATTTCATGGAAGGGAAAAAACTTTCCTCTTTATTTTCTTCTAGGAAGAGTCATTATTAAGATATATGTATATAATATAAACTAATTAATATATATTTTTACTATATTATAAATATAAAGTGTTGATTTGCTTTGTTTCTAACTAAGTGAATCTGACTAACACTAAAATACGTGTTTTCTAGCTAATTTATGTTGACTGTCTAATAAAGAGAGATGGCTACTAATACAATTAACTTTAAACTGGTGCACTAAAAAAAGTATTACAAAAATAAATAAGTGTTGTATACTTATATTATTCATATAATTTTGAATGACAAATTTCTTTAATTTTTCTTCGTCACTTAATTTATTTTATCATATTTTTCTCTTTTTTATTTTTTTTCTTATATAACATAGAAATTGTACAAAATTAAATTATATAACATGAGAGTTACTTATTCCCAGTTTGAAAGATTTACTGATTGATGACGTAAATGAGAAGTTACGGTCCAGAACTTCATGACTCCAATTCCTCATTATATATTTATTATAAAATGGGCCCTGGGCCTTGATCAACACACATTTACAAGGTGAAGCCCGTCACTCTGATTATTGTACTGTAATGGATTGGATTACAAGCTTACATGCAAACCTATAACACAAGGATGCATAACCTTTATTTTTTATGTGAAGGATGCATAACCTTATTCAGGTATAATATGAGATAAAATCCCTATCTTGTTTTAAGAATTGCACCAACAGTACCATAGGTACTGTGTCTCAACACATTTTAAGTTTTTCCCATTGTTTAATGCATTTAAGGGATCCAACCAAGACAGTATAGCTAAATTGATTGAATATGATGCGTGAGCGATTATAAACCTCTCAGTACATGTCTTCGATTCCTACAGACAAAAAAAAAAAGAATCCAAGGTGCAAGTTTGAAAATATGTTCATCCTTTAAACTTTTTTTGTGCCTCCAATCCGTTGACTATGAGTTTGTGTATTGGCAGCAAAATATATTTTTAAAAATGTCATGATGAATTACTGAAGGATTAGCATTTTAACAAGCAGCACAAACCATAATCATCCATAACTATCACACGAACACACCCAAACGGGTGACTCCAGTTTGCTTTAAATGTCTTACCGCACTTCCATCCGGTGAGAATCTTCAAGTTCAAAAGAAATCGTGTACTGTGATTATATGCAAGTCCCGAATTTCTGAAAGGAAACAATGTATTCACAATATGGAGCTTTTGTAACCTGCAGCCATCATTCAGGGTTAGCCCCATGCCATAGAACAAGCGTAGTTGACCACCAGTTTGCCATCAAAACCAAAATTCTGAAAAAAATAAGAGGGCCGCAAGAGAAAGGAAATAACTTAATAAGTAAATTATCTAAAGAGATACCAAAACAATCTATATAACAATTAGAATATTGACTGCCATAATACTCTAATATTTTTTCTAAACACTTGTAAAATAGAATGTTACAGCTAAGATACAATATTCTTATGGAAAAAGGATGGCATGGCCTAGCAAAAGCACAATATTCACTCACAGAAAGAAATGTTAGGCTTTTTTTTCTTTCATCACACTTGCATATTTATACATGACAAGAAAAACATGTCAACAGAAGCAATTCAAAAACTGTTTTCTTTCTCTCATTTTTCTTTGATTGTGCAGGCTATTAATTCATCTGTATTCACTTGACAAGAATTAGGGAATGTGGTTTTAATGTCATTCTGCCTCTTACTTCATCAAGTATGATAAGGAATGATTTGAAAATGAGAAAAGAAAATGGAAAGAAATGGAAATGGATATTGGATTTGACATTCAGCATTATACCATGATCCTAACTTTCATCCCCTTTTACAGGTTAAAACATAACTTATTGAGAGCTGAAAATGCCTTTTTATCTATTTTACAAATCAAAAACAGGTACCTACAGAAATGTTAAAACAACTTTTAACAAATACTGATCATATTTTAACACTAACTATTTACTTTTGTCAGAAGCACATACAGTCAGGCATAAAGCTAAAAAACTCCTCAACTGTTTTTCCACAACAACTGAACAAAGATGATAAATATTATAAATTGATAGTTGCAAGAAATATTTATTACTGCAGCACCAGAATAAAAAATATGCATCATCTACATTCAATGAAGACATAAATATTAGTGGAAAAAAGGGATCAGCTGATTTCTTACATTAAACAAATCAATGACCAATTCATCAGGGTTTGGTGAAAAAGCACTATTGATGTATACAAACTGCAAAATTAGGAAAGTAAAATTGAGTAGGCAGGACCTTCAGAGAAATAGATGGGATAGAATACAGTGACAGTTTACCAATGTTTCCCTGTGGAGCTGTCGGCGAAGAAAGTCTATCACTTTAGCGAATTTATCAGTTCCTGCTATCTGGAATATCAAATATATATATAGAATTCATCTTTACTTTGGGGCAAATAATATTTTTAATAAAATTAGGCTCAATAATTTTTTGCAAGGATTACTGAAAATAATGACTTTCAGAAATGAGTTTAGAACTTTTTGAGTTTAATGGGATGCTCCTCAAACCTGCATTTTTCATATGCAAGAAAATGTGTATATATTCATATATCAGCAACAAGAACATAAAAGCCATAAAAGAAAAAAAATGTTTGCAATCTTCTTTCTCCACTATCAACACAAAAATTGGTGTAATCTCTATTATAGAGAGAATAACATAGTACTGTACATATCAAATGAAAGGGAGTCCAGTTTAAACGGACAGAGGAAGACCTACGAAAACTAGGAGAAACTATATAAAAAGATCTAAAGCTCTAGATAGTTTGATGGAAAACTTGTTTTTTGATAAATTCCAATGGAAACTATTCATCCATGTAGAGTCCCATCTAGTGAGATAAAACTTGGTTGTCGCTTGTAGTAATAACAAATTAGCATGGTTTAACTCAACTAAAACCTGAATTACTGAACTATATATATAGTGAAATTCAGCAATGGCTAGCCAGTGTTTGAGGAAGTTCCCCTGAATACTGTTTTACATCACTCCTAATGTCGAAGGTACAGGAAAAAAAAACAAAATAGGATTTGAAATAACAAACAATGAAACAAAACAAGAGAAAGTAAGAAATATTTATAAGCAACAATATTGATGCAGAAATATGAAACAACGACATTATTTTGTACACTTCAAAATAAGTTACATCTAGTATTTTCCTCACAATGACTATCATGCCCTTCAAACATCCTGTTTTCCCTTACATGAGTTACATCCTAACCAACCACTATGAACTAAGGCACGAATCCTTGTGTCACCAGAGCAAACCAATTCAAGCAATTGCAAGCCAAGATCCAAGAACACACACCCATCCCCCTAATTTTAGGCAATCAATAAGTAGTATTATACTCTATATTTCCAGTAGAGAAGCTCTCAAAAGAGCTTATGGCTTGTATCCAAACACGCACATAGTCTCAATTCACTTCACTGAACTGGGCAGTCATCATCTGCAGTCCTCAAAAAATGATATTTACAGCCTCTTGACCTCAAAAGTGCCACAAATTGGGATCTTCAAATCAAACCAAATCATAATACCATTCAGTTATACTTAGGCTGGAAAAGAAAAATAAATAAGATTTATCCCAGTTATCAGTTCACCTAAACCACAAATTTTTCAGTTAATTCTACATTATTTAGTTAAATGAAGGCTCAAATAGAAGGTCTTATATATACACTTCAAGATTTAAATATCAATTTAGGTTAATCTAACCAATTATGAAAATTCGAATACCCACATAATTGAAAACCATACATAATCCAGGCGAAATAACATCTCCATCATCAATTCAGATTTAAGCACCATCTCTCTCACCCACAAACTTGTATTTGCAACAAATAAAGTATAACTGACACCAGAAGAATTTTAAAAAAAGGAACGCAAGTAAAGGGGGATCGTTAAATTAACAATTTTGATGAGAAATTTGAAGAAATAAAAGATGGGCATTAAAGAGGAAGGTCGAAAGGGGATACCTTGAATTTGGATTGCTTGAGAATAGGAGCATCGCCGGTGGCTCTGAGATGAACAACCACTGCAACAAAAGACCAAAAACCCAATTCAGAAAATGAAAAGAAAAGAAAAGTTTGAGACGATTGACGAAGGATCAAAGTACCTTTACGAGCAGAACTTGGCGATTCAGCAGACATTGTCCTCAGTTCTCAGCTCTACAATAATAATAATCCCTGTTTCTCCACCTTGCTCGATCGTCGCAAATTTTTCTCTTATTATTAGTAAATAGTAAATTTAAATATGTTTTTATATTTTAATACAAGAATATTTAAAGTTTTATATATAATAAAAGAATTTAATATAAATAATTATATTATAATACAAAATTATTTGATGAAATCCAATTCAGAAATGAAAATAAAAATGATAGATTGCAAAAGATAAACAATCAACATAAATCAAATATACATATAAGAATAAATAGGAAAATAGTTTGAGATAGTCAAATTATTTTAAGCTAGTTGTAAAATCTAATTAAAATTTTTAAGTAATTTGAAATAAATAACAAAAATTAAATTTAATGCCCGATATATAGGATTATAGAAGTCTATCGGTGGGATTCATAAAACTCTTATAAATACTCTGGTTTAAGGAAATATTATTAATATAATAACTCTTAAAAATATTTTCCTTTAATATAATTATTATAATTTATATACAAAGAAGATTTCTAGACACCAACAAAATCAAAATCATAATCATGTTAGTAATATCTTTAAAGATAGTTATTATAAACATTAACAAATTTACCTTATACCACAAATATTTTTAAATAGTTGATGAGTAAAAATATTTTATATTATTAATTTATTAATTATTTACTCTTAAAAATGAATTTTTCTAAGGATTAAATGATTAAAACTAAATAATAATTTTTATAAGATGAAAATTAAAAAAAAGATTAACTAGTATAAAAAATAGGATTTTCATATTAAGCTTGTGGATTAAATTGACATAAAATTGTTCAAACTAATCAATACTCTCGAATTTGAATTAAGTATAAACTTTTAAAATATTTAGAGTTTTTTTTGTTACCAATAATAAACTGACTGGAGTAGGATAGTTTTTCGTAAAATATACTTATAGTTTCTATAAATAAATAAAAAGAATTAAAATATTGCTTCATGTCTATGCACTAACATTCCTTTGAACTCTTTGTAAGGAGTAAAAAAGTAAATTAACTCTTTGGGACTTCTAATAAAATATGTTGTTAGTAATAGTAGCATATGAAATGATTAAAAATGACGTTAAACAGTAAAAGAATTTATGATAAAAAACATATTTTGAAAACAAAGAATTTACTCAATTCAGTATAATATATTTTAAAAAAATGCACAAATATATTAGTTTCCTCCTCACAAATATATAGAATATTATATTTTTCATAGAAAAATAAAATTGTTGGGAAATTGTGGTGTGTTATCATTTATTAAAGGAAAAAATTCTATGTCCTAAATTAAGAAAAGAGAATAGTGTATTTAAATCTATCAAGGCAGACAAGACATTTTAGTCATAACTTATAACATTATCTTAACGTTAGAGGAAAGAATGTTATCTTAACATTAGAGGCGAAGGCAAATGAATGTGAATCGAATAGATAAAGTCAGTGAATCAAGTAGGTTAACTAAAGTAAAAGATTATTATCCATTGCTTTTCATTTAATCAAGTTACTTAAATATAATTTTTATATGACAAAAATATAAATGAAATTATTTAAATTATTTTTTTGTTGAATGACGAAATGTTTATTTTGTGTTAAAGCTTGGTGTTGTCACTTTTTTTGAAAAAAAAATATATTAATGTATACCATTTATAAAAAAATATAATAGTTATTAAATATTTAGTTAAATAGTTATAATTATTTTAAGGAGAAATATGATCATTTTTATATTTTAAAATATTAATATTTTTGTTTAATAATTTTATTTGAACTCTATAACTTGTAGTCTAAAAATGTACATTAACAAAGATTTTATTTAAAAAAAAAAAAATAGCTTAAAAAATACGCTTTTGTTAACATCAAGCCTTAGAGTTAGAGATGATTTGTAGTATCTAAAGATTCACATTGGTGGAATAGCATTGTGTCAAAGATTCACAAGATGAGTGATTCTGGACAAAAATGAAAAAAAAAAAAATCATCAATAACAGTTACAGATTGGCCACGCTTGGTGGAATCATTCATGTGTGGAATAATGGAATGTTTCTTGAGTGGGAAAGCAGGAGAATTATTTCGTGAATGAAGTAAGTGCAGGCTGCATGTGTTTGTACACACTAGTGTAGATGAAATTTGGTAACTATATATCACGTTCAACTAGTTAGATTATTAATTTAGGCATCAAGCTACATTATATTTGGTTATTCTAGCTGTTGTGAATTTACTTTGTTCTCTTGCTGTTTAACTTTTTGTTGTAGTACATTCTTAGTAAATTATAGGGATCACGTACGAGGTTGATACCAATGGTGGCATAGACTTAGAGTTTTGTTCGTGCCAGTGGATGCATCTTTCATGTCACGATAATGCATGTATCTTTTTAGTACTTTCGTACACATTTTCAATAATAAATTATTATTTCTTTGCTAATAATTTTTTTAATAAAGAGACCACAACTATTGTCCTTCATATAAAAACCTTTGTATCGTAATCCCTTTGTTGATCAGCTTGATAATTAGCAAGAAAGGAATATCTTTTCCAAACGACAAATCAATGGACGATGACATTACTATATATTCCTTTTTATTCTAATCAAAAGCCAATTTATTTTTATAACGAAAATAATTCTTATCCAATTTATTAATACATCACCTTTTGTTCTCCACGCTCATCATCCTACATAAGTTAGCGGATTCCAATACCCAGAGAACGAAAGGAAGGGACAAAAGCCAAATAAACTTGTGTTATTAACTCCACAAAGCAGAAACTATTCATTTCAGAAATGATATATGAATTGAAACTAGATCAAGTTTTATTCAAAGAGATGTAACTTGATCGAGAAGCTGCCTGAGTTTCATCATATAATGGTAATGATAAGAAATAATTATTATGCAACATTAGTCTATTTTACAATCAAAAGAAACCTTTAATTTTCACCCAAAAACATTTTCTTTAAAAAAATATGAAGTAATCCAAACACACACTCAACTTAGTCCGATCCATATAGTTTTCTTACTTTTTTTTTATTGCTTCAGAGCCAATCAAATCCGGACTCCATAAAAATTGTCACTGGTAGAAAATCAAAATTTGTATCATAGAATGAATCACCCCAAGGGAAGTGGGCGGTATCACAGGATGATTTTGGAGATAAATAGACTTTATCAACCGTGCTAGGGTTACCATTATCTCCGAGTATCTTATTTTCCTTACAAGATGATTCGGGCAAATCCATCTTAAGGAGCTCCGAGAAGAAGTTTCCATCCATCTCAAAATCTGCCATGAAATCCAACAACACTGAATCATTGTTACTCTCTTTAGATGGAGACACTAGAAAACCCTTCATTTTGTTATCACCAACATTGCTCTTAATTGTAATCCCTTCATTGGGTTGACTAATTTCATTGGTGACTGTGACCTTAGTCCACCTTGTTGCTTTTGTCTGAACAAGACACGAACCCTTATCATAGTGCCACTCTTGTTCTTTAACGTTTTGATCTTCTTGTTGAAGTGTGTTTAAAGTGGTTCCTGCACCACCATTTTGAAGTTTCCTCCCAATGTTGGTGTTCCAATAATTCTTGATTTCATTGTCTGTTCGTCCTGGAAGCCGTCCAGCAATCAAAGACCACCTAAAATTCATACACAAACTTTTGTTGAACTATGATACCTATAACAGTTTGGTATCCATTTTCAAAATAATTAATACAATATAAATAACATAAATTCTATTCCTATCTTCATGTTTTTTTTTTATATATAATTGGGAAAGAGATGAAAAAGGGGAGACAAAAACATGAGATAAAATAAATTAATAATGCGAGGGAGAGAAAGATCTAGACATAAAGAAAAAAAAAATGAAATGTAAGAAAATATTTTAAAATTTATTATAATAATACAGTATTTTGCTGATAAAAAAATATAAAAATAACTATAAATAATACAGGAAATATATATCTCCAATGTAAAAAAATAACAGAAATATAAATATTTTGTTATACCTGTTTCCAAGAAGATTGTGAAGCCTAATTATAAGCTCCTCTTCATCATTAGTAATGTTGCCTCTTTTAATGCCAGGTCTCAGATAATTCAACCATCTTAGCCTGCAACTTTTCCCACATCTCTTAAGACCTGCATAGAAACTTTATATATATCAGAGAAAAAAAAGATATATAAATATATATAAGTTGAAAATTTAATTAATTAAACTTTTCAAGTTATTCCAGCAGAATAAAGTAAGGTATATAATATGAAACTGTGCAAGTGGATATGGATATGCATGCATATATTATTTTCATCACCTGCTCTTTTGGGCAAGTGCCTCCATTTTCCTTCGCCATGAATGTTAATGTATTCTGTCAAAATTCTATCTTCCAGAGCTGTCCATGCTCCTTTGTTCAACCCTTCCTTGGAACAACAACGACTTCTACCCATCTCTTTGTGCGTGGCACGTGCAAGTATAAGTGGTTACAAATTATGTAAGTGTGATCACGAGTGAGAGAAAGATACTATGATGTTGGCAGCTGGGGGTGCATAATCACGTATATATGCTCTATATATAATATGCGTAAATACATTTTTCTTATTAGGGAAGACCCAAAAGGAAACCTAGGTGTCTGGGTCTCCACCACCAATAATTTGTTCCTTAAAACTTAAAAAGTATTTCCAATGAATAAAAACTAGCTTTTAGGTTTCAAATCAGTATGCGTCATAGGGGGCCACATATAGTTTTGCCAATGTTTTAGTGATAGTAGAGATTAATTAGATATAAAATAAATGAAAAATCATAAGTAAATACACGCATCTGCCATTCATAGACATCACTTGTAGCTACTTTCTATCTAACTTTCCTGAAAGTTTGTTGGATATCAAGTATCTGAATATTTGCAAGTAAAAGTGAGATTAAATTTGTAAAACCTTAATTTTGTTTGGGTTGTAAGAGAATTTTTTTTTAAAAAAAAGAATAAAAATGTTAAAAATAAAGAAAAAGCCTCAGTTTTTCGGTTCATTGGATATATATCAATTCTATACCCATGTTAGACTCCTCCTGAACATGGAGTATACTTTGCTAATTAAGTCCCACGTTAGAAATTAAATTACAATCTTTCACCTTTTCTTTCTCTACATAAAGGGTTGGGCCTTAAGTATTTGAGTCATTTAAAAGTAAGGTAGCGTTTGATTTAGTTTATTTTTTCTTGTTGTTTCTTTTATCTTAAAAAGAAATAGACTTTATATAGCATAAAAAAATCATAAGAATAAAAAAAAATTAATCAACAAAAGCTTAAATTGTATCTCTCCATTATTCTGGCTGACTTTTTGGGACACCTTATGCTAAGTTATATAGGCCACTGATTTTGAACAATTGCTTATAAAAAAATTGAAGGAAAACTTGAAATATAGAGTTTTTTTTATTATAAAATCCAATTACAGTATAATATATTTTATTTCTTTCTTTAACAGAGGAGTTGGAAAATGTTTGATCAATCACTAACTATATGATTTAAGTTTAACAATAAATGTAAGGTTTGAATTATTTTAGTGAAAAATTATTTCTAAAAGTTGTATCGTGCGACTGAATTCAGAACTGGTGAATATGTTGAACTCAGTATACCAAAGCAATCAATTAATCATAGTAGTTTGTTACGTATTTAAAGTTTTATGATATTCTTTAATATATATATATATATATATATATATATATTACTTATCTTGTTTTTTTAGACTTATTTACATATTTGCATAGTATAGTCTTTGAATCATTTTGTAAATACTTTTAAAATTGATTTAATAAAAGATAAATTTAATTGCAACAACTTGATAACTCTACCACCATTGAATGAAATATTACAGCTTGTTAATCTACTATTTGAGATTTGATTAAGCAGACAAATAAAAAATAGCATCAGTTAATAAATGGCACAAAGTGAAAAATCAATAAAATAATAATAACACAAAATAATTTAGCATCAACTTAATTAGTGTCGGGCTCGCTGATTTTAATTTGTAAAAATAAAAACAATTTAGTCATTTAGCTTCAGTTTGTGGTTGGTTAAGCCAAGGCTAGGTAGACAATTCTCTCCACAACTTAAGGATTCCCGCAGAGACTGTCCCATTCGGGGCCCTACGGTCGGAGTAAAATTTCCCGTGGGGACGGGAATGAGGATGAAAAACTGCCCGCAACTAATTTGGGGACGGGACTATGCTTCCCGCCGCGCAGGGTTCTTGTATGGTCGCGTAAATAAATTTTACTTATATACCTTTATAACTTATAATATATATATATATATATATATATATATATATATATATATAAGTAATATCTCACAAGTCACAAAGACACAAACATTACTCAAACCCTAAAACGTCGCATCAAACATTCAGACTTCGTTCCTTGATTTTCTTCTTCACCTTTGTTCCTTTTTCACTGTTTCATCTTTGTTCTTTTTTCACTTCTTCACCGTTCGTTTCACCGTTTCACACTGTCTTCACCCTTTTCACTTCTTCGCTTCTTCACTGTTCGTTTCAGCCGTGAACTCATGGAAGCCTTTGTTGCACCTTTTTCTTCTTCGAGTCGCACCGTGCATTTCTGGGTTTCACAACTTCGAGTTGTTCTTCTTCTGTTTTATGTTCTTCCTCTGTTTTATTTATTTATTTATTTATTTATTTTTGTTGTATTTTCAATTCTTTGTTCTGCTGCTAGCTTATTGTGATGTTTTGGTTTAGCTAATTCATTGAGTTTAAAATTTGTAATTTAGCAATAAGAGTCAAATTTGTGCATTTACAATTTTAAATGACTCATATTTGTAAATTTTGTTACTTGTTTGTTGTAAAGAAAATGGGTACGCCTATTGATCCATCTGTTAATAGTATTGCTTCATTAGAAACACAACAAGTTGCTAATGACGCACAAAGAAATCCGGTGGAAGAAGCAGAAACTTAGAATGGATTGTGCAGCTTTGTGCATTTACAATTTTACATGAGGCTTGTGAACAATTGGAAATTCCTTATTCAAAAAAACTTAGGATGGATTGTAGAACTAGATGGAATTCAACTTATTTAATGTTTGTTTCTGCATTGTCATATATCTTGAAGTTTTCAAGCGTTTGACTCAACGAGAGTTTCAATATAAGTCATTGCCAAGTGATGATGATTGGAAAATGGCAACTGAAATTTGTGAGAAGTTGGAAATCTTTTATAAAGTTATTAAGTTATTTTTGGGTACACCATATCCAACTTCAAATGTTTATTTTCCAAAAGTACGTGAAATTTGATTGGCTTTGAATGAATGGATTTTTTCTTCTAATAGCACCATTCAAGGTATGGCTGACAGTATGATTCCCAAGTTTGAGAAGTATTAAGGCATGATCAATGGGGTGATGGCAATAGGGGTTATTTTGGACCCTAGGTTGAAAATGAAGTTGCTAAATTATTTTTTCCCTCTCATGTATGGAAGTGAAAGCACAAATCAATTGAATAAGGTGACAAAATTATTAGAAGATTTGGTTTCTGAATATCAATCTAGGGAAAAGAGGACTACTTCTATTTTCACTTCATCTTCAATAATGTCTGGTTTGGATAATAATGGTGGAAAGGTTGATAGGAGTTCTGACTTTTTAAAATATGTTCAAGAAACTTCTTCTGGTGATTGTGTTAAATCTGAATTGGATTTATACTTGGAGGAGCCTGTATTGTTTAATCAATCAAATATTAGTAACTTTGACATTTTGGGATATTGGAAAAGCATTAGAGTCAAGTATCCAACTTTGCAAAGGATTGCTAAAGACTTTCTAGTTATTCTTATCTCAACGGTTGCTTCGTCTGCATTTAGCATTGGTGAACAATTTCTGACTCCACATCGTAGCAAATTAAATGAAGACATTATTGAGGCATTGATTTGCTCTCAAGATTGGTTGCGTAATGAGATTGAAAGCAATAAATTTAATGTTACTTGTAAATTTTTCTTCTAAGCAATTAATTTATTTTAATGATTGTATAATTGTGTCATTAGGTTCCTTGAAATCAAAGATGGAATTTTGCTCAATAGTTGACGATGAAGATACAACAACGTCAACGGTATGAAAATTTTATTATATTAATTCATGACTTTTTTATATTTTCTAAACACATATTTACATGTTTCATTGTGTAGGATTGATGTTGAAGATGTTTCATTGCACTTAAATGGAAGTATGAAAACTTGATTTAGTATGATGATGTTAATTTATTGTATGAAGACTTGTAATGTTATGCTAGTTTTATTATTTTTATTGTATAATATTGTAATATTAATGTGTACTTGAATATTTCTTGGATGCTTGTGTGATTTTATTACTATTATTATTGATTTATTTTAGTATTTTTATTCATGTTTTAAACTTAGAATTAAACCTTAAATTTGTTATTGTTAAAAAATTGAGATAAAACAAAAAAAAATATTTTTTTTTTATAATTTTTGATATTTTTTTAATGTAAAATGAGGTCCTCACAAGGAATTGGGGAACCAGGAGATAAAAAAATACCCCCACCATAGGAGCAGGTTTACATTGACTATGTCACTTCGAGTCTCACACTAAATATTCATAACCACTATTTATTTTTCTTTTAGGGCTAGATCAATTTTTTAGTAGCCAACCTATCATTAATTTAGTCGTAATTAATCATAATCACTTTTTTAATTTTTATTTATTTATTTTCAGTCTCTTAACTGTTTCTTTGATTAAGGGACTACAATGCATTTCCATTATTTTCTTTGGTTACTCATTTTTCGCTCCACTCAATCCCTTCATTTTTTTTGTCACCTTCTTCTGCTTCACTTCCTCATGTTTAAACTCAATCCCTCCTTCTTTAGATTTTTATTTTTACTAAAATAAAATAATATGATTGTGATATATATTATGAAGTGGATGTTTCATCATCGTCATCAGGAATCAACCCGTTACAGGATTCAGGTAACCAGAAAATATAATGAAAAAGAGGAAAAGGAAAGAGAGAAGGACAGAACAACAATCATAGAGTTTAGAACCGGGCGCGCATAGATAGATTGCATGTACGACAAAGTTCTTCACGAAACACATGGGTTTTTCTGCACCATTTTGCAGTTATTCCGTCCTTTGCTTACATTAATATTATTATACTTACGTAGATTTCAATTTTCATGGTCTCCAATTAACACGCGCCTCAGTATTGGATGGTCAAAAGGTTTTTGTCACGAGACAAAATATAATCAATACTACATTAGCCACTTCTCAAAAGCCATGCATGCAGAAATCTGAAAAGTGAACATGCAACTGAAACAAAAACTTTCTATGATGACATTTAAGGGTAAAGCAAATTGTGAGATCAATGTCTACATATAGTTGGAACCAAAAAAATGTCTACATATGTACATTCAATATGGATAATACGTATATAGTTTTAAACAAACACACATACTAACTCATGTCTCACCACATATATTGCAGTATAATTCTAAACGACTCATAGATTTGAGTTAGGGCCATAGAATAGAATAATAAAATGATTAAAAAAAAACTTTCAGTTGTTTCTGGTTTTTCTTAAACGCTTTTTTTTATAAAAAAAGAAATCAAAATTTAATAAATTTTGAATAAGAAATTAATTACCAAATAATTTTTTAATAAAAAATTAAAACTAAAATTAAGTGGTGTGAAATCCAGTATATGTATATCTTTAAATATATAATCATTTTATTCAGAGTAGATCTGGTGCTTGTAATTCTGAGTATACGAGTGTAATACAGTAAGATGAATTATTATTCTCTGCTCATGGCTGCAGTACTTCCAGTAAACTGAACTTTCCATGCATTTCCTTCATTATGCTATCCTCTTCTTGATTAAATAATATAGCATTGCAGCTAGGATTTGAGGCAGTAGTGTATTCATACACTCCATTATATACATTTTTTTTAATCATACTACATTTTTTTGTTGCATATGCCTTGAGTATCTAGGCCTAGAGAAAGATGAGAAAAGAAGAAAAATCATTATAATTGATATAATTAATGATCTGATGCATTAAGAAGAAAAATAAAGAGAAATGAAGATGTTGATGGTTACAATAATTTACTTTTTTTTCATTTATCTCATTTCTATCTTATTTTTATACAATTTCTCTCTGTCTTTTTTTCTTAATTCGCATCTGTTTTCTTTTTAATTATCTACACTCAAAATCAAATTGTTATGCCATGAATATAATGATTGCATGCATTTCCGACATTCTTCTGGTGCATGTACGTACGTGGTGCATTAATGGATGAAGTACTACAAATTAAGAAAGAACTAAAAATTAAAGACCGATCAAACTACAAAATCTTTGTTCAAAGAGAGAAAGAATCACAAACAGCTTAATTTTCATATTTGGGCACGTTAAAATTGTGTGCAGAGAAATTAAAGGGTTACTAATACTTAACAGTAACACCAATTCTAAGCTACAAGTGCAACTGTGCAAGGCGACTGCTGCTACCATACCGCAGCATCCATATATATGTCTGTTATGTTCAGAGAGAACAAGGTGACACTGAAATTCTGCTTTTCATATCGTCGCCAAAATCTCTGTGATACTAACTTTTGAGAAAGATCATAATTATATTATGCTTAATTTCTGTGTAAAGGCTAAAAATACAATATTAGTTTGAGTTTATTTGATGAACTTAACTGATAAGTTAATTAATTTACAAAAATACTTTCATTATAGTTTTTCAAAATCTAACTTAGCGTATGTACAAGTTAATTTTAAATTATGAGAAAAACTTATTTTAATATATTTTTTACTTTCTTTTCTTGCAAGTGCTTATGAAAAAAAAAGGTATCCAAATGAGATCTTAATTTATGCTTGTTTTGTTCTCAGATTCATATTTTTTAAATTGATTTATTCATATTTTATAAATAAAGATTTTGAATTAATTATTTGAATCAAATCAACTCATTTGTTAGCGCCATAAAGTTGAAGTCTATTGGACCTGTTAGCCAATTTAATAAAATAAGTTTTTGTTGTTCTTTTGTTGTGTCATTTTGATTTTTTTGAACAAATATCCATTGTATTAATTATTTTAAAAAAAACACAATGAAAAATTATTTTCGTTGTATTTCTTCCTCATAGGAAATAAGTTTCCATTATTTGAAGCATTTTCATCATTACAAATGATAACAATGTGTAGGGTGCCAATAGCACCTCCTTGTATATTCAATTCAGAAGTTATTATTGACGAGTGGAGTCAACAACCTTTATTAAGGGCAGTGATTTGAGGTTAATAAAGAGAGCCCAAGGCATGTAAGTGACTTAGGTAAAAACCAGAAGAAAATTTCAAAACAAAAGGTTGAATACTTCCTTAAAATGTAGGATAAAATGGTTATTAGGAATAACAAAGGTAACCAAATACAAAATTAACAATGCGTCATATATATTTGGATTAAACCTCTTTTTCAAAATAAAGCAAAAGTAAAAATATAAAATTCAAATAAGTTACGATATTCTTCCATTGTTGTTTCCATATTTTTATATATATTTTAACCCTTCATGTTTCCGGTTCATAGTATTCCTATTTACATCTTGTTATTTTCTTTTCTCTTTTATTTTCAACATTTGCAATACTTTTTCTGTTTACTAAATGTCTAAATGTTTAGGCCCGCAGCAGTGCAACTCATAAATAGCTAGCCTAGTTCATGAAAGCCCAAACCAAATACTAATTTCAACAAACTCACCATCTCCACAACAAATCCCCCAAATAAAATGTATAGAAATATCAAAATACTTTTTTTATTGATAAATATTATTTATTAATTTATTTGTTTTTTTTTAATAGAATACGTTGAATCCACCATCTTTTTTTATTTTACTTTTTTTTAATCATTCAACCAACCTTATATTTCTGTTACATTAAACTTGATGGGGGTTCAAACCGTTCGATTAACAAAAGAAACCTGATGCAGCCTGTGCAGAGCAAGGGGGCTCCATGATATGATATAACACAAAGATGTTTAAGTTTTACACTAACTATACATGGTGATTAAACTTTTTATAGATTACTTTTACAAACTAATGGGTTCTTAAAAATATGGATTAATATTAAATACTCCAGCCTAAAGGTCTCTATTCAACTTACAATTGGTTGGTGAAAGAGTAACTACGAGAGACTGAAATGTTTCCTTATTGTGTGAGATTTTTATGCAAATGGAATTGAATTCCGAAGGCACGTAGAATTGATGGATTGGAAAGTAAACCCTCGTATGGCATTACAGAACAAAAGCACTAATTAATTTCATAGCCAGTGGTAGGGACAATTTTTTAATTAATAACCATAGAGCATTAAAACTATCTTCTCTCTTTTGGATAAATTTGCTTTCACGTAGATTGTTACAAAGCTGATCCATGACAGCAATCATCGGTTTAGAAAATTACTTTGGTAGCGACGTATTGGGTGAAATGGAGGGTAAAATTCTGACCTCATAGCTGATAGTATTTAATTTGTGACATTTAGTACACACAGGCACATCCTATATGCCAACAAAAAAAAATGTTAATCAGTGTACTTAAAACACTAATTAAGAAAATGAAAGAAAAAATTATTTTATTAGAAAACATAAAATCAAATTATTTATGATTTGTTTTTGTTCTTATATAATTTTCATAATAAATATATTTCTTTTAATTCATTAATCAATATTTTTAGAATATTTGTTAGTAAGACTCGTGCCACAATTAAGATTATAGAACCTGCCTTCAGCCTGGTACGTTAAAAATGTCTAGCCTGAAGCTAGCTACTGCACCAACAAACTGTCAGATAATATAAGAATGTTAGGAGAGAAGCGTAGAAGAAAGAGGGGCATGACTAAAATTGTTGCAGATTCAAAACTCTTCTTCAATTTATGCTGCAGATTTTGACCTTGTTGACCAAAGATAGAAGAGAAGACTGAGGTTCTCCCGGTGTGATGCAAACTAACAACTGTTGTAGTGTAAAGGATCATAATGCTTTAATTAATTAGAAGCAGAAATATTTTTCTTGAAAATAATTTAATTTTCCTAACATATATATTTTGATCATGATTTTAAATTACAGTTAGGATTGTGTTATGGTGAGTTAGAAAACCTTTATATTACAAATAATTACCAGAAAATACAGCTGATGCGACCGTATATTACGGTTGTAATGAGTCAAAATACTTTTACATTACAATCACAATTGTGGTTGTGTAATGTTGTTTCAAACCATAATTTTGATTAATTAATTAATTAGTTAGTGAACTAATAAACATTAGCCTATTTTTGCCACGTTCATATTCACATTCTGAATAGAACATATCAGGTCCTGCAGGAGCCGGATGCATGAATTGATTCTTATACCCTCTCGTTATTGTTTCTTAAAGCTATCAAAGCTAGATAACCTCACATGTGCATATGAATATTATTTTTCTTCTTATATATCTAAATGCCGTTGTCTAAAGCAACTTTTGGCCTAGTGCGTTACAGCGACACATCAAAGGGAAGCAAAAAAGTAATTGGTAAACGGAAATTGTAGTAAAGATAGAATCCAACATTTTCTAAACACTAGATTGTACTATCTTGTTGGAATAATGTTATTGATTTTGGAGGAACATAAGGGTTCGTACGTGAGTTCACAACCCAAGTGGAGAGGGAAAAAGAAAAAGAAACCCTGGATTTGTATATTACATCTAGCTATAGCTAGATGCATAATTAGTTAGGCATTCCATATATAGATGGGATATTATCTATAACACTCCCTAAGTACTTGACCTTTTTTCATTCATCTCACTGCATGCAATAATAATAAATAAAATCTCTTGATCAATCATTTTCAAATCCAAGAAAGGAAGCCAGCTCCACATCCAAAAGGGTCTCAAAAGGGTCAAATTTCTCTGGCAAGAGATGGTGACAATGATCAGAAGGTGATGAAGAGCTAGGACTGTTGTTGGTTATTAATTCCACCTTGTTGTTGTGGTGGTGATCTTCTTCCATTTGTGGCACCTTTGAGTTTGAATCATCAGCAATCAAAAATTGGTTTTGATCAATGTCGTGGATGAGGAAATCACTAAAAGAAGCTTCTTCACTACTACCCTCTACTTTATTTGAGGGACTGGGAGTTGTACTAGGTCTATTTCCACACCCACCATTCTCCAAATTTTTACTGTATTCAACTGCATTAACTCTCCTAGGCCGTGGTGCTTCGGGTGATACATGCATTTGTATGGTTTTTTCTTTTTCATGACGTTTGTGTTGAAGTGAAGAAACTGATGATGTTGGATGTTTTTGTAACTTCTTTGACAGATTTGTGTTCCAATAGTTCTTGATTTCATTGTCTGTTCGTCCAGGTAGCCTCTTTGCAATCAATGCCCATCTATATAAATTAAGCTCAAAATTCAGAATTTCAATTGTACGATCACATTACATATATACTATGATTTTTATGCATATATACATGAGCAACTAATGTATATTAATGTTTTATAATAACACTTTATTTTTTTTATCTCACACTTAATTATCTGATTATCTCTCTTCTTCTCGCTTCTTATCTATCTCAGTTGAAGAAATTGTTAGAGTTTTAACTAAGAATAGTATTATTTTATATATATTTATAATCTTATGTATTTTATAAACTGTCTTCAAAGTTGAGCGAAAATAGTGTTATATAAAATACTCGAGAAATCTTTTGAAGTATGAGAAATTGTGTTGAGTAGTACATGTAAGTTTTAAAATCAAAATAAATTAATAAATAAAAATTACCTGTTACCAAGAAGACGATGAAGTCTTATAATCATATCCTCTTCATCCACAGAGATGTGGCCTCTTTTTATACCGGGCTTGAGATAATTCAACCATCTTTGTCTGCAACTCTTTCCACATCGCTTTAACCCTGCAGACATTATTATTGTATATATACAACCAAAAAGCTAAGGTCTAATTAACAAGGAAAAAATTAAATAATAACAATTGGATTTAAGGACAAAGGAACACTCCTATTTTGTGAGGCACCACATGAAAAATAGACCAAAAAGAAAGAAATTAAGAAGGAATCCAATTATGCGTAGAGAAAACCAGTTTCGAACTTAAACATTCAATCACCAAGAAAATTCAACCCAAAATCTCCATCCACTCAAGTACTGCCTACACTATAGTTTACATTAAATATAATAGAGAAAATGATGATATGATTAATGTGAATATATACCTGCATTTTGGGCAACCTTCTGCCATTTTCCTTCTCCATGGATGGAAACATATTTGGAGAGGGTTTCATCTTCTTCTCGAGACCAAGCACCTTTGTTGATCTCTTTGGGGCAGCAGGGTCGTCTACCCATCCTCTTTACTAATGCCCCTTCTCACTACTCACACTGTGCCTTCATATTAATATTGCAATCAAATATTTAACACCTAACTAGCTCACTGGCACACACAAAATATTGGTCTTTGTTATTACAATTATGATCAGCATCTTAGGAAATGTTGTACTTTCAATATTCCATATATCTATTGATATTTTATGGTCTTGTCTTTTCTTTTCAAAACCATTGGTATTAATTTTATTGAATAGTATTATATTCTCTTACAAACGCGCATTTCTAATTTATTATAAAAAAAAAGTATTAAAAATGATTATAAACTTTAAAAAATATTTAATATGTTCTTTATATAATAAGTAAGAAAAATAATACCATATAAAAAGTAAGAAAATTAACCGATATAATTTATTAGAATTAGAGAAAATAGTTACAATAAAAATATAAAATAATTTATAGGAGTTATAAGATTGATTTGGTGATAAAAAAAATGAGAAAGGAAAAGTTTTTGAGTTTGATTGTCTCTTAAGTTGTTTTACACAAATAAAAATAATAATAAATAAATAAAAGAAAATAATAATTTTATAAAATTAATCTTATATTATTATTAATTTATTTATAAATTTTTTATCCAATAATTAATGTTACATCAAAAAATTAAAATAATAATTTTTTTAAAATAATTTTTTTCTTATATCATAATTATATATAATAAATTTATTAAATTATTTTAAAAATGGTATCCACCATCAATCAACCGTAATCGGTTATTAAATTATCGTGCCGTACTCCTCGTATTCGACATCTCCCAAGGGGACCAGGCAACAACGCTGATGGAGCATTACCAACCTACACTTTTAATGTCCCTGAATCTGAATGAAGATGCAAATTCGAGAAACCTTTCGGGGTTGTGACCTGTGACACATTCAACCCACCCAAAGGTAGAAAACTCATTAATTAAAGAGTGTCATTTACATTTTGCAGTAGAGTAGTACTTTGCATAGTCACTTTAAATTATTTAATATTTTCACTAGACCCACATATTTGGGGATCAACAATTTAATCAAACTAAAATAGTTACAAGATAATTTAATTTGTTGACCTTCTCAGCTCAACCAACACAATTCTAGATAAGTCCATTTTAGAGATTAAGAATGGATCACATACTACACGACCTATTAAAAATGTCATAAATTATAAGATAGTTATTTTTTATATTTTGTGTATTATATGTGTTGTCACTTCACTAAAACATGTATTGTTTTAATTTTTCAATTCATGTGAATGACATATACGTATGATCAGAACTTTTTCCCACAGCATAATGCGTTCAAGGATTGCAGAATGTGGAGTGCCTGTATCATTTTAATTAATTTGGTCTCTGGAAGGACATGTAGAAGCCACCTCTCACAATTTGGATCACGTCCGCAACAGACATGAGAGGAAACCGATACACAAACTAGGCAGAGGAGCATGTCGAGTGGGTCTAACATTGGAATTAAGGAACAAAAAAAAAAAAAAAAAACATGTCTTGGTAATAGTAGGGGGTTGCATGTAACACGTGCAACACATCAAATAATGCCAGCATAACAATGTGCACAGCAACATAATGCACCTTCACAACCAAGCCCCTCGCTGTCGACACAATGCAAAATGAAGACCTAAAACCACCTCATCATTCATTCCATCAAAACAAAATAAGCTTTCAAGAGTTTTGACAATTGTTTACACTCCTTCCCAACGACTTTAGAAGACTTCATGATCAATTTGTTTGGTGCAAGTCTTGGAACGCTAGAGTTGTTTGCTCATGTTTAATTATTTGCAAAACACCCCCTCCTCATATTTCTCTCGAATAAATAAATAAAAGTTTCTTATTTTTTATTTTAAATATAAACAAATCTCAATTATTTATGCATTATTTAATGAGATTCTCTCTAAAATATTTTTATTTGATAAGATCAAAAACCTTTTTTATACTTCATATCAAATTCCAAATGAAATATAATTTAGGAAAATTATTTATTTTTAAATTAAAAATTACACAATTTAATCAAATTAACTAATTTTTTTAATAAGTATAAAATGTGTCTTCTTTTCTTATAATCAAGATTGGAGATAGTAAGTACACTCAACTGGCATTCCATCGTTTCACCATCATCATATAAGTTCTTTTGTACCCTAAGTGGGCGATTTTACAATCCAACAAATTTAAATGAAGTTGTGTATCAGGATCAAGTAATTTACGATGAAGAACAGCAAACACAACAACGTGGACCAAGTAAAAGACATGATTCAAAACTGCTGATTTTAATCAGATTTTAAATTCTTTTCAGCTTTTGATTATTTTGAAAAGTTGAACCACAGTTGAAAAACTAAAAGTGGTTATGTTTTCGTAAAAAAAAAAAAAGAAAAAAAGAAACAAAGTAGACTAAGTGTATCATTGTCTACAACGCAACCACATCATATGCTATAATTTCCGCATCTACCTTTCGCTTCTGTTTTATAATTCATTACATTAAAATCCTAAGCCCCGACTTGATGGTCACTTTTACACTCGATCCAAAATTGAAAAGCTTTACAGCAGTTTCGCCTAGTCAATCAGAAACAAAGAGCAAGTATCCAAAAAAGCATATGTTTATACTACAAATGAGCCCGAGACAGGCACCAATGTACATTAAAAATCCATAATTAGGCTCAAACAGTGAAACAAAATGACTATAGAGGAGGGGTTGGGGCAAATAACAAGACAGTGTCAATAGCTGGGATCCTTAAACAACTATTTTTTTCATGTCTAAATACTAAGTAATTACAGTTCCTTTGTATGCTAATCAGTTTCAGCAAGCAATCTCTTGCCAGACCTGAGACCAAAAAAACATAAAACAACTGTGTAAGAAAACTTACCGACCGCTCAAGTAGAGATAAATTACAGTTGCAAAGACACAAATTAAAGAAAAATAAGGACATTAATTTTGATCATCTACAGTATTACTATATAGTACGCAAAATTTCCGAACATCCATTCCAATTGACATTGTTGAATATCAGTAGATAAGTAGAGTTAAAGAATAAAAGAGAACTACAGATTTTGACAGAAATCATATCCTTTTAAACAGTTTTCATTAAGTTTTCGTACAATGCAGTAATTTCCTTTTAGTAAAATCAGGCATGCCCGATTAAGACAGAGGGTATGTGCTGTGTTGGCATTTATGAGATCCGGTCCAATAATAGAGTCAAAAGAAAGGCAGTAATAGGTATTTTAGTGAGAGGTCCAAATCTACGTGCTAGTGAGAAAACGGGAAAAGATGGAATTCTGATCATAATAATCATACTTTTTTGGACTAAATTGAGTTGGGACGGTAGGCAAAATAAATAGATCACAACTTCAAAAGAGGGAAGGGGAGAATGTTATGCCAAAAAAAAAAGTAATTATCATGATCCAAAAGAAGGCATCTTACCCTGCATACAGGAAGTCAAACCTAGCAGCATGAAGACCAAAATCAGAGGAACATTAAAATCTTGTCATCTGCTGTAGCATTTGAGAACCAGCTGCATGAGAAATCAACTGCTCTGAACTCAAGGGTCTTACTAGATGGTGGGTTCCCACAGGGGGAGGATTAGAAATGCCCTGTATACTCATCTCTTTAGAACTGTTAACACTCGACTCAGAGGGCAAAGATTCCATCAATGTGCGAACCTGATCATTGAAAGATTAGCAAGCAAGAAAAGAACATATCAATTATATTATTGTCCAACGGAAGAAGTAAATAGATCAATTAATCCTTCAAACTTACCATATCTAGGCGCCTCTTGTGGAGGTCATTTAATAGCTGCAAGTTTGAAGCATAGCGTTTAAGAATCTAATTATTATAAGATTGATTTTTCTTATTCAGGGAAGGGTCCGGAAAAGAAGGGGAAGAGAGAGAGAAATGCTTTGTTGCTTACAGGTTTGTTCTGATTCTTCTTCTCTTCACTTGAGTATCCGGGAATTTTTAAATCCCAATTTTCTCTGCGCAATATCACAGGGCAAACAGATAAATCAGCAAGGCTGAAATGTCAATTCTATTTAACAAATAATAATAGTTATAATCCCAATTAGGTGCTGTATGTATTATGCAGCATGAATTCTATATGTATGATGTGGATGTTTGTGCTGGAATGTCTCACTTTTTGTGATTCATTTTTCAGCTTTTTAATTAATACAATATCTTTACCTTTGCCCATAAAAGAAAATAATAATATGCTATCAATTCAAGCATTCAATTTTTAACCTTGTTCAAGATATCAGGGAAATCCACGCCCGATCTTTTATAGATCATACAAGCTTAAATATGTCCACTAGACTATGTTGAAAATAAAATTTTAAAGCTGGGTTTATTAAAATTCAACATTATGTACAACTTATCAAGAATGTCAGTAACCCAAAGAAGAGGATTATGACAGCAACTCCGCCCCCCCCCCCCCAGCATGGGTCAACAATATTTCAGATGAAGAGAGCATATATATTCTACAACACCTGAAAGCAATAAGATTCATATAGTTTTTTATACTCGAGTGGTAAAATTTGTGAAAAAGTGACAATTATTAGTCTAAATCATTTTTAAAAATGCAACAATTCTTTCTTCTTTTGGATGGGTGGACTGAAAATATAAGCTACACACAGAACATAGTGACATACCAAGGTGTAGCAATAAATCATTGGACTCCAAAGTTGACGATTTTCTATGTTTTGCCAAAACACAACCATGTGTAGTTGCCTGCATATGAGAAAAAGATAAGAACATTTTCTGAAAAACAAAACAATCTTTAGCTAAAACACAAAATAATCAACAGTATGTTTTATCATGAAAACTCTTAGAATTTGGGTTATGAGCCTAACTCAACCAAACAATTGGCTTGTAAGATAAGGGTTGTTCCCCACTTATATACACTATTTTGGCTTCATCACTATTCACTAGCTGATATGGGATCTCCAACACACACCCCTCACGCCAAGGACTGGACATCTCAAGTGTAAAGTTTGTAGGATTTGACATTTGCGGGTGGTCTGATAGTTGCCCGATAGACGCTAAGATAGGCTTGTAAGATGAGGGTCCCCCCTATACACTATTTTGGCCTCATCACTAGTCAATATGGGATCTCCAATAGATATTACCTGGGGGGTCTTGCATGACCATGACAAGCACAAGAATTGTTGAAGTGATTTTATACTTAATATTAGTATATCTCAACAAGTCATGCAAAAGGATTGAAGGAGCAGCAGTAAATTTTTAGCCATTTAAAAATAATGCTAGAAGATTGTCAATTAGATTATCATGTCAACATTAACAATATCAAGAATCCAGACTCCAGAGTTAAGAAATTATTAATCTTTCAAATAGAAATCAACACATGCTTATAAGTCTAATTATAATAAAATCAATCCACTCAACAACTTCACTAATAATAAATTCCTTCACATTGGGCAAGCCTTATTTCACCTGGTGCCAGCCCTGATATTTAAAGTCAAGGGCCTACTGTTGGGTAAGGGATTTGATCCCACGTGACGTTACCCTCCCATTCCCCTTTTGATCCCAAAAGGGATCTCCCTAGTTACCAAAAGAAAAAAGTCCTTTATACTTTGAATTTCAAATACAGGGAAAATTAGAATAAATAATAAAGCAGGATGTGGGAAAAAAGGTAAAACATGTCAGAATTCTTACAGAATCAAGGAAGTCATCAGCAAGCTCTAAAAGAAGATCTATAACTTCGGGGTTCAGCCTACCTTGTGGATCCACCTGTAGGATAAAAGATTATGATTCAAAATATAACCACATATATGAGAGAGAGAGAGAGAAGTTCAAAGAAACCTGTCCGACTAAATCCTGTATCTTTCTCTTCCCAAGGACTTGGTTTGTAGCTTCAGTTCCTTGGCTAGAACTACCACCTGGTGTAGTTGCACCAGATGCAGTAGCATCTGGCTGTGATCCTGTTAGACTAAGTGACTTTTGGCCTGCAGGTCCTGGCATCCTTGGAGACTGTTGCTGTTGATGGACAGAAGCTTGTTGTGGCTGCTGTTGTGGCTGTTAGACTAAGTGACTTTTGGTCAGCAATGAGATTGTTGTTGTGGCTGCTGTTGTTGCTGCTGCTGATGCAGCTGAGGCTGCCCCATCAATTTCTGCTGCTGCCATTGTTGCTGTGTTAAAGAGTTAATCATTGCAGGTTGTCCATTCTGAGACAACCCAGACAACTGAGAACTCATAAAAGCAAGCGACGATGACCTTGGTAAATCTTGAACCTGTAGTCAAAAGCATTGTCAATGTTCTAATATGCCTCAATTCATTTTGAAAAGTTCAATACATATTTTTACAGACACATTTAACTACATCATGAGTGAACATATTTTGTTTTCTTGTCTTCATCAACCATCAATATATTTGGGGAAAATATTCTTCTTTTACATGATCAATGTTTATTAACCAATGCAAGTTATCCATCTAATTTCTAAAGGAATGACACTGAAAAGAAAAATAAAGTGCTAATCATATTGCATGACACTAATACGTGATTGTACATATATTTTTAAAGTCATAGTCCCATTCTCTGAATAATTATAATTAATATTATATATTATACACTTAGCCCATTTGTAACAAAAAATACACTTGGCCCATTCCAAAACACTTGGCAATTCAAAGAAGAAACACAAGAACATATGAACGGAAAAAAAATAGTTCGCAAACCAGAGAAGAGAAACAAAACAGATAATTGAAAAAATCAAAGCAACCTGAACAGTGGTGGCTTAATCACACTTTGCACGGTTTTAGTTCGCAAAACAGAGTTTCCAAACTGATGTGGAAGGGAATGGGACTGCAGTGCAGGGCGACACAGATCGGCAGTGGCGGTGCGGCTTTGACGTCCACCAGTTGCAACCGGCAAAGGAATCGCAGGTGGGTGAGGAAATAGGGTTGCACAGCAGAATGGGTGTGTTTTTCGAATTGGGGAAGAAAAGATTTAGGCTTTGTTTTGACCACATGAAGATCGCGGAGAATAAAAACTCAATTTTAACAACCATGGGCTTAGCCCATTCCATGAGCCAACCAGTCCGCTATGAGCTAAGGAACCTGCTTCTATCTTTTATAAATAAATCATTAGGCTAAGATAATGTTTTTAAAATGAAATTAATATTTTATCCAGCATTCCAAATACATACATATTTGCATCTTTTTAAATTTAATTGAATTTATCTTAATTATACTTTTAGAGGGCAATCCCAGGCACAGATGTAAAGTTGTGACTTGGTGACCGGTTTGTCATGGATTTGAATCCCAAAGCAATCTCTTTGCATATGCAAGGGTAAGGCAGCATATAATGACCCTTCCTCTTACCTTCACATAGCGAGAAGCCTATAGACTCTAAGGTACGTTAGTCTTTATCATAATTGTAATTTTAGTTCACATATTTTACCTTACATGTGATTTTAATCTTTTTAATTTTAATTACTATAAATGTTATCATTGTTAAGAGTCAATTATTGTCCCTGCCATAGCTGAAACCTCTTCAACCCGGTATTGCCATCAGCTTTCAAAATAGAATAACACACTTCTGCATCTTCAGGGTGCTGACCCACCTTCAACCCTGCTCCAACCCCTTTATTTGGGGGACTGTATGGACTGGGGGCTTTTAAGCCCCCTCATTGAGTAGGCTATAAAAAATGGGGGGTATTATGTGGGACAAATGGGACAGCCAATGGGGTTAAGGCTAATTTGAAGCTCTATCTCAGAGAGACTCAATGAATAAGACAGGGTAGCTATTGAAAGTGAATCAGAGAGTGAACCAAAGAGATTTGGAAGATAGGTGTTGCTGCAAGAGAATAAGATGAGAATTGAGAAACACATTCAACGCGTGAAAGATAGCATTGGTAAGTAGAACCAAGAATTCGTTTGTTTAAACTAAAAAAAAAGGAAAAAAAGGTGATTTTAAGGATATATAGAAAAATGGTTTGTTTTATAGATATTTTTATGAAAAGCTGAAGCCATTTTTTGTTTGGTTATAATTATAAAAAGTACTTATTTTCAAAGTACTGTATAATTACAGCTTTTTCCAGAAGCTACTCAAAACAACTAAAAAAATCTATTTTTTCTGCTATTTTTTTATTTTCTTAAAAAAACTTAAACAAACATACTAAAAAAGTTTAAAATTGATTATTTTAAAAAAAGAATTAAAGTGGGTTTTCATTGAGGAAAAAACAAATTGAAACAACAGGCTCAAAATGTGAACAGGACAAGAGCGAGATAAAATGGAAGGTGGCAAAAAACTTGGTGGTAAGTGGTATACCAATTTAAGTTTTATGGTGAATTTTGACAAAATAGCAGGAATCAAAAACTTTTATGGCATGTGTTCTCATGACAATGAAAGCAAATTGCAGGTGAATCCTGCAATAGGGATAAAATGTAACATTTTATGGTACAGTTATTTAGAATGTCTAACCTCTGGCTCTGGCTCTGCCCAACCCCAAATTATGAGACAAAATGAAGAAGAAAGGTAGTGAAAATAGGATAAACATTCTACTCAGACATTGAGTTACCACTGAAAAAAACGTTCCACACAAATCAAAAACAATGCACACAAGAACAATTCAAAACTAAAACATCAAATTGGGGTAATGATCAATGATGTTAAAACATAGACAAGATATTTGGAAACCCAGGAGCATGAACTTAAAAAAAAATTATACCACATCTTGAAATATCATAAACACGACAGACCTTGACTGCAAGTACATTTAAAATCTAAACCATGTAAGAATATGACAAACTGGTTATACAAAGATACAAGAGGAACATTGGTAAGCATTATTATTTCCTAGTTCAATAAAATTATATCTAAATATATAAAGCATAGATTATACCTGTGCAGTGTTAAGTGAACCTTGCTGTGATAGTTGCTGCCTGATTTGACCCTGACTCATACGCAGCTGCTGTGCATAAACCATGGCTCCATTTGCTCGTAGTTGTGAGGTGAGATTAGGTGACCCCATCATACCCATTGCTTGCATTCCTTGCAGTGATGGTCCAGCAGAATTACCTGAAGAGAATTGGGACGACTGGACTAGCCCACCTTACTGCCTTGGCTATACCAAATTGAAAATTATTTCAGAAAGAAATAGTTTTCTGGACACAGAATGCATGAAATGTGATGATATTTCAATAATTAAAGCCATAGCCAAATTTAAGTTCGTCAAACCAATACATATCATGAATCGCCAAACTATTTTTTCAATCATAAATCATAAGATATATAGTAACAAATATCCCTTTTAACAATTTCTTCCAAAGTCCTTGGTCTCCCTTTACCCGTTTTCACACACAAGACTATGCAATCTACCCTCCTTGCCGATGCTTCCAATGGAGAATGGTAAAAGAAAAGTAAAAATAAAGAGTTGATAGACTGTGGGATTCGTATCAGTAATATTGAATTGTACTGATTGTCTGATTCATCCATGTATCACACGATTTAAAGTTATCTGCGATTCATCAGAAGATATGTATTCCTGGCTAGCCGAATCAAATAGGACCACGCGATTCAAATTGCAAATCACAATATTCTAATAACTCTCCATGCACAAAAACACCAACCACAAATCATACTTATAACCAACAACACTTGTGACATCATCCAACAACAAAACTGCCTGCCCGGTATTACCAGGCAGCATAACTTGGTATCTTTCCAAAGCAACCACACTATAGCTTGGGAAAGATTTTATACAAAACCTATCACAAATAACAAATAAGAAACCATGGTTGTAGATAAAAACACACATGGTTGAAAAGGTAAACACATAACATAACTTGGTCATTCCACTTGGATTTCAATCCTCACCTAGTCTCCAATTCCCGAAATACCAAACTGACACAACTTCTATCAAATAACAATCTATCACATAAAATTTGTGCCATTTTCTTGTTAATGTTAACATGACCATGACCCTGTTTGGATTAACTTTTCCATAAACATTCATAGGAAAAGAAACTAAGAAGGTAAAAATTTAATAATTTTCTCCAGTAAGTTAGAATCAATTTATGCACCTAAGCTTTCAGATAAGTAAGATGAGATATGTCCTATAAAAGTTAAGTCCATAAGTTAATTTTAACTCGGGAGAATTTCAATTTGTTTTACCTTTTCATTTTTTTCCCTATAAGCAAGCTTGCAAGAAGTTTATCCGAACAGTACCTATAACCAAATCATAACGGTGTGATTTAACATTTTCATTCTGATCGCTATCAAACACCAAAAGTAAAAACAATTACAGCATGTTTGGGTAGCTACTAACGAGTTTGGATTAGATTCATGGTGAGAAATGATCAATTAAGTGAAGGCAAAGCAACAATAGTCGCTTCTATTTGTGGGGGGGGGGGGGGGGGGGGGGGGTGTAAAATTGATTCTTGTGTGATATCCAAACACACTAGTACTAGAATTGATATTCTGGAACCCAAACAAAATCACGGTGAAAAATTGGAAAAGTGGAAGCAACTATTTTTTGCTTTCATTTGGAATTGATTAATAGAAACATTGAATTTAATCCAAACATGTTTATTAGCATATATAAAACAATTCGCATTCAAAAAAAAGCAAAGCTGAATTATTATACCGAGGAGAGTAAATTAAACTGCGTTCCAGAACCGAACAGCATGGGGAAGTGCCCTCTCTGCCCCATCTGGCCGCCATACAATCCGGGATGCTGCTGAGTCTGAATCTGATTGAGGCGAGAGAGGGAAGGCGATTCGCTGCATGGATTGGAGATAGGATTCATGTTGTGAGAAGGAGGAGAAGGGATTGGAGAGTGCTGCGGGGTTTTGAATTTGTGGGTCCTTGGTGAGGGTTTCGAAGATGCTGTTTCCGCCATTGGTTTTATTTTCAGTGTTATGCAGAGAGAGAGAGAGAGTTGAAATTGAAGGAAGAAGGAGACTTAGGAGAGGAGAATCGATCTTCGCCCTACACGTCACCACTTTGGAGATTCTATTTATCTTTTTTATTATTGGAATTATCTATAATCTATGCCTATTTTCTATATCTATCATCTATTATCTACACTAATACTAATAATAAAGAACATACTTGTTTCAGTTTTTTTATTTTTATTACTTCTCTCCTATTAACTACTCACTACTCTTATGTTGTTAGATTTTTTTTTGTTTTACTTCTATTTTTTTAGTTAAAATAAGTAAAGAGACACAAAATGTCTCTATTAGTCTATTATAAAGGAAATAATTCTGATTGGTGTCATCTTTCTTCCATATAATTTTATCCTTAACTATTATAAATTAGAACATTATTTTATTTTAACTTTTAACAACAGTCACATTCTTTAAAAAAATTACATTCAACTATATATAGGTAACCCAAAAAAAAATGTCAAGCTTCTTTTTTAAAATTTAAGTTTAAATAGTATAATTTTAGCCTCTATGAAATAAATGAGTTTTTTTTTAGAGAAAAATTTAGGAGGAGAGAAGATGGCACCCAAGTCAAAGTCAGGAAAGTCTATGGGTTCAAAAATCACTTAGCACTTACATTTACATCATTCCAATGAAATGAATAAAGATTTAAACCCAAACCCTATCATATGTGAGACCATATCTTGATCCATTCATTCAATCCCCTTGGGTTGAAATAAATTAGTTTAAATTTCAATCGATGTACAAAAAATAATTATTCTTCTAAAATTTTAAATCTTTATTTTTGGTTTTTGTAAAAATAATGATTTTTGATTTTTGTACTATAAAAAAGTTTAAATTTTATTCCACTAAAAACTTAAATTACTATTTGATCCTGAATATTTATTTTATGATAGATAAATAACTTTTGTTGAGATCTATAAAAAAAAAAGTTTAGGAGTGAAACATTAGTGGATGTTAACTAAAATCTTCATTAAACACATAAGTAGTTAATATGTAACACACATCAATAAAAATTAAAAAAAACAATAATTTTATATTCTTTTAGATATGAAAAAAAAAAACTAAAATTGAAACTCATTCATTTCATAAGAATTAAACATATATTTAAACAAAATTTAAATGCGAGAATCAGGACCAAATGATAATCTTATTATTATTGATATAAGAAACTTGAATGTAAGCATAATAGATTTCACAATAGGTATCAATTTATCTTACTATTAAATAGACCTAATTTGATTGACTTAGGTAGAATGTGAGTAGAATTATAATTAAAAAAATATAACTCAGTTGATTGAAAAGAATCTATGAGTTATTATAAATTATCTGATAATGTATTTGATTCTTACGTATATAAAAATGAGTGAATTTATAAGTTTAGAATGAGTAACTTGATTTATGTTTTCGATAAAGAGTAAATTGATATATTTCTATTGCTATAATTAATTTATTAAAAATAAAATGTTAAACAGTATAATAATACCTATTTTATATTTGATTTTAAAAATAATTATAAAATAAGACAACCATTTATTCCCTAGAACTGCTTATATTGTGCACCAATACTAATCAATAGAACAAAAAAAATGCTACGACAGAATAACTTCCGTATTCAAAAAACAGCAACTTCCGTCATCCCTCGTAATACATCAAATGAGCAAATTATTTGACTTCATTTTCCTTTGCTTTTTACTATACATGAATTCAGGTTTCTTTTCCTTTAGGGGTCATTAGCTTTTCCTCTCAAGTTATGACAGTGTATCAAAATTCGAAAGTATTCCATTAGCTTTTCCCGATGATTTGCATGTATTCCATTATGCCTAGCAATGTATCAAAAAACAGCGACTTTTGATCACACATGTTTTTTTTTTTTTAGAGAATGATGACTAACATGTTCAATTAAAAAAAAAACAGCACAAAAGGAATTTCAGAATTTGATACTGATAATGTGCCCGTGCATTGCACGGGTTCAAATCTAGTTAGAATACACTTGTCAATTGTCACAAAATGAAGAATTGCCATGTGAAAATGAGTATGTTCAAAAAATTATCTCACTCACAAGAATTAGAACTCAAATTTTTTACTATACAAGAGTATAGTCATAGTGAGCTATGTTCCCCTCTCTGTCATCATCTATCTTGAGACAGATTCAGTGCATCTTGAGATGGAACCAGGTTTATCACGGCAAAACATCTCTTCAATTTGAAAATTGGTGGGGTCAACAATATTGTGGAATTCAGCTTTCCCAAAAACTATCCTATTCTTTTTCTCTGGTAATTTTCCTACGGTCCTTTTTTGTTTGTTTGTTCGTTTGGGGAGGATAATCTTCCCTGCTGCTATCCTTTTAAACATAACAAACAAAACAAAAACATAATAACAATATAGACTAGAAGAATATGAGATTCCCTAGCTAGAGAACAATAACTTATGCTCACTGCTCTTCCTGTCTTTTCAAAAGTGGCAAACACAAATCCAGGGTCATCTCTTGCATTCCATGACATTGCTGGTACGGTAATCTCGCGAGTTCAGTCCTGATGAACGTGATCAGAAAATGCATACCTGTGAGTACTAAAAATGATCCTGCAGACAATGGGGAAGAGGTATGTTAAAGGAGGATTTGCTCTTTCTCTTTATTCCATTTGTTCTCTATCCCCCAGACCCCCACTGATGCTACTAAATTTTACTTTTCTTTCTTTATCATGCAGTGTTAAGCACCACCCCAATTGTCCAATTTCCCATACTTAGCAAGTTACATCATATGTGGACCTTTATCAATCTCAACATTTAATATGAAATACAAACTGAATCAGCTCTCATGCACAAGACCAAATAATTAAAAACGTAAATTTAAAAATTATTCTCCCACTAAACCAGAATAATGAGAATATATTCTTTGACAATAATTGAATAGCAATGAAGTTAAATATTAACATGCAACCGAGCAAAGTAGTTTACATTCACGAGATGCAGTATAAAAAAGGTAGTGCTAAAATGAAACTAAAGTATTAACCTGCAACTGTGGAAGTAGCTTATATTCACAAGATGCAGTATAAAAAGTACTATTAATTAAAATGAAACTAAGGCCATGTACATGTAGACTAAAGAGGGGGGGGAAAGGCCAAACAAACAAAAGAAGTCCATTTGAAGCAGTCGGGTGACACCTAACCTCTTCAGCATAATGGTTTACCACATCCTTTGAGGCATACATACATCTTCAAACCAAACCAAGCGAAATTTGTTTCATTGATGGATTGAAGGCCATGGTTGATGGTTCATATAATATCTGTTTCAAAATCTAGGATGATGGAGAATTAGAAATTTGTTCCAATCAAATCAATAGTAGAGGTTGTAAGATCATGAGCTCAAAGCTATGGAGATGGCTCTTCATTTAGTCGCAGAGCCTCCAATTTCAGAAAAGAAAAACTCACTCCCGCTAGCGTATGATCTGCCTCCCTCATATTCAACAAATTCCCCTCTCTTGGGGGAGTATACATGCAGGAATTGGATTTGGGCCATCATAGGACTAATATTATTTTACCTAAAGGTAAGGTTAAGAAGTATAACTTTTCCCAGTAGCACTCAAGTCCAGCATACTAAGTACTAAACTACAGATAAATTGCAACTGAGAGCATAGCATATTTCCAAACAAACGCATACACACACACAAAAGAAAGAGAATCAAGTACTTATCATATGAACTCACAATCAAATAAACACTTGATTACCTTGGCTTCAGAGCTTGTAAAATGTACTCAGAAGCATTAAGAGGCAGGGTATGATGCAACTTATACAGGCCGCCACCAATGACCTCCCTAGTTTCAAAAAAAAAAACGGAATAGAAAGCTAAACAGCAAGAAAAATGCAACAATGAGCACTGACTATTGCCAACAAACTAAACAACACAACTATCAATATAACAAAAAACATAACCACTGACCATATGCATAATTTTTCTAAATTTCTATTTAGAACTAATTCCACTCTCCGAAACTCAGAATTCATCAAAGATTTTTAATTCAGCAAAAAAGGGGAAGGCTTATGTTGGAGATTTCATATTAACTAGTAATATAGTCAATATAGTATATATAAGTGGAGAGCAATCATTATTCCCATGAACTAACTTTTGAGATTAAGTTAAACTTAAATCCAAATTTTAATATACTATCAAGGTCTATCTATCCTAATAGTTGTTGATTTGTTGATGGTCCTACCCATGATTCTTAAGTGAGAACAATTTATAAATGACCGTTTATTATTTTTAATTTTGATTCCATAATTATTATTAAATGACACATCTTTTTTCTAATATACAGCATTATTTTATGACCCAATACATCAAACAATTTATTAAGAGACACCATGAATAAAAATCATTCATATATAAATCCGATTTTTTGAGTCTGAAAGTTATTTAAGCCAAAAAAAAATGTATAAGATGCAATTCATACGAAGGATGTGCCATTAACCTGCTTTCTGGCACGACATTTAACTCATCCATGAAAGAGTTGGAAGATCTCTTAAAATGACCAACCCCAGCGTAGTGTTCATCCCTCGTTTGGTCCAAAGGCAAATGCAGGAGAACCACAGGCCCCAATCCATACAACACATCCTCGTCAGAACCATTCATTCTCGTTCCCACGCTCTCCCTCTCAATCACCTTCTCCACCTCAAACCGCAAGCAACCACCATTCCCACAGAGCAAAGCCACCGCATTCGGCCTCACAAAACTAACATTCCCAATCTCAAGCGCGGCGAAGCCAGCAGAGTCCAACCCGGGCAACTTGTTCGCAATCCAACCAACTCTGTTACCCTCGATGTCCCCACACTCTCCGACATCCCTGTCGCCGACAAAGGGGCCCAACACTTTGTAAAACCTACGCAGAACCGACACCCACTTGCTCCTCGTTAGCTCCGAGCCTCCCGCGGAGACGTCGCCCAGCACCAGAAGCAAATCGGGGCTCAGAACCTCGAACGATTTCTGAATAATGATTCTAAGAAGCTAACATTGTGGATAGATAATAATAATGATAATAGTATAATACCCGAAAGAATTTGGACATGTAGTATTCTCTGAAATAGTGGTTGGCGAAACCGGATTGGGAGAGAAGGAGGTCGGTGACCATGATGACGTTGAGATGCGCCATGGCTTTCTTTGGCTATTTACTTGCGTTGCGCGGATTCCATCATCTGCTTCCCAGGCTCTCACTTTCTGCCGAGTACTACCATTCTTACGTCACCTGCTGTTCAAGGATAAATCATGCAAATTCGTACCATTTTACTTACTACCCACAAAATTTAATATATTAATTAACAAATACAAAAAAATAATTAATACTATTATATTCAATGGTATTTCTTCTTGTCTCAAATAGAATAACAAGAAAAAATATTATTTTCATAATTTTATAAAAAAAAACTCAACTAATTTTATTTATTTAATGTTGTTATCTCTAAAATATTGTTTATTTAACTAAGGTTATTATTTCAATGGTTACTTTTTATTTCTAGTGTAACATATTTTTTATTATCAATTTTTTGATGGCTTATATATTACATCACACGGTGATATTTTATTAAACTTTTTGTTGGTCAAAATCATTTATCGATCAGAATTTTCAAGTTAACATGAGATTTTTCAGTGTATTTTGTCCTCATAAGCATTTTTTGAAAAACTTCTTCAAATGGTACTCATCTCATCATTATTATAACTTAAACACGTTTAACTATAAAATTCTGATGTGATAGGCTACTCAAAAGTAAATGTATTTTGTTAGTATAGTTAGTACTAATTAATTCATTTAAGTCACCATCAACTATACATAGTCTCATACTTACATGGTCTTTGAATTTTTATCATTCCAATGTGATTTAATTGGGGTGTTACACCTAGTACCAAATTCCAATTAAGGGTAAGTTGGAGAAAAACTTAGTTTTTAATTGAGTCTAGTACAATTAAATGTTGCTAACTTTCTTAGTTATCATAAATCCGATTTGTTTTTCTTTTATTTGAGACGGAAGGACATATTATCTAGTACAAACAACAATTAGCACAAGTCATAGCAACTTATGTCCCTTAACCAAGTTGTTCAATCTTCAAAACCTAGTTGACACTTGAGTATGAAATGGATATTGTTGGGGGATATCCACCTTATGTGCACTTCTTCAATGAAAAATTGTTACTACTTTTGATAATGACAACTTTACATCACTGTCATGATAAAAAAAATTAATAATAAAATATACTCTTGAAGAAGAATGAGAAACTTTAAGTGTAAGTAAATCTCAAAATAAAAATTAATCTCATAATTGACTCAAATAATTAAATCTAATAAGAGGATACTTGAAGGTCTCACCACAAGATCAAATTAACAACCAGATACGTCAATTATTGTTAACCTGTTGCCTTCTTGGTACCTATATTCCACTTAATGGATAAAAAAAAATATATTATTTGTGTCAAGAGGAAAGGAGAATCTTTTAATTCTTTCATTTATGTAAAATGGGTAAAACAAAAAGTAATTACTCATTTTTTATGTTTTTCTAAATAATTTGGTTAAATAAATTATTGTTATTTTAAAATAAATAAGTTTAAATCATTTTGTTATATTCTTTAATTAATTAAATTAATATAAAAGTAGGATGACATTTTAACACAAACATCTAATGGGATGGCATAATATAATGATTAAATCTTAATAAATGGCTACGTAAAGGTTTACAATGATAGTATATATAAATAAAATTCAAAATATTAAAATAAAAATCAATTTTATTTAAATTTGAATATAATATAGCTATAACAATAATATTTTTAAAATAATAGAATTTAATGATAATAGCATACTCGTATTAATAATTAATACAGTTTAATTTAAAACTATTAATAATTCTAGTAATCATACTAATTTAATTTAAAATTAAAAATAATAGCATATTTATTATAAAAAATAATTAAAATTTAAAAAAAAACTAATTTTGCTCTTATAAGTTACGTGTAAACATTATATAAAAAGTGAACTAATTAAAAGTATTTGAAAAATAAGAGTTTTACCCTTAAAAAAAATACTCGAATTTATTGTAAATTAAATGGGAGATAATTTTTTAAAAATTGCGTATTTGTTCTACAAACAGCAAGTGCAAAAGCATAAATTGCAAACGTTCGGCTTACAAAAGTTTTATTCCCTTTTATTAGGCTCAACTTTCCACAGCCTTGTTCTTTTCACGTTTTTTTTCTTTCTTCTTTGTGCTTTAATTTCGTGAAGCGACCTACTAAGGGTGTCTTGGAATTTCAGTGAACTCTAAAAATACATTTGAGAGTAAAAAAAAAATTTTAGAATCATACCTGGTTACCCTTTAAAAGTATATTTGAAAATATACTTTTACTTGAAAAATTAATTTGAAAGAAATAGGATAAATGAATAGTTTTACCTTTGTATTTTACTAGCTGTCAATTTAGTCTTTTACGAAAATAATCAATTTAGTCCATAATTATGTAAATATACCAACAATTTAATTTTACCGTTAAGTGATTTTTGTTTTCATTAATGTTTTTAGTGATGTGGAATGTGAAGGACGACGTGACAAATCTAATTGGTGAAAGTGATCTCCACGCATTTGGCTAGGTATTTGTGGACCAAATTGATAGTTTTATCTTAGGTAGAGTAGTATCATGTGTCCTCTACACTAGTTTCCTTCGTCAATTCCCTCTACAACCCTCTTTGTTGACGTCCCACCATGGGTCAACATCGAAGATGATTTCTGACAATAACAAATAATGTTGTTGCCTATGCCTACAATCACATTGCATGTAAACTCCATGAAGAATATGTGTGTTTCAATTTCCCCAATCTCAAGGACCCACAGGGCTACGGTTTAGGAGCCACAAGGTGGTGGTGGCTTGCTATGGTGGGAGAAGGAGAAGAAAGAATAAATAAAAAAACATGTTGTTTGATTTTCCATATCGGACATTTATCATTGCGGTGCCGATGGTGATGTTGGTGGCGACAATCCGGAATCACCTTTAAGTTTTTCTCATAGCCTGAGATGGCAAAGAGAAAGAGAGGGAAATATGAAAAAATGAAGATGTTTTCACTCACATTTAATTAAAAAATTTATGTGCTTATGTGAAAAGTCTCTTACACACGAATTTGACACATTAGCAAAAGCGTGTCACATATACATTCAATGTTAATGAAAATAAAGATTATTTGATGGTAGGACTAAATTGTTGAAACATTTACACAATTATAAACTATATTAATCATATTTATAATATAATGACTAAATTGACTCTAAATGTAAACTATATGGATAAAATTAGTCATTTACCCAAAGAAACAAGACTTAAGATATTTTTGTAAACTCAATTTACAAACTTAAGTTTAAAAAATTCAATTCAAACATGTATTAATGCTTTGGTAATTTGGTCACGTGAGTATGAATCAACGATAAAGAGGTTTAAAAACTTTCCCGAAGCAATAAATTAATTTCTTTTTATAATGAAAACACTTATTTTGTTACATTTCTAATGAGATCGTTTCCTGGATTGCTATTAAGTTTACCTTAGCCTACAAAAGTAAATATATTAAGTCAACGTTATGAAGCCCACAGCCTAAATATTACATACCACTTATATGTAAAAAAATACTACATACCACTTCTACTTAGGAATTTTCAATTCAAACAGGTCAGGTGTCAACTGAACAATTTAACTAATTTTTATTACACAGAAAATTTTACTATAAAATCACAATTTAACTATTTATTGAGAGACACAAAAATGTCTCTTTTTCCAATAGTAGTATAGTTGTTTTTGTTAGTTGTTTTTGTTGGTTGTTGTTGTTATTATGAATAGGTTGAACTTTACTTTTTTCCTAAGAAAAAGTTTAACTTTATTTTATTCAATCAGTTTATTTAAATTTTATTTGTTGAAATAAATACTTATTTTAATAAAAAATAATAATTTTTTTAATGTGTTTGTTTAAACTATTTTTTACTCCAAATAAGTCATTTTTTTTGTTTATTTTAAGAAAAAATATTATCTACTTATAAAAAAACATTTATTTTTTTGATTTTTTTTAAGTTTAACAAACTCACCTGTTATCCCTGTATAAAAAAGCACCAAGTCACAAAATTGTGATTTGTCAATACAAAAACTATAGAAAAAAAAAGGCAATTAATGTAAACATTGACATTGAATATTCTTAAATTGTTTTCAATATATCTTAAAATAAATATCATAACGATGTCAGCCATCAAACTCGTGCTTTTTTTTTTTTTTGTTTATGTCCATGCCATCAACTCGTGCTTTTTTTTTTTTTTTAATGCCCATGTCATCAACTCGTGCTTGAATCTACCAAACTTGCTAGTTGCTATATATGGTTCACTCTCGTACTACCATCTTCACTTGTTTGCTCCCATTTTCTCAGTTTTCACCTATTCAGTTTGCAAAGTTTTTTAAAAAAAAAATCAAAGTAAAAGAATTGTATAACATTGCTTCTAATCATGTTTTTCATTGGTCATGTCGCTAGTCTTACATTGTTTCTAAATCGTGTTTTAACATTGGGTAATGTCAGCTCATACTTCATACTATTAGTATTAGCACAACAATTCACATGGTATGTTTAGTCATTAAATAATCAACATGCATGTGTTCAACGAAGACAATTATTACTGAATTATACTATTGAGGTGAACTTTCACGTACCTTGCCACTAGGATGAGGTGTTACCCAACTTTTTTAATTTGTCATTAATTGTATAAAATCATTGACAAGTTTCTATAAAACATTAATTATCAACCTATTCCATATATATTAACATTATTTTTTAATTTAGATCGAATAAAAAAAATCAATTATAGATATTAAACAAATAAATATTTAAAATTATAGAAATATCAATAATTAACTTGATCAGAATTTATTTAAAATTAAAAATAAATAAACTCATTTTTTTTAATAGAGAGAACAATTGTACGTAAGAGATGGATGAGAGAAAAGTAATCTCATATATATCATTATTAGACAATTAAGATTCTGTAGAAAATAACATATTTAGTGAGTAAACATCTAAAAAAATGGCCGGTTTTTATTAAATCTCACTATCGTGACTAATTAAGAGTATTAAACATACCATTTATTGATATATTAAAATTAGTACATATATATATATATATATATATATATATATATATATATATATATAAGTCACATGTATAACTATTTATTGGGAACAATCTATATACAACCAAACTAACAAGGATGACCCGATAAATTTTTGGAAATGAATCATTCCTTCCGTTTCATAAGCTTTGGAGAAAATAGATAAAATACATATGAATATGATACACATTTTATGGGAATTAACATTTATTTTCTCAAAACCTTAATAATTAAAGAAAAGAAAAAAAAGAGAAAAACAAATGAAGAGGACCCAAACCCATAAATTTTTAGGCCTGAATTAAGTAAACTTTGATCTTAGACTTTTTAAAACTAATAACTATGTTTTGAAAAAAAAAACATAACAATATTTATAGGCTAGATTTGGTAGAAATAGATATATTAAGAGATAACACATTTAATAAAATTAGAGGCTTCACATCAAGATATGTTTAATTATGAGTATGTTTGAGAAGATATTTTAATTAGTTTTTAACTTTCTTTGTTAATTGAAAAACTCATTTGGATGTTTGATATTTTTTTTTTAATAGTTTCTAGTATTTTTTGAAATGTTACTTGAAGTAATATTTTTTTAAACATTAGTTTTAACTTCTAATTTTTTATATTTTTTTATATTTTTATTTTTGATATATTTATTTATTTTCCTTGTTATATTTATTTTTGATATATTTCCTTGTTAAAAATTATTAGGTGGAAAACTTAAAAATATTTGCCATTGTGTAGCCAACTTGAAATGTATTCTTTCAACATCCATGAATCCCTAGTCATATTATGATAATAAGTCTATAATAGTCTTTTAACAAATGAACCAAACCTTTTCTTACTCAACTACTACTATTCTTATTTGGTTTTTGTAGCTTGTTAATTTATTTCCAAATTTTATATCGTTGTTGTTCAATAATTTAAAATGTTTCATTTTTTTTTCGGTCAGAGATCATAGGTGTCCTCTAACCTATTAGGTTAGAGACTAATCTGACTTACTGTGCATAATTGTCATTGATCCAAAGAATTTTTGCATAAGGTGAAAATTAAACAAGAGTTCTCTTACTAAATAAATCATTTTCACTTATGTGAATTCAATGAGACCTTATACCACTATCAACCCTTTGGGTTATTGAAAATGTTCCTTTAATTGTGGGTAGGCAGTTTCATCAACATAATATAAGATAAACATAAGCTTAATTACATTCATGAATCATTTGCTATAACTAATGTGAATATTTGGTCTTTTAATATTCTTGTTAAAAATCACTTGTATTTTTAATTAATGCAAATAAATATTTTAGTTTTATATTTATTACAATAATTTCCTTTATTACTAGGTCATCATATTATTGGTATGAAATAATCAATTTTATCGATGACTAATATTTATTGGAGAATGTAATTAATTACTTTTAGTCATATCTTTCCTTTCAATCATATTTTTCTATCCAGAAATTCAAACTCAAGATTTTGTTTTAGAAATTTAAGATCAATTCTACTTGAATTGACATGTTAATACAATAAGTTCCTTTAGAAGTTATTTTTACTTGAAATATTAAAATTTGTAATTTGTTTCTTAAATTTTTTATAATCAATACAAACAAAAACATTTTTTTTAAAACCGACATAGTTTTTTATTTTTATTTTTTACTTAAAGCTTACCAATCAAAATATTATATTTAAAAGTAATTTATAATAACACTCCCTGGTTTTTCATATTACACATGTTACCCTTCCTATCTTTTATCCCTAGGCCAACCGTTTGAGAACATTAAATTGATACCCTTTATACATTATAATAGTCTCTTTTATTGTTTTAAAAAATATTACATCATATATCTCCATTGTTGTTGTAAACGTTAAAAACTTAGGGAAATTATGTGCAATCACAACAAATCTCAGATAGTATTAGTTTAATTAAATTAGAACATATAATTTAAAAAGTGTGATTCTCACAGTTTTTATTCTCTTGATTATACGTTCTTAATTCTTTCTTTTTTCCCCTCTCTATTGGATATCTATTTCACCTACTACCTTCAAACTAGCTAAATTTGTTCCTTTAATCTCCTCAAACTATCATTATTTTATTTTCACTTATATATTTTATTTTCTTAATTGTGTATCACTTTCAATCTAATATCTTTTACCTGTTATTCTAATTTAAATTTCAATAGTTATTTTATAAGGAATCGTCAATAGTTAATTATATTTTACAACTTTATTTCTTTTTCTATGTATACAAAAACATATATATTCAAAATAAAGGTGAAGATAATTGTATATATATAGTTCTACTATGTTGGTTAGATTAAAAAAACAGTATAGAAAAACAAGACAAACAAGACGTATATTGAAAATATAAAGTGTTTTATGTCATAGAGTCTAACATAATTGATTGAATAAAAGTATGTAAGTTGTTATAAATTTTTTAATATCATTTTCAATTTCCATGTATAAAAATGTATATAAAGTATTTTATATTATCATCCAATAACAAATTATTATATATGATAAATTTATTGATTTTGATAATAACTACATTAAAAGTTATACTAAACATGATTTCTAATTAATTATCATTGTAAAAACTTACATTGACAGTGCATATCCACTAAATTCATAAATATATTGGTGAAACAAAAAAAATATAGATTTTTTTTTATTATTAATAATGTTAGCAATTAGTGTGTTATGTTAGTAAAAAAATTTGAGCCAATGGCATCTTTATCACTCCAATCCTTATACCCTCATCCCAACCATCAAATGACTCCCAAATATATAGAACTTATATGTGAAATGCATATTTATGTGTCTTAAAAAATATTTGTTCAGTTTTGCAAACATTGTAAAAAATTAATTTTATCCGGTCGATCAATATTGGTTTTTTTTTTTTTATTGATTTTCATTTTTTTAAAGTTTGCATTTTTTAATGGAATAGATATGGACCCCTAATTGTAGCTCAAGAAAAAAAATAACAATTAAATAGTTTTTATTAATTTATTTGGTATAAAAAGTATGTAAAATTTAGTTGCCTAAAAAAAAAAATCTTTAAAATGAAGAAATAGAAAGAAAAATCCACGAAAGATACTTGTTTTTTTAATGTTACTATTCTAACTTTTATTTTTGGATTGAATATTGTTGTTGTTATTGATCCGTAGTAGGTGTTACTCATTTCATTTTTTTTTAGAGGAAATAAAGTAATTTTATTTGATCAATGATAACCTCGAGAATACGAGAAGGAATAAAATCATAATCATGAGAGGAAACATATAATCTCGATGCCCTTATTATAGAGTGAGCCACAAAATTTACTTGTCTCTTAGCTAAACTATTGGAGTTTGTGAAAGTAAATTCTTATCATGTTTTATAATAGAGCTAAAATTAGAGCACCATTTCTCTTGCTATGTAAGAATTAGTCACCATTTTATGATCAGTCTTTTTTTTTTCTTTCCCGCAAGCCTCAAATTTGAGATATTATTAAAGAATAAATATTTATTTTACATAAGAAAATTTTTAATAAACATTTTTAAATATGTAAATTATATTTTAATTAAAATTTAAAATAAATAAATATATTTTGAATATATAAAATATATTTTAGATTTATGATAAAAAAATCATATTATGAATGCTATTTTTAATTTTTGAGATTTTTAAAAAATATTAAAATTAAAGTTAATTGAAAATATTAAAAATGATAAATTAAAATAGATAAGAGATTAAGAAAAATTCCAAAAAATACTCACGTAAAAGAAAACCAACTAAAAATGCTATCATTAAATAATGATAGCTAATTCTCGTTCAAGATCATTATTCTAATTTTTTTATTTATAGATAGAGGAAAATTTATGATAAATAATTTATATTATGATTTTTTTGTTACATAAAGGGAAAGAAAACCAAAAAGAAAAAAAAACATGAAGGTTTTATCGAGAAATCCTAAAAAGAATGATACTACTAAAGTAAGAAACCACTTTATATAAGTAGCATAAATTATTGAGAATTTAATTTTCATCCACTGCTGTAAAGACTTTTACATTTGTTTTATCTGAATAGTGAGACATAAACTTAAATATAATTATTATAAAAGTAAAAAATTACTATATATAACAACATGTAATTAAATATTACTATAAAAAGTATTTATATCATTAGTGCATGAAGGTTTCATCTATTAATTAAATTTTATTTAATTGAAGCATTAATGCAAAAAAAAAATATATTTTTGTATTTCAAATAGTCAGGATACTTAATGTAATAATGTTGGTAAAAAATTAATAATGATCATTCATTAGTAAAAATATTAATTAATATTCTAAAAAAATAAAAATGTTAGCAATCTTCTTGAACATAATTTGTGCCATTATACATTGTGATTTTGAATCTTATTAATATTGAGAAAGGAAAGTCTATAAAAGGGAAATCTTAATAAAACATCTATCTTTTTTTTTAAGAGAAGAAAACAACTTTTTTTTGAAAAGGATAAAACCTTTAATTTTTTAAGATATTAAAACATTTAAATTGAAATACTACATTATAAATTAAAATGGGAATGTTTAAATGAATTTCCCCTTTTATAACTTCCTTTTTTAAAAACACATAACAAAAAAGAGATACGAATGGATCAGTACTACGCGAAGAGACATACGAAGGAGTTCAACGGAAGAGTACATCCCTTTTCGAGAGAGAAATTACGATTCATATTTATTAATTATTATCAATAAATTAATTAAAAAACCAACGGATCACAATTCCTCACGCGCTCCATTTCGCGTGGAGTCCACTCGCCGCCGTCCAGAGCCGTGGTGGCACATTTTGAAATCCGCTTAGGTATATCTACTACGCACACTCTAGCACTCTAGTCTCTCAGCATGCGAAATTGAGAAATTACGAAATTACCCCTTGGGTATATTCATTGCTGAATTATCGGAATCACAAAACTGTCCCTGGCGGCACCAAGTTTACGACTTTACCCCAGGCATTAAATAAATATACAAAGTGTCGAAATTACCCTTGGACGGAAATCATTTAACGGTGGCCGGTGAAAACTCCGGCCGGCAAGATGGGATCCATGTTTTCCTATAAAAACCCGTCACCACACCCTCTCTTTCCCTCATCAAATTGAACTCTCATTGTATCTCTCTCTCTCTCTACACTTTCTCTCTCTAACTTGCACCTAATAGAGCGACCCCTCTTCTCTTTCTCTGTCTACCTCGGTCTCTATTTTCCTCTTTCTCTCTCTAAATCGCCCCACCCCCCCTTCTTTGCGGAGTGAGAAGAGGTAAATTCTCTCTCTCCAGGACTAATTAATTTAATTTTCGATTTTATTTTAATTTTTAATTAAAAATTAAAGAATTTGGGTGGTGAGTTTATTGTTGATAATAATTTTCAGTGGTGATGGAAATCTGGGAAGGGTAGAGAGAATCATCAGTGAATTAATGATTGTGATTGTGATAGTGAATGAGGAAATCAGGGTTGAAGTTGACTGTTTAATATTTGTGTGCATTATTTGGTTTGTGATTGGGAGAATGGAGGACAAGTGGTTTGATCTCCTGAACGTGTGAGGATAAGATCTTGCTGAAGAAGGGAAGGGGTGTGTGTCGGAATTTGGAATCTTGGTGGATGGGGTGTTGGTAAAGGTTTTGGTTATTGAAACCCTAAAAATTTGATGGTTAGGTCACTAGGTTGGTTCCAGTGTTCTGATTTGGGGTTTGGGAGGATGAATTAGTGGGTTTTTTGATCTGGGGTGATGGGAGTTCGGGACACTTTTTTGTGCTTGTGGTGTGCTGTGTCTCATTGGCCTCCTTGTCATCTGATTGTTGAAAGGATGAGTTATTTTGCCTGGTGGATTGGTGTGGATGAACATTGGATGGTTGCTTGAATATTGGCTTCGGGAGTTCTCAGTGTTAGTTTTGGTTTCAATTTGTGTTTTTGTGCTTAGTTTTGATTAGGGATTTCTGATTCTCTTTTTGTTTTGTGTTTGGATTTCTTTTTGCTTGTTTAATTTTGATCAGCAATTATACATGCAGTGAATGCTTCTAAGCGAGTTGTCAGTAAATATTGGTAAATTGTGGATTTTCTTCTGTCTGTTTGTAATTGTGTGTTTGGGTTTGGTTTAGTTGAGAGATTCAATTTATTGTCATTGTCTAGGGTTATATTGCATCCAGAATTGCATGTGTTATGACTCATTCTGTAAATTAATATGTTTCTCTGTATTGCCTGACACTATAATTCATACCTCAAACCTACTTGCAGGTCCACTGTCTTTCCCCGTTGTGGGCATGTCATGGATATTGTCTCTTGAAAAGAATAGAAGCAACGTTTCTGCACAACTATTTAATCAGAATTTAGTTTGTATACTTATGCATATGAGATGGGTTCTCGAGGAAGGCCATTATTTGATCTCAACGAGCCACCTGCCGAGGATAATGATGAGAGGGAAGGTATTGTCTGCTTCCAGCCCCAAAAGACACATCCATCAACAAATCCACACACGTCTGACTTATTTGCAACATCATCTGCTGCCCAAGGAATAATAAATAATCATGCTTTTTCACATGCCTCATCTGTCTCTGGATTTCAACCTTTTGTTCGGCCTAAATCCACTGGTGTCCCTGAATTGGATGCTGAATCCAAGACAGCAGGAGATCAGGATGCAAAAGTTTCCTCTAAAGATGAAGTGAGAGTTATGGATTCACGGATATTAAGTTCGGCAAATGCTCAATCTACAGAGAGGGAAGAGGGGGAATGGTCTGATGAGGAGGGCGGCTTTGCTAATGCAAATGGAGGTAATAATGCTATTGCAAATGGAGGTAATAATGCTATTGCAAATGGAGGTAATAATTTGCCACAACGAAGTCAAGCTTCAGAAGAGCCAGCAACTTCTGGAATGGTGGATGGGGGTGTTGCAGTGGCTTCTGACAGTAAGTCTAGAAATATTAAGAGTTCTGATAGTATAAATGATGAAAAGAGTAGCCATGCTTCTATAGGTCTAGAATCAAACTCTAGTGAACAGAAAAGCAATAGTATTCCAAATTTAGAAAGCAATATAAAAAGTGAAGCTTCTATTGATGCACAGGAGGAACCCCCTTTAATCCCCAAGCCAAAAGAAGTGAAAGGTATTGAAGCAAGTCATGCACTTAGGTGTGCTAATAATCCTGGGAAGAGGAGGATTGACCAACGTAAAGAAGAAATGTTGGGAAAGAAACGTAATAGACAGACTATGTTTCTTAACTTGGAAGATGTGAAGCAAGCAGGTCCTATTAAAACCTCAACCCCTAGAAGGCAGACCTTCTCATCACCTGTCATAAGTCGTACCATAAAGGAAGTCCGCACTGTTCCTGCACAAGTTGAGCGTGTTGGAATAGCTAAGGATCAGAAGCTCACCGACACATCTTCTGCTGAAGGTGGCAATCATGCTGAAGCACAAGAGCCTAAATCTGATTGTAATGGTGATACTTCTGGACCACTAGTTAGATCTAGGAGGTTAAACAGTGAGACAGAACCTCCTACAGAGGGCAATTTACCACCCATTCCAAGACAGGGTTCATGGAAACAACTGTCAGATTCAAGGCAGCAGAAGAATGTATTCCATTCTAATAGGAAGTCGGGACTGAGTGGTCAAAGCTCCAATGATGTCAAATTGGTAAACAAGAAACATCTTTCTATCAAGAAGCAGACACCTATCAGCAGCCAGTCCCAGGACACTTCTGTTGAACGCCTTATACGGGAGGTGACCAGTGAAAAGTTTTGGCATCACCCAGGTATCAAGTAATTGTATTATTACCATTAGTGCAGATGTATAATGTTATTGATAAGCTTTATGGTCTCTTTGCATTTTGAATTTTTTTATTCTTTGCACTTGAAGTTGTTCTGATTTCTCATCTTGTTGCTCCCTTCCTCCAGTTATCACACTGTGAGAGTCATAACACTGGAGAGACATGAAAAGGTGATGACAGTTGTGTTTTTGGAATGGAATTTAATATTGATGTGATAGTTTCCCCTGGTTTACATGAATTCTTTATGTAATCCAGTCACCATCATATGCCTCTTTTGTGTTATGGTTCTCAAGTTGGTTTGTTTCTTGAGAAAGATCAAAAGATAACAGGTGGAAGGGTAACCTGGAGCTTTACTTCATTTCAGTATAATAACTATTATCTACCCTCTTTCTCCATGTTCTCTGTGCTAATTGCTGATTTTATTCAATATAATATGTGGGATTGTTTGTTTTGTTTTCTGAGATTTGGATTTTATGAATGCTTTACTTCAATTCAGTATAATAACTATTATCTTCCCTCTTTCTCCATGTTCTCTATGCTAATTGCTGATTTTATTCAATATAATAATATGTGGGATTGTTGGTTTTGTTTTCTGAGATTTGGATTTTATGAATGGTTTTGAATGCAAAATAATATTCATGTCTTCTCTACAAGGATATTAAAAATTATTTGACTGTTACTTTTCAAAACTTAGTTCAAAACTGTTAGTGTTATCCTACAAAGTACAAATTTACAGCACAATTACTCTAGAGAAGCACTCCAATATGTTCTTCATTAGAAAATGCTATCCTTTCATTCAAATGCTGGTTTATTAATTGGAAGGTCATTTCATGGATATTAGAGTCTTTAGCTATTGGCTTTATGTAAGGCGTTACTACTTAACAATTTGATTGTAGTTTAAATAATCTGGCATTTTGTATCCACCTTCTGTTTTCTCTATATAATAAAATTTCCGAAATTTTTTTATCATGTGAATTATTATGATCACAAGGGGTGGTGGGGTTTAAGCACCAAAGAACATACAAATGCAAAAACCTTGTCTAAGAGCTTGAATTCTGTGAATATCATTTGGTAGAGTTGATGACAAAATACATAATTATGAACAGAGGTTAAGTTGCTGTTGATGTGATTACATGGTGAAAACTGAAAATAATCCATTTGGAAAAATCTAATATGTATTAGTCATTGTGTCATATAGCTGGTTCCTAATATTATTTGGTTAAGGCTTTAAGTTGTAGTATGTGCCAGCAGATGTAAGCTTAAATGCATTTGCTTCTAGTAAAAATGAGTTGATGATTACATCTTTGGTCATTTGTCCCTTGAAATACTGTGTTTGTAGGGTAATATCCTTTAGTTTCTTTTGGAAGTTAATTTATTCTTATTGGTAACTAATTGAGGATCCTGTGATTCAGAGGAGACTGAGCTACAGTGTGTTCCTGGACGATTTGAATCAGTAGAAGAGTATGCTAGAGTATTTGAGCCTTTGCTGTTTGAAGAATGCCGTGCTCAACTTTACAGTACCTGGGAAGAATCAACGGAAACAGTTTCAAGGGATACTCATATTATGGTGCGAGTGAAGGCAAATGAGTCAAGAGAAAGAGGTATTCTTGTACCTCTCAGTGCTTGTTTTGTGTTAGATATATATTTTATTTCTTTTGCTCAACAATTTGACTGTGCTGTGGACTGCCACTTATTGCATTAACTTAAATACTCCATCTGTATGACGGAAACTTTGTCTCCCAAGTTCATGGAATTTATTTTTCTCTTGTGCTTGTAATTTTGTTTGTATTCAGCCTTACTTTGACTTTGTTTTGTAGCTTTGTCCCTTCAACTTCAACCAACATATAATCCCTTACTTAGGTATTTATGCATTTTGTTTTTGTCAATTTGTGGGTTTAATTTATCTGAATCTCGTTTTAGGTTGGTATGATGTGAAGGTTCTTCCAGTACATGAGTTCAAGTGGTCATTTAAGGAGGGTGATGTTGCAATCCTTTCATCCCCTAGGCCTGGATCAGGTTTGTTGTCAAATATGTGGTACATGATCAGTTGTTCTAGTAATTTTTTTTGGTAGTTCAATTGGGTTGATATTTTCATTATGCAAGCAGTTAGATCCAAGCAGAATAGTTCTTCTTTAGCTCAGGATGATGGGGAATCAGAAGTCACTGGGCGTGTGGTTGGTACTGTTAGGCGTCACATACCTATTGATACCCGTGATCCTCCTGGTGCAATTTTACATTACTATGTTGGAGACTCTTATGACCCCAGCAGGCAAGTTTTTGTTCAAATTTTCCCATTAAAGGGCTCTTTTGATGATTGTGTTGATATGTACTTTTTTGGTTCCAATGTTAAACTCGGATAAGATTGTTCTTTCCTGTAGGGTTGATGATGATCATATCATAAGAAAACTTCAAGCTGGAAGCATCTGGTATCTCACAGTGCTTGGTTCTCTTGCTACCACACAGAGGGAGTATATTGCCCTACATGCATTTCGTCGCTTAAATTTGCAGGTATATTCTGAAACTTATTCTAGTATCAGGTAGTTCTGTGGGATTTCAATTCTGACTAATTCCTTACTTTACAGATGCAAACTGCAATCCTTCAACCTAGTCCTGAACACTTCCCTAAATATGAGCAACAGACCCCAGCCATGCCTGAATGCTTCACACAGAACTTTGTTGAGTATCTGCGTAGGACCTTCAATGAACCCCAGTTGGCAGCAATCCAATGGGCAGCAATGCATACAGCAGCAGGTACTAGTAGTGGAACGACAAAGAGGCAAGAACCTTGGCCATTTACCCTTGTTCAAGGACCTCCAGGAACAGGAAAAACACATACAGTATGGGGAATGTTGAATGTCATTCACCTTGTGCAGTATCAGCACTACTACACCTCTTTACTTAAGCATGTAGCCCCTGAGAGCTACAAGCAAGTCAATGAGATCAATTCAGATAATGCCCCAACTGGATCTATTGATGAAGTTCTTCAAAACATGGACCAGAATCTCTTGCGAACTTTACCTAAATTGGTCCCAAAACCTAGAATGTTAGTTTGTGCTCCTTCTAATGCTGCCACCGATGAGCTTCTTGCCCGTGTTCTTGATCGTGGATTTATTGATGGAGAGATGAAAGTATATCGACCTGATGTGGCTCGAGTTGGGGTTGATTCTCAGACACGTGCTGCCCAAGCAGTTTCAGTTGAGCGTAGAACTGAACAGCTTCTTGTCAAGAGTCGGGAAGAAATTATGGGATGGATGCACCAGTTAAAGAATCGTGAAGCGCAATTGGTTCAGCAGTTGCATGGTCTTCATAGAGAACTAAATGCTACTGCTGCTGCTGTTCGTTCCCAAGGATCTGTTGGTGTTGATCCTGACCTTCTCATGGCCAGAGATCAGAACAGAGATGCTTTGCTACAGAACCTTGCTGCTGTGGTTGAAAACAGGGATAAGGTTTTGGTTGAGATGTCTCGCCTTGCCCTTTTGGAAAGTAGGTTCCGTCCTGGTAGCGGTTTTAATTTGGAAGAGGCCCGTGCTAGTTTGGAGGCCAGTTTTGCAAATGAAGCAGAGATAGTTTTCACTACAGTTTCTAGTAGTGGTCGCAAGTTGTTTTCTCGTCTTTCCCATGGTTTTGATATGGTGGTCATTGATGAGGCAGCCCAAGCCAGTGAGGTGGCAATTCTGCCCCCACTCTCTCTTGGTGCAGCACGATGTGTTCTTGTTGGAGATCCTCAGCAGCTTCCTGCTACAGTTATAAGCAAGGCTGCTGGAACATTGATGTACAGTAGGAGTCTTTTTGAAAGGTTCCAACAAGCAGGATGCCCGACAATGTTGTTGTCTGTGCAGTATAGAATGCACCCCCAGATTCGGGATTTCCCTTCTAGGTACTTCTATCAGGGACGCCTTACTGATAGTGAAAGTGTGGCTAAATTGCCTGATGAGCCATACTACAAGGACCCTTTACTTAGACCATATATATTCTATGACATCAGACATGGGCGCGAGTCTCACAGAGGTGGATCAGTGTCTTATCAAAACATACATGAAGCACAATTTTGTCTCCGACTGTATGAGCATGTTCAGAAAACAGTGAAGTCTTTGGGTTTAGGAAAGATTACTGTTGGCATAATTACTCCTTATAAGCTGCAGTTGAAATGCCTCCAGCGTGAGTTTGACGAAGTCTTAAATTCAGAAGAAGGGAAGGATCTATATATCAACACAGTAGATGCCTTCCAAGGTCAAGAACGGGATGTCATTATAATGTCTTGTGTGCGTGCATCCAGTCATGGTGTTGGCTTTGTTGCAGATATACGTCGAATGAATGTTGCCCTTACGCGTGCGCGAAGGGCCCTTTGGGTATGACTATCTTTCTTTTGCATTTTTTTTAGTAATTACTTTCTGTGTGTTTATTAAATGGTCAAAGCCATTTTTTGGTTGATATTCATAGTCTGTTATCATTGACAGGTCATGGGAAATGCAAATGCTCTGCTGCAATCTGAAGATTGGGCTGCGTTGATTAATGATGCAAAATCTCGGAATTGCTACATGGACATGGACTCTCTTCCTAAGGACTTTCTGGTATCTAAGGCACCTGTTTACACATCATTGCCTGGTAAGCCTTCCTCAAATATGAGGGGCATGAGATCAGGTGGACCAAGATATAGATCAATGGACATGCATATGGAGTCAAGGTTAGGACCACCATCAGAAGATGATGAGAATATGGGTGCTCCAGTTAGCTCCAGAAATGGGAACCATCGTCAATTGCGGTATTCAATGGAGAATTCTTTAGATGATGTTGAGCATGGGGGTGACAAATCAAGAGATGCCTGGCAGTATGGAATACAAAAGAAGCATAACTCATCTGGAACCATGGGAAAGAGAGACGTATAACCATTCGTTATCTGCAGACCCTTCTGCATAACAGGGAGATTCATGGACTGTTTGATTTCTTCATTCTTGTGATCTCCCACTGTTGAAAGCGCTTCGGCCAGATATTGGGGCTTTCAGCGAAGCTGTATGAGCCCCATGAGATTCTCAGCCTTGGAAGAGGGGGAGAGGAGCATGCAATGTTGGATAAGCCAAACCTACTTTCTTATCTTGCACATATGCTTGTGTTGGTTCTTACAAACTTGGGACACATAGCTGGATGGATGTGTTGGGGGAAGACTGCAGAGATTTGCAAGCCCTATTTTTATATGGAGTGAATGGATTGGAGACAACATGCTGGAAAGCGGGGGGAATACTCAATTTTGTATCTCAGAATGAAAGGAAAACTACATGATAATGATTTAGGGATCTAAGGAAGGCAGTTTGCTGTCAACTACTGACCTTGTACATACAATGGGTTCACAACATTATTTTAGCAAATTGTTTGTTTCATCATTTCATGACAAGCTGATGAAGTGTTTCACTTCCAAAGGAGAAGAAAGGAAAATATAGGGGTTACCCATTTTCTTAAGTTACTTCCAATACACCGAAAATGTGCTTGTATGAAAATTTCTATCATTTATTTATTAATTTATTTATTTTGTTGAAGTTTTTTGTCTGAGTAAAATTTTAAGATACATACAGCCATACCAACATCAACATGTATACTGTTTTTATGCTGAGAGGGTGGCTCAAGTTTTAGCCTTCAACAGCTGATAATGCCTTAATTTTCCGTATATGTTCTTGTCAAACAATGGTCTGTTTTACCTTACAAACTGAGCTTACGCACTTCAATGCAAAAGAAGCTTCTTAACCTACTACGTTCTCAAAGCAGTATTTTTCTTGCTTCCCATGAAACAATAATATAGTTTCCAAATCAAAGGAACATTTGATGCATTCGAAAGGGGTCTAAGCCGCCCTAGAAAGAAAAATAGCTAATAATAGATTGAGGAATGAGGACTAGAAACGAGAAGGACATCGGCAAGCATCATCTGTGACAACTTATTATTTGACTCATAAGTCATAACTAACATTAGCCATAAACATTTGATGCAATTTAGAATTCCTGGTTGATATTGCATAAATGATAAATCATCTCTACCACGGGTTCACTATTTGTAGGGCAGATCCAGGTTGACTTGACTGGATTTGTTTTTGGTTACAGTTACAGACTTGACTGGATTTGGCAAGAAATGCTATTAACATACTTGTACTACTATGAGAGGTGCATTGTTGGCTAATTGTTTCTGAAGAGAAACATTGGCAAACAATTCATCATGTCAAAATATATTATCATTTTAAAAGCATTATTATTATTATTATTATTATAAGTTAAACAAATAAATCTTATAATCTAGAAACCATTAAAATGAAGGTAGCAATCACATTAGTATTTAGTATTTGCTGTCCTACCTAAAGAGTATATGTATGTGTATACAATAAAGTTAGATGATCAAATACCAATGTACTAGTTGAAATACAAAATGGTGGTACAATATACAAGACAAGGGCACGTGTTTGGAATGACTTTATCAGGCGGCATTATCTTATTATTATTCGTTAAATATTAAATATTATTAGGTGGTGTGGTGGAAGTGGCACATGGCTAAGCGCGTGCACCATCTTGAACTCTAATGTCACAAACCGAGATGTCATACTTTTCAACTTGAACGTTAGATTTTGAGATGTCAAATATAATAATAATAATAATAATAATAATTAATAACTTCTCTTTATCTATTTTTTTTAGTAGTGAGTAGGTTTGCTACATAATATGCAGACAATACAGTACACTAGCGTTGGTTGGTATGGTAGACTATAAAACCAAATATTAATTTAATCAACTTCTACATAATACACGCTCAATGATTTCTTTAGGGCCTTTGAGATTTCTTTTTTCATTTTTTATTCTTAATTATTTTATCAGTATTTACGGTAATCAAATCATATTTTATACAACGTTTTTATTTTCTAAATTTTCATACTCTGTTACTTACGAAACTTACGATTTGATACATGATTTTATGTTTTGAATAATTTTTGCTAAATTCATCAAATTAGTATGTTATTTTTGGTAATATATATAGGAAATCTACACAAAATAGAACATTTTTCAATATTTCTCTTTTCACTTAAATCAATTAATTCTATGAATTTGTAAAATTTTGTGAATGACGAGATCATTATTAATACTTTAGTTAACTAGTCAACGTTATTGTACATTTGATTACAACATAATATGACAATAATCTTAATTGAAAATATAAATTAGCAAGTAAATTACCATGATTGAGAATCTTAGACAATTTAGCTTATATGATATTGTTTCAAACTTTCCCCCACTGAAATAGTTATATGTTCATTTCTTTTTTATAAGATCTTCCAAATTACCATTTTTTTATTCCATTACCTCACGTGGTGCCATATCTAAATCTGAAGTCCAACTGAGAAAATTATGCTATGAAGCCACTTCCCAATTTCATGGCAGTCCAAGATTTGGAATCAGAATCCTCATTTGGGGTGTCGACTACTTCCAATCTATGCTCCCATTTTTTTTGGCATCAAGTGGATCAGTTATTCTGTTCTATGGTTTGCATCCAATGAAAACGCCTCACTTTTCTCACCAATATTGCCACCTCAAGGACTAACAAATAACACAAGATTAAAAGGCTGAAGCTTCTATAACTAGCTCAACCTGTGTTAATTGAAATATTTCTACAAACATTGAATTTTTACTAAGTTCACATGTTTTGAAAATACTTGATAGGTCAAACGAATTTTCTATTCTTAACCAAAAGAAGAAGAAAAAATCCAATTGTCCATTACAACACAAAGTTGTCAAAATGTCAATTATACCCAACTAGAATTTTTAAAGTAGGAGTCACTAGTGAATAGTGACTAGTGTAGGGTCCGTAAAAAAAAGTGAGTAGCATTTTTAAGTAGGAATCACTAGTGAATAGTTTAAGAAAACACTTTCATTTTTTTTAAATAAGCTTTTTTAAATCCCTAATTAATGTGGACACTCAACATGTTGTATGAGCTTGAAATTTGAGAAGAGATACATGTGATCACAATTTGACGAGGCCTAACACTATAACTCAATAGAAATTTACTTTTATAAAATAATACCATTGATATTGATTGAATGAAAAAGATATAATGAGAGTGTTTAGATGCTTCATAGATAGAGATTATTGTAATTAATAAATATTTGTAGCAAACTAACTACTTGTGTGTTTGATTTATCGTTAGGAGATTCCCAAACGATCATTGAATCAAAAGCTCCAAATTTTATTTTTTTTCCCCCACAAAATATGTATAAAAATGTGTACTCGTTCAGCCTAATATTAAACTAAACACACCCTTGATACCTTAACTTTCAAACCACGAGGAAAAGGAAAATGACAACATGTAGTATCATTATAATGTTGTCCACCTTATAAAAAAACACTTATCTTATTACTTAATATATTATATAGTATTTGTTTTAGACTCTGTTAAATATACCTAAGCTCACATAAATAAAGCATAAACGTTGACCTAATTTCATCAAGCCTAAGTATTTGATATAGCCTAAAGCATGGCTCGAGAATTTTCCTCCATGAACACAAGACTTCCAGGTGCGAAGCATGAGATAATGAACACAATTTGTTAATAATAAGCAATGCAAGTTAGAAGATTGGTCTCAGCGACACCTCACGCATCATCACACAAGAGACTCTACTTCACATCAATAAGAGCCTTATAAGTAAACATAACAAGACTAAGATTAACAACTCTACACACTTTATTTATTCCTACTGACATTGACTTAAACGTGTAGTTATCCTACTAGAGTTTGCTTGCAAGAGATCATATGATTTTCTCGAATTTGCTTTGAATATTCTTCGCCTTGAATTGATGCTAAAGAGTATTAAAAAGAAAAAAAAATAGTGTCGTTAATGGATACGACTCAAATTTTAAATAATATATCATCTTAAACTTCACTTTTTTTTAAAACAAAATATGAACACGAGTCAACAACGTCAAAGACAATCATTAGTGGATATTCTTAAATTATTTATTAATAAATAAAAATATATTTTTAAATAAAAGTAAAAAACTGTATTGTGTTAAAAAAAAAAAAAGTATTTCATATTTTTTCTGCTTTTAGTACAAAAATATAATGATTTTTTAAAGTAAAATTTATAAATATAATGATTAAATATTAATTTATGAGTTAATGTTTACCTTAAAATTAAAAAAACACGCATTATGAAAAATACCTTAAATATAGATATTTAAAGGTAGATCATGTAGAAAGTGCACCTGAACTGGGCCTTATTTAATAACCTAAATATCAGGGAAGCTAAAAGCCCAATGGGTGCTAAATCCTTATCCTACACATAGGATGCAATCTAACCGCCAGCGTTGTGCCATTTAGTTTCTCCGACGAAATTCCTACTAAGTGAGTATTATTTTTTTTAAAAAATACTCAATTTAGTCATTAATGTGATAAATCTGTATTAAAGTCCCAGTTGTGTGAGCAAAAATTTATTATATATAGTAAATTTATTAATTTTTGAAATAATTACTTTAAAACTTCCATAACATGATTTCTAATTCATTAGAGACGTGGAAGATTTTACTCTTGCTGTACATGCCAATTAAACTCAATATTCAAATGAATGTTGTTTAATAATTTTAGAAATTAAAGAAAAATTCTGATATTATTTTTTTAAGGAAGTAATATTCTGATAATTTAAAAAACTAATTTAATCGATTCTCATAATTTTAAAGACTAATACTACAAATACATTGGTTTAGTTCTAATAAATTCCATAAATTTCTAGGTTAACTGCATTAAATATTGAGATTTGAGAATGAAAAGTTTGTTTTCTGTAATAATTTTATTCAACTCAAGTGGAATTTTCTCATGATAGTATAGCTGTAAAAAAAATTAAAATTAAAAATCCCATAAGGCAAAACAAGATGTCAATTATATGTCTTAGAGTCTATCTTAATTGATTAAACACATGATTTATTGTAAATCTTGAAATTATTTTTTATTCTCATGGATAAAAAAAGACAGTAATTACATGTAAACAAGAACAGCAAGGTCAATGGAGATTTAACTTTAGTAGTTGAATTGATTACATGAGTTATTATAAACTCTCACCACTTCCATACCTACAAATAAAAAAATTAAAAAAAAAAAAGAAGAAGAACAAGGCATCTATGTTACATTACACATGTGTGGTGTTGGCATTGGGGTTCAGTGTGGGGCAACTTGCAAGACCAAACTTGTGTATGTCCTGCGCTGTTTGGTTTGTGCCCGCAACACACACACGCCGTGGTGTAAACGAGGTTTTAACGCTATCATATCATCTGTCCTCTTTCTTCTCTCTGGATTTTTCTCCATCATTTCAGGGCTTTCTTTCTTCTCTTTTGCCTCCCATATTCCATTCTCCTCAAAATATCTCTACATTTTCCTCTCTACCCCAACAAAATTCCAAAAATTTCCCCTCCTATCTCCTTTTCACGTCACTTACCACAACTGGGATGCTCCACTTTCTTAAGGTAAGATCACATTCCTGGGGTCTTCAAAAGTTTGCATCTTTTCGTTTCTGGGTCTGTCTCTTTCATCCTTCAATTGTGGTTAGTTTAATTTTAATTGCAGAATTGAATCAAACTTTTTTTTTTTTTTTTATGTGGGTTTGTGTTATTTTATTGGAAGGGAAGACTTATTGTGGTATTGCCTTGGCTTTTGGGATTCCCACTACTGTGGTTGTTAGGTGCTTGTTTTGTGTTGTGTTGTGTGTGTCGCTGTGTCCTGCTATGTACCATCTTGATTTCATTGGTAACAGTAAAAGGAAAAGGTTCTTTCTTGTGGAAATTAGAAAAGGGTCCTTTGCTTTAGGACAGTGAGGTGAGAGAGAAAAGTATGTGCTGATGATGTCTTTTGATTGGTCTCTGGAATCTTATGCAAACCCATCCTTTCCTTTTGCTTGCTTGCTTGGGAGATAGAGGAAAGAATAGGTAAAAGTATGTGTGTTGTTGATCATTGTGTTTTCCCAAAATTCCTGTTCCAACTGAGTCAACTTTTTCAATTGCTTTTCTCATCTGCAACAATCAGCTCGATTAAGCATCCTATTCCCTACTTGATTGTCTCTTTATATTTAAATTTTGTAAGAATTCTCACACTTTTGTCTCTTTCTTCTACTTCTTCTTCTTCTTCTTCTTCTTCTCCTTCTTCATATTGATCATGGTTTTTCAAGTGTTGGCTTTTCATTCACTTGCTATTGTTTGTTATTTTTTACAGGATTATTTGTTAACTGAGTCCTAAGTGTAATTGAGATGGACGGTGATATATTTGGAGAATTAGGCAATTCAACTCAAGTAGATAGCAGGCTTCTACAGGTATTTCAAAAGAGCTTATTGCAAGCTCAAGATATTTTGAATCAGAATCGGTTGCTGATCAATGAGATAAACCAAAACCATGAGTCCAAGATGCCTGATAATCTGAGTAGAAATGTGGGTTTGATTAGAGAGCTCAATAGCAATATCAGAAGGGTGGTTGATCTCTATGCTGATCTCTCTAATTCCTTTACCAAGTCCAGAGAAGCTTCTTCTGAAGGTGACTCCTCTGGGACTCTGAAGTCTGATGGAAAAGTCAACCAGAAGAGAATTAGATCCAGCTGATTTATTGAATTTGAGCTTTCGGGCACGCAATCAAGAAGTTTATTCTGAATCTGGAAGGAATTTGTTTGGTGAGACTGTGTAACTTCCTCCAAAGTTATTTTTGTGCCAAGTCTTCCATATTGGTGTTTATGTTTAGAGGGCCAGAGATTTAGTTAATCATCTGATCTATAAAAGTAGCTTCAATTTGAGGACTATACAATTGTGATTTTGTGTAACTATGTTTAAATTCATGAAATGGAGCATGTTCACGGACCATTTAGTCAAGTTTTCAAGCTTGACCTTCTTAGATCCAATTGATGTTTGGTGGTTAAGTTCTAGATAGTTATTCATTTGTTCTGCTTGTTTGATCATTTGATTGGTTGTTGTTAGTTGCTTCCCCTTTGGTTCTGTATTTGGATATTTGATGCCTGAGATCCAATAACTAATTTACTGCTTAATAAATGTCATCATATATTGCTGAACTTTTATTATAACTTCAAAATGATTTGCTTATTTGTTTTCCTCAGCTTCATGTCTATGAGGGGGAAGCAGGAACATGTTTCAATAATAATATTAATGAATAACAACTTTTTAAGATATTGTTCTTCATTATTTGTTTTGAGATGTTTGGTGGTGTGCAAAGAAAGCGACCATAGATTATTTACTCGATCCTGGTCACCAAACACGATTAGGACTAGTCTTTGTTCATAATCACATGAAATATTATTGGAGTTCTTTGATATGAATGAACACTTTTATTAGCTTTTGGGTGGGATAATAATATAATTGACATAATGGTTACAAAGAGAATACTAAAATAAGGAAAGGTGGCATTCTGCCGAACTATGAAAAAATAGCAATAATTGACTTCAAAGTCTTTATTTGGAGGCTCAGATGCTGAGCCATCCACACACATTTTTTTAAGATAAAGAGAGGGAGTTAAAGAAAGAAAAATAAAGAACTTTAGTGTAATTCAAACAAGAGTTTAATTATCTTTATTTTGACTTGTGTAGGTTTTGGTATTTATAGTCTTTTCTGGTGTCAGTCTGTGTTCTTTGTGGTTTAAGTATCAGTTTTTTTTTTATATATTATTATTATTATTATTATTGACTAAAATACCAACAATAGTTATAGGACCCGTGATTAAAGGAGGGCTTAGGTAATGTTTGATTCCCTTATCACTATTTTAAAACTGTTTTTGGAACAAATTTACATTATTCAGTAATCAATTTCTCATTCAAAATCCATTAATCTTTGAAAATGTTCCCAAATTTGAAAAAACAAAAATAATTAAAAGATTTTTTTTTTTAAATGTCTGGTTCAAGTATTTAGAGGACAAACTTTTTAAAAAATATGAGGAATCAAATGACACTAGTGTAATTTATATAAACTATTACAGTATTCAATAATTTTATCTCAATCTATTGAACTTTACTTTCTTGTAAATCATATCTAAAATAGTGTAATAGTTGGGGGTGTCATTTGATTCCACCCTAATATAACAAACACCTTTAAATGTAATAGAACAAACAAAGTAACAAACAAAAAAGTAAACAAATGAGGCCTAATGTTCATGATTAGGGAGTATTACGACATCAGTGTCCATGTTTAGTGATTATTACAAGCATCAATGGCTAATGGAGCTTCAATATGACAATTATAAATAATAGTGAGTGATGCAAACATTCACGGCCAAGGACATCATCAATGCCCATGATTAGTAGCTAATATAAACATTGAGGCTTGTGCGTAGTTAATTATTAATAATATCGTTAACCAATATGTTAAAATTTGAGCGGCTGACATAAAACTGAGAAGTTATTAAAAGAAAAAAATATTATTAATCAGTGGTGTTGGAACATTGTTAAAAAATCAAGAAGTTACAAAAGAAAAAAATATTTATTGTAAAAATTATAAGAGATCATAAAAAAAGTTATGAATAAAATTTTACAAATTCTAATAAAAAAATTATTTTATTTTTTTAACCAATGTCCTAAGTACCGGTTACTATTTGTTAAAAAACAAAAAATTCAGGAGCCGCCTCTCGTTGAAAGGAGAAATAATTGAAATGTACTCCCATTATCTTTTTTCCTTCAGTTTGTCCACTTTAATAAAAGAAACCAAGCGGATTAAAAAACAATACTTAATAAATATAACATTTGTATTAAAATTATGAGATATAATACATATATAAAAATTCATACCATAATTTATATATCACTTTTGTGTTTATCTCTCTTCATTATATCATTTATCACATCAATTTTTCTTTTTTTCTTTTTCTATCTTAAATTGTACAACTTGTATAATTTTTTTATAAATAATTTATATCAACTTATTTTTAACCTTCTAATATAACCTCTATTATTTTTTCTTTATTATTTATAATAGTTATGTAAAATATAAATTTTTATACTTCCACTATGGAAAATATTTAAAAGTTAAAAAAACATAATTAAAAAGATAAAAAATAAATCTTGTCTTGAAGTTTTAAAAAAGGTAAAATCATAATTAGGTTTTAATTACGCCTAATCTTTGAAAATAAGACTTCTAGTGTATATATATATATACACACACACACAACGACTTTTTAACACGACCGAACATTACCTTAATCTTTTAACCAAAATATATGAAAGCAATTCATGTAGTTGGAACTAGAAATTGTTGTCGGAACACTTGATTGATTTCGATTAAGTAGTAATATACTAAAAAACAAAAAAAATTTATCCCAAGAAAAAAAGTTATTGCTCTTATTGCCCGTGTGATTGTCCTATAATCTACTGTGAGGTCTTGGGACAAAGGATGTCAAATTGCAGTGGCACACACAATGCCATATATATCTTGTTTTATGGAAATTATTTGGTATAAGCAGCTTAGTGATAATGAATTTAACTAGTCGATAAGCATGATTCATGTTTTTTTGCTGGTTGAATTCATTATCACCAAGCTGCTTCAAAATTTGCTTGGTTCCAAAATGTAAAATCTACGTTGCACTAGGATTGAGGTCTCTTGGACAGGGATATCAAATACATGTATCTTTCCCAACTAACCAATTTCTAAATGTTGCACTAAATCCCTAAAGATATCTTAATTCATCATAAGTTTATCAATTGAGATCTTTTGGCTCAACTTTATTCAAGTTTTGCTAAGGGAGTAAATCCATTTTTCACCCTGAATTGGTCAAAATACACAAAATTTCAAGATGCAGTGCCCGTTTCCTTTACTTTCTGCTTCTCTTCAAGTCATAGATGCACACTTCATAATTGATAAAAACTATTATTTAAAAGAGGGGGAGGGGGTGTTACAACACTTGGGTGACAAAAAAATATAGGTGCCCCACTTAGTGCTCAGGAAGAACTTTCAATCCTATGTTGCATGAGCAATCAAGATAAGAACCTTTGCCTTTGGATGTATCATCACCTCCAGTCATTTTTTCCCATCCACCAGGCAAAAATCAATGATATCACAGGCAGTGTCATATAATTATGTCTTCAGTGGTGCCTTCTTCTCTCTGTCAGATATCCTAGCAGGAGCATTGGAATGTGATTTAAATCGTCCCCTTCCTCCCTCTTCCTTTTCCTGAAGAATACACACACATACACACATATATATCACATTCAATCTCTAAAGATCAGAGATACAAAGGTGTTCAGCAAGCAGCAAGTACAGAACGGAAAGTTTGATGTATTAATCAGTCAGAGAACAGAAAACAAGATGAAGGGTTGCTTTCCTGACCTTTTTCTTAACAATCTGAACCACATCTTCGTCACGAAGATTATGACTAAGACCACAATGTTGTGGGTAGTGCCTTGCACTAATACCCCAGACCAGAACATACTTCACATCCTTCACCAAACTTCTGTGTATATGGTTGCAGAAGTCTTCTACAGTACAGCCACCTCTATCCTACAACAATTTTTGCCAGAGAAAGTGATATCTCTATATGATGGATTAGAAGATTAAAAACAAAAGGATCCAAAGATTTTCAAAATAGTTAAATAGAATAAGGGACACTAGTTCATAGTGAGCATAATGTTAATGCAACATACAGCAGAAAGAACCACAGGATCGCCAAAATCGGGCTGCTGGCCTTGTGGTTTTGTGTAAACTCTAACCAGACCCATTTCATCCCACATCCTTGCAAGCAGTCTGTCTAAGTTCAGCTGTTTACAAACATGCAAAAAAAGGGTGAGAAAGGAAAAACAGAATTGCTAAAACCTAATAGTATCTCTTTCTTCTTCAGACAGTGAAAATGTTAACCTACCTTCAAATTGCAGCTAATGACAACAGAATTTGGTTGGCGGGCTAATCTGTCCACATCATCAATACCAATAACATCTATCTTGTTGTAGACATATACACACTTCATGTATTTCCGGTTTCCTTCAATGACATCTATGAGATCATCCACTGTGGCATCCTCACGGAAAAGGATCTGCAAGTAAAATTGTCAGCTAACTCCTTTGACATAGGTTGGTAACAGATATTCAATTATACTATAGTAAATGTAGTAATGGAAATTACAAAGTTAATCAAGATGATGCGGTTCCGTTACAGATAAAAGCCAGTTATATAATGACTAGCCTAGACAGTCCAAGCTCTGCTTTTCATAATCACAGTTTTCATTAACATGAAACTTCATTTCTACTTGGAAAGACAGTAACTTAAAGGAACAAGTGATATCAAGGATTAAAATTTGCAAATATCGATTCACTCAGTTAAATAGTTTCACTTGTGTAAAAACAGGACCAAGGTTACCAGAGAAGCCTCAGATAAAGTAAGTCACAAAATATAAACAAATTGCAGAAGAAAATGAAGTCACAAATAAGGAGTTCATTAATATTTTCAGGCAGCAAATGCAAAGTAGCTTTTTGTTTATACCATGTATGCTAAGAGTTTTTCATTCTTCAAACATCATTAAGAATGGAAATGCTGCATATTTCCTCTTTTATTCATGGACAAATATGTTCTCTTTCCAGAAAGAGAACAATGACTGATTGAATGATTGACTATAGCAAATAAAAAAACTTAGGAATATTAAACTAACTGTTAGAACTATAAAATCATTCTCTGCTCTTTGCCTGAAGTTTTAGCTTTTAGAAGTGTTAGTCTTTGACCTTGTATTAAAGCCTCTATGATGCAGCAATTAGGACTTAGGAGTATGATCTTTGTTGCTCCTGTTCTTTATAGTTTTTAATAGAACTATATTTCAACACAAGTGAGCCAGCGGATTCGTGCATACCCTGTGCCCAAAAGGCTACGTGAAACAGCAAATTAGAGATATAAATTCATTCACAGACCACTAGCAAACAGTTTAAGGTTTTGAGAGTTGGCCTTTCACAGTTGTAGTCTGTACAACCATACTACCATAGTATATGGTAAACAAAGCACGCTGACATCACCAATCATCCAAGCGTCACAATTTACTACACTTGCTCTGCCCCTTTTAAACAAACTATGGCAGTAACCCAACAGTAAAAATGCAAATTTAACATTTATTTGTGAACTACAACTGTATGATTATAATATTCTACAATTGCAATTGACATTACTTTACAGTTTGATATATACCTCTGCATTGTGAATTTTGTACTCGTGCAGAATCTGATAACAAAGCTTCTCATCCACATGAGTCAAAGGCAAAGTGCTGTTGAATGAAATGCCCCCTGTCTTTTTCTTTTTAAAATATATCTGCCAAGAAATATAAAGCTCCATATTAATGAGAAAATAATGACAGAAATATATAAGTCCAACTCAGACCATTATGCTATACATAAAATATATGCTTCATGTAATATACTAAAAAATAATGGGGCAGTGGGGGGCACAATCTTACCTGAGGTGGTCTCTTGTTTAACCGCAAACCCACAGCTTCCAGCTCTTTGGTCAATATTTGCCTATGACCCTCACTCTGACACGTTGAAAAAAAGGTCATGGCAAGAAAATTGAGAGTTTGCAATTCACATTCATATAAATACTTTTATAATTTATCTAAACAGTGTAACTCTGAAGCAATTTCAAATGTAACATTGATTGAGAAAATGGATCACAGAATAGTGAGCAGACACACAAGAGTTGTGATATGCTAGCATTATTCTTTGCATGGAAGGAGACCTGTTAAAGAAATGAAAAGAAAAGAAGAATAGGAAAATATGCAGAACTCACATTTATTTATTATTAAAAGTAAGAAACATTATTCATTAATATAATTAATATCTTGTGTAATAGGAATATAGGATAAAAGAATTATGCAAGTGAATTTATATGTAGAAAGAAAAAATTAAAAGTACCAGTGCCAGTGCCAGTGAGCAAAATTGCAAAATGAAAAGGCAACTACTTTAGTTCTTGGGCCTGTTTGGAGGGTGCCTTTAATAATAATATTTAACGAGTCAACACAATCTTGGCTACTTGTTATCCCTAGTTAGAATAGTAATTTACTGCAGTGACCAACATATCATTTCATCAACTAGCAATACTAACAACATAAAGAGTGAAAGACTAACATATCATTTATCAACTAGCAATAGTAACAACATAAAGAGTGAAAAACAGCTTTAGAAAATGTAAAATTGCACTTACTTTGGAAGCATCAAGAACCATCAATACTATGTCAGAAGATTTAGCAACAGCAATAACCTGAGAAAACACTCAAAACAAAAATCCTGCATTGTTAATGATAAGGAAGCCATGCTTTCCAAACAATTACTGAAAAGAACAAAGCATCATTTAGAATTTGAGCTTAGGGCCTGACTCAACCCAAAAAACCGGCTTATAAAGTGAGGACTACTCAAACCTTATAAGCGTTATTTAGGCCATATCTATAGTTGATGTGGGATATCAACCACCTAAGGACAAACATCCCGGTGGCTGGCATTATATGACACTTCACTCAACCTTTCTAGTCAGCCCCTCCTAGTAGTCCTATTTGAGACACTGGCAACCAATTCTGAAAGGCCACAATAAAGGTGAGCAAGAGAGCCCGCAACTAAGGTGGCTTTCCAACACACCCAAGGCATAGGCTTGGAGCGTGGCAATGCAGGTGGGCCAACAATGGATTTAGGATAGGTTTTGATATCCTCTTAAAATTTGGGATTTGTGTCTAATTCAACCCCACAAAACTGCCTTGTAAGGTGAGGACCACCTAAACCTTGTAAGCGCTATTTAGGCCATATCTCCAATGTGGGATCTCAACCATCTAAGAGCTAACATCTCATGGCTGCACTCTATGAAGCTTCACTCAGACTTTTTAGTAAGCTCCTACAAAGGTATCCTTTCTCTGAGACACTGTCAACCAATTCTAATTGGCCACAATTAAGGTGAGCTAGAGGTAACTGTAATCACATTCTGCTCAGTAAACACTAGACACCTCTGTTTTCAGTATTAGTAAATATAACAGCACTATTTTCAAATTGATTATCAATTAAAAGAAAAAATAAAGCACTATCCTTGGGATGATAGAAATAAGCAATTTTAGTTTTACCTGTCTTCCACGTCCCTTGCCTTCAGAAGCACCTTCAATAATTCCAGGAAGATCAAGTAACTGAATTTTAGTATCATTATAGTGTATAATCCCAGGAATACAGGTCAAAGTTGTAAACTCATAAGATGCAGCTTCAGAATGTGTGCCCGTTAACATTGTCAAAAGAGTAGACTTCCCCACACTGAAACAATGAAAAGGGAAAATATGGAAAGGGTTAATAGTTTAACTATATCCCAAATAAAATATAGGCAGACACCAAAAACAAGTACACACATACACAACATATTTACAATCATTCAAGGAAATATAGCCCAATGCAACAGTAATCAATTTAGATAATTTAGATAATGTAACAACTAGTAAATTAAATACATCAGTTATCAAAATTAATGGGAAAGAGTCATTTTTTAAGACAGACCTTGGAAATCCAATCAGTGCAACACGTCCATGACCAAATTTTGTAACTTCAAATCCTTCTCCACCTCCACTAGAACCCTATTACAGAAATTGATAACAAGTTAGTATACCACACTCTATAAAAATAAAAAATGTGTACAGAAGAATAGCAAGCTGTGGCAGACAAAAAATCGAGAAACCTGGGTATGTTAAAATAAATTAAGAATCTGTAAAAGATTCACTAACTAACCAGATTTCAAGTACAATAGTTATAAGAATTTGTCAGGACAAAGAGGATTACAAAACAAGAATAAGAAGTTCTCCTAAAGCAAAAAAAAGGAAAAACATAAAAAAAACAAACTGAAGGAAACAAAAAAAGAAACAGATCAATTGAGTAAATTGATAAGAAAAAATCCACTGAAAATTGTTGTGCTAAGCTACCATGTAGATAGAAGTCAAGAAGGCAGTTGTACTACTAAAAAATTAAGGGGAAGGAGTTTTAGATAAAAGAATCCAGCATCACACTCCATCTATAAACAGTAAACACCATATTCCGTAACCCAACAAAAACAGAACATTGCTATGAGATTTTATTCTTGTTCTTCCTACAGATGCCTTCAAAATGAATAAATAGAAATTGATACAAGAATTCCAGAATTCAGACAAATCCATCACTTCTTAATTCAAAAGAATTCCAAGACCAGGGAAACCAAGACCATAGACAGAGGAAAGCCACCAATTGCCTCAGGCTTGGCATTTGTCATTGCTCTCTTCTAAGCATGTATGCTAATGAAGAGGTGACAGGAGCATAAATTCTTCAGTAGCTCAAACAACAATACAACTAAAACAAAAAAAAGTTTGGGGTCTGAGTATCAGTCTGGCAAAGGACAAAATACCGTCAATGCAAAAAGTTAGACAAGGCATATTCTCCTTTCCTAATCTACAAATATTAAAACAGAACTCACACTCTACAGAAAAGTAAAACATCTACTGGACTACTACTAAAATGTATGAAATCATTCTCGTAGTCTTGAATTGTGAACTGAATCATGTGAAGAGCCAAAACATCTTGGGTGCAGTGGTTGATGCAACCCACATTAGGCTGTGATTGTGGACCAAAACCAAGCCTTAACTGCAACTACAATTAAAAGCCTTTTGTTTGCACATGCAATCTGGTTTCTCATTCTTTGCAAAAGGATAAGTGCCATTCAATAATCAGTTAAGAGAATACAAACATATAACAAAAGCTTGCATCAATCATCACAAGAGATCGAGAAATAGCAAACTTAGAATAACAATATGATATAAACAGTATAAATAGCAGCATACTTTTGGAGGCTCCAATAATTGTGTCCTCAGTTTTGCTATTTTTGCCTTGAGCTGCCCGAGATGATACTCTGCACAGTACCCATATTCAAATTCAAATGCATTAAATTATCAAAGACATAGAAGATAAACCCGAAACCAAAATTAGACCATAAGGCCAAATAATTATTTAAAAAAAAGTGAGAAAAAATAAACATGCAACGAAAAAAATCACTTTTTGAGGGAATTCCATGGTTAATAGAATGAAAACAGATGGCAGTGAATGAGTACCTGTGGCTTTGTTTTTCTGGGTCCGAGCCATCTCGGCTTCAATTTCTTTGATCTTTTCAATGATACCCATTTTGATTTTCCGCTGTAACCAGCAAAAGGGTAATCAGCTAAGCTAAAGCAGAAGAATCAAAGAAGAGACAGAAAAAACAAGCTACGATCTTAGCTCTCACCGGAAAACACACACAACAACAAACACGGTGTCAAAAACGCAGAGGGACAGAGAGAGACAGAAAGAGAGAAGAGTAGTAGGTTTGAGAAGAGAATATTGGAGTATTATTAATTCAGGCCCAGATTTAACTGTTCCGCTTATTGCTATTCGCACTACCTTTTTTTTTAAATGGTAGTGAAAATATGAAACTGCCCCCCATCCCATCCCTTCCCTTCCCCATCTGCCCAACCCCTTCTTCTCACCCCCACCCTCTCTCTCACTCATTCTCTCATTTTCTTCCTTCCATCCAATTCCCTTCTCTCCCACTCCCTCTCATTTTCTCATTCTTTTCCAAGTCCCTCCTCCCTTCATTTCTTATTCTCAGGTATGTTTTTTTATACACAATAGAAGTGTGATTTTATTATGTTTAGGATTTAGAAACACACTACAATCGTATTTTTTATTGTATTTCTAAACCCAAAATACAATAAAATTGTATTTTCATTGTGATTTTTTTATCTCAAAAATCAACTCAATGGAAATACAGTTCCCTTGTATTATTCATCAATTTTTCAAGAAAGTTATCTAATTTGTTGTTTAGTTTAATTGTTTAATTAATATTCCTACTTTTTTTTTCCAAATGGCTTGCACGAAACATACCACTTTTGTCTTAGATGTTGAGTTTTAGAGGCGACATGTCATTGCATTGTCACATGAAGAGGCTGCCCGGCAAGAGTCATAGGCACAAGCACAACCACCATATATATTGCCTACTGACCATACATCAAACCCCAATTTGGAGGAGACCCTATGAATTTGAGTTTGCTTCGGTCTATAAGAACCTAGTAGCTGGCCATGTATGGGTCAACATAAATTTCATCAATTAAAACATAATTAAATAGAGTTATGATCTTCGTTAGAGTTTGTAGTCACCAAAAAAGAATTGATCCATGCATAGAAAAATGATTTCTTCAAACTAAGTCACAAGGTAGATTAATTAATTTTGCTTTGTTACGGACTATAAATTATTGTTAATAAAACATTTAGAATAATACTAATGTTATTGTTATTTTAAATAATCTTGATTATAAATGATTAATTTATTAATAAGTTTTGTAACAACATAATATAAAATATTTCAATAATTATAAATGCATAACTTTTAATAATTTTTACACACACTTCTTTCTCCATTCTAACCTCTGCCCAAAAGTAAAATTAATAAAACCATGAGTCTTAAAAAAATAATTTCATTTATTAGTATTTTTTAAAAAGTTAACAGCCACTTCATAAATAATATTAGTCTCTGTATAATGCTAGCTAGAGTTTGATGAAATCCTAAGTGGTTAACATTTACTCTTCTTAAATATAGTGCTCTAATATTGTATTCTCTCAAGAAATTATTAGAATGTTACATATACTACCACCAACAGAAGATTGTTACATTATCAGAAAATCATTATAAATAACTTTTTAAGTCCTAAGTCTCCTGTAAAAAAAATAGTCCTAATCCTGACAAATCTAAAAAAATCCCTAGATTTGACACGTGTAAAAAAAAGAGTCAGTGATGTAGTTTTTACTCGCCTAAACCTTGATTATATAGATGGATATTGGGGTAGATTGCATGTAATAAATGCATGTTGACCTTTTAAAATTATGCATTAAATATATTCAAAAAGTTATATTCATTAAATATAACAAATGCACAATGACTTTTAAATTTTACTAAATTAACTACAGTGAATTCATACTTTACATATATGTTTCGCCGTCCAAAAAACTGGCTAGAATGAATTCCAAAGCGTCTTAATTGAGAAGTTGCAAAATTATTGTTGTGACCAAATTGAGTTTGAAGATATACAACGGTATTTCAAACATGTACTTAACAATAAGTACATATCAAGTCACTCATGATGACAGAAATCATTGTTAATTTTCTTAAAAAGTTTTTTTTTACTGCCTAAATTTCATAACAGCTAATATAAATAAAAACGTTTTTTAAATTCAATGCATGAAAAAACAATGGTTATAATTAAACAATAAAATAAACCCTTTTTGCATCCTAAAAACCAAATCAAATAAACTTTACCAAGATGTGTTTTTTGAAAGCTGTGTAGAGACAGACGTACAGACAGAGAGAGTCCAAAGCAAAATAAAAATCCGGATTCCACGCAAAAATTTCAATTCACTTCACAAAAAAATTTCGAATCCGAAGCTCAAGTCACGCACTAAACTCACTTACTAAACACTAAACTCACTCACCACAGCATAATAAAAAAGCAGACCTAAACACACACCACTCTCCATTTCACTCCCAACACCCACACACAAAAAAAATTTAATTGCAAAATTAAATTTAATTAAATTCCCATTAAAAATAAAAAAAAAACAAAGAAACAAACTTTCGTTCAATTTCATTTTTCTTTTACGTATCCAAGAAGTTTCTCATAAACGATTCCTCAGAGAGTTGAAAACATTTTTCAACTCGTTTACTGAGTGGGGGGTTCTGCTGCTTCAGCTGCTACTGGGTCCAATCGTTCTCTACTCTATGGTGAGTCCAATTTTCAATTTTTATCATGTGGGTTGTTTTTAATTTACTTTTTCATTGACCCCAATTGTGCATTTATTTGTTTGAGCTAGATGTTGTGGCATTTGTGAATTGGGGTTTCAGTTTTGTAGTGTGCGCGTTTGTGTGTGTGTTTAGTTGATGGTTTAGGCTTCTGGGGCATGATTTCTTTGTCTGAAAGTTTTGATTTTTGAAGGCTTAAGGTGTTGATGGTATCAATTTCAGTTTATGTTGACTGGGTTTGAGTTAATTTTGTTGAAATAGTTCATTTTTTTTGTTTGCCAAGTTATTGCTTTGTGCTTTATGGTTTTGCAGTTTGTGTACTTGAGGTGCATGTGGTTGATACTCCATGGAAACTGTGGTTGGAATTGAGGACAATGACGATGGAAGGTTTGAAGACAGTGGGGTTGATAGAAGCAGTTCGGCTTTGTCTTCACCGAAGCAAATTTCCAACCCAATTGTATACAAGCTTGTTCGGGTAGATATTTAATTGTTCATTGGATTTTCTGTTCCTCATTGGAATTTGGATGGATATGCATGTTTTTAAGGCTTTTTAGTTTGATACTTTGATGGCAACAAATCAAGATGAAATGAGTGACCTTAGTGCTTTTTTTTTTTCCAGCATACCGGTACCATTTTAAGAGTTGTAATGCTAATTTTTTAGCCTTATAATTTACCTGTTTATTAGACGAAAACCCTAACCATTGTCCATGAAGTGTTCTAATGTTTCATTTTTCTTTGATTCATTTGAAGAAAAAAATGTTCATGGCAACCCTTATCTAATAATTAATAATCCCGAATAAATAATTCTAATATGCACAAATATCAGCATGATTGCTTGTTATTCTAGCTGCATCACTTTTTTCTTTGCCTATTAAAATTATTTATTATAGCATTCATAATACCTTGATACCCTTTTTTTCCAGAAATGGCCAGCGATCTCAGCTACGAATTAACAAAATTCCTGGCGGTTTCCCATCTTCCTTTTGTAGTATAGTTGTTCTATAAATTACTTTCTTTGATCACTATGTTTTTCTCTTTAAGTAAATTAACTCACTTTCCCTAATCTTATGTAATGGCTGAAATGAAAATGTAGAAATTTGAAAAAGGAATGTGATTGTGTTAAGATTTAGTTTAATTAAATCCAAGAAAAGGGGAAGTTTATTTGAAAGTAAATATATTTTTTTTATTTGGTTCTACATTTTCTTTTGTGACTTATACTTCTGTTTAGGCTATATTCATAATTCTATGAGTTGTCTGTCTGATATGATCTTTAGGTTGAAGGTGATGGGAAGTTAGTGCCTGCAACGGATGATGAAGTAATGGAGGTGGGGGATTTTCTTGAGTATGAAAATAGTGAAATGCATGTTGTCACAAACACTGGACAAAGTTTGGAATGCATATCAATTGAAAGATCATCTTCTGGGAAGCTTCGATTGGAGTGTTTGGAAGGTGCACGCTCAATCTTTTAGTGTTACTATTGCTTCTCAGCGTGTTGAATGGCATGTCAAAGCATTTGTAGTAGGGGTTACATCAGACTATATCCTGGAATTTCTTGGCTGTGGCTGTTTTACAGCAGCTTTATCTCTGCCAAGACCAGGGATTTGAGTGTTGTCCATGTCTTCTTTTAGTTGTTCTCAGCACTAAAATTTGTGTGTATCTTTAGTTTTTTGTAAGTTATGTATGGCATCCATTTTTACAATGATTATTTTGTGGTCAATGATTTCTGTGTAAAGCTGTTGAAGGGTTCAGGCTTTGTATCTCTGAGACATTACTTTTTGTCATTAAATGCATTCTTGTTATTATTTCCTGAAATGATTTGCTTGATTGTAACTTTAAAGGGTATAATGCCTATTATCTAATTTAAAATGTTGACGAACTCATGATGCTCTCGTTAGTTATATGTTCATAAATTTTATGTTTAGGCAAATGCCGTGTTAGTTAACTCATTCCCTTCCCTTTCAAGATCTTTTTTCGTATTTTCTTTCAACTAATTCTGTGGGTGTTTCACAATTAGGAACTGCAGAGGCAGATTTGGGGAAACTAAATGCAAAATTACAGGTAATCGGATCTCTTTTGTTCTCTCATTCTTTTCCTCTCTGTAATGATTTCAGCATTAGAAAAAGAAAATTAAACTCTCAAACTATACTTTGATCTATTGCGATTCTGTTTGAACAGTTGGAAAAAGTTGATGTGTTCAACTTAATATTTTCCTTTGTCAGAGCATACTTGATAAAGAATTTATCTGTTTCATATCCCTTGTTACATTATGAAATGTAGAGCAAGTGATGATCTTATTAATTACATAATTGAGTTTTAAACATTTATGTAGTCATCTCAGCTAGTTTTTTCCTGTTATAATTACATTTTCCCTTTCTGTAGATTAGATGTGGGTCTGAGATTATTCTCAGGAGATCCTATTGTATATTTTGTAGTTAAGGCATATGTATTCTGATTCAGAAAAGATTAGTTCCTAGATTCACTTTCCTATGTATGAATCATGCACTGCCAATGAGTGCTTTCTCCTGTTGTAATTTTCCTCATTATTGACTAATAAAATTTCTTCCTTTATCTGACAAGAAAAGAAAATGACAAGTTTACCTTGTATGCATAATGTAGTAAGAAATAGCTTAAATAAATTTCTTCATATTAACAACTGACTTAGGTTTATTCAATTAAGAATTGTAGCATTGAATAATTGATGATACTTTAGTTTGGCAGAACTATAGCAAATATTTATGCTTGGATTTACATATGTATATTGCAACTTTTGCAACATTTTAATCTTGAACACAAGAAGAAAGTTAAAATAGGTGTCATAGAGCATTGTTTTTTTTTCCTGATCATGAGTGTGAATATATGTTCTTGTTTGGATTTAACTTTCTGTATGAGTCTTTTACCTTGGGTTTTTTTATCCTTTATGATACTGTATGTGGTTTTTATTTGGAAAGTGATTAATTACCCCATATATTCTTGATAACAAGCTGTGGTCTTTTTCCTAGAGCTTTCAAAACGGGTCAGCCGGGCCCACCTCAACTCACCCTATAAATGGGCCAACCCAACCCGGTTCACTTAATATTGAGTCTTGAAATTATTGGCCCAGCCCGGTCCACCATGGGTTGGCCCACCAGCCCACCTTAAATTAAAAAAAAACATTTTTTAAATTCAATAGAAAATCAATTTTTTAGAAAAATATTAGTTAAAATAAATCCTCCACTATCCACACACCACACCTACAACAAGACATATTATCACAAGTTAGAACTATAATAACAACAATTTAGAAAAATGACAACCATTTCATGTTTACACAATAGTCTAGAATAAAATAGTCTTGAACAAGACACTAAGTAAACAAGATTGAAGTCTAGAACTTTGAGGTCCTAAAACAATATTACAAAATACTAAAAGTCTAGAACTTTGTAGTCTTAAAACAATATTACAAAATACCAGGTTATTTTTTAGGTGGGCCAACCCAGCCCACCATGGGTTCAACCCGGATGGGCCAAGTCCAGATTCTCAACCAACTGTAACTTTTGTAGATTCTTTTTGACCTGGCTGGGCCCGGCCCAAACCTGTGATGGGCCGGGTTGGTCCGTGGGTTTTGGCCTGTTTTAACAGCTCTACTTTTTCCCCCTTGGATCATCGCCACATAGTTTTGGGGGCTTTGCCTTCATGTGTGAATATCCTGGTATTTTTAGTATATTGTTTCCTAGGGTCCTCCTTGACCTCTAAAATTTCTTGTAGTACATTGAGCAGATTTTGCAAAAGGTCAAAGAAGAGGAGAAACATCGCATATCATGTGGATCACCTGTTCATTCTCATGAAAATATAGATAGCCAGTGTTCAGCTGATAAATTTCCTGTCATGGATGGGAAGGTTCAATCTGAAACTCCCTGCCAGGAAATTCCTTCTATAGCATCAAGTTTTAATTATACTCATAGTAATCAATCTGGGAGTATTGATCAGTGTTCCAGACCTTCAGAAGGAGTAATAGAGAGCGGATCATCTGCTTCTGCTGTCTATTCCAATTTAAAGTCTGATATTTCAATGTCAGATGGAGAAATATGCTTGGACAAGCTATCAATCAGAGAACTGCATGAACTGTTTAAGGTAACGTTTGGTCGGGAAACTACTGTGAAAGACAAACAGTGGCTGAAAAGGAGGATTGCCATGAGTTTAACCAACTCATGTGATGTTTCAGCTACAACTTTCATTATTAAAGATAACAAAATAGTTAGAAAATTTGAAGAAGACAGTTCTGGAAATATGAATGCTGGATCTTTAATCTCTTCGGAAAATATGACTGAAGAAGATGTCAACTTTAAGGATTCATCTGCTGTAGATGCTTGTGGAATTGATGATAACCAAGTTGTTTCTGAAACAAGATCAGAAAATGGATTGGAATATGAGAATTATCAGACAGGACAAAGAGCTGCAAAAAGAATTCGGAGACCTACGAAGAGATATATTGAAGAGCTCTCTGAAAATGAATCTAGAGAGCACAATCCGAGGTTGTCAATTTCTAATAAAACCGTGGGATTTGGACATGTTTCTCCAACTTCGAATGTCAGGCCTGCTAGAAATGCTTTTTCAGAGGCGAGAACATATAGCACCAGGTTAGACTCTCTTGGAGGTTCTAATGTCCAAATTCCTTGTGTGTCTCGGGTTCGGAGAAGTCGTCCAAGAAAAGATATCGCGTCTCTTATGGTATGGATACTGCTTATTGCTTACATATATTAGTGCAACACTTCGTTTTAAATGTTAACTTTACCACCTCTGTAAAATGATTCCTTTTGTTGACTTTTACTTTTTCTTTCTACTGTCCTTATTGTTGCTTGATGCAAGATATTGAAATTATTGGAATTTAAGTAGAGAAGGATAAAAGAAAGATCACGCTGAATAATAGAATATAATATTGATTTGATGTATGATATGTAATGTGTTTAGGCTTTATATAAAGCAGTATCCCTTATTTTGGTTTGACTCAACTTTTTAGTGGGTTTCTCTTCTTAAAAAGAGAAGTCAGGAAAAACACAATTTTAGAAAAACTTGTAAAAATAAGTGGCACTTTTTCCTACAAAACCAAAACTAAAAAAATACAGCTTCTATTAAGGCTAATTGGAGGAACTTCATAAAAGCTGGGTCACTATACTATACTAGCTATAGATTCCTCATAATCAAATTAGGAAAGAACTCACGTAATATGGAAACCATTCCGATGAGATTGTTGAAGATGTTCTTAACTATTCTAAGATTCAACAATAATATTATGAGATATTTTTTAGATATTTTAATACCAAACAATCTTGTTCTTTTGTAAGATAAAGAAAGTAACTCAGTTTGCAAGTTAAATGTATGTTTTTGTTTGAGTTAGATACATAATACATAGTTTTCTTCATTTTTTTAATGTCAAAGCAAATGCTTCTTATCAATGTTGTCTTCAGGCATTGCTTTGTATGATAGCATCTGGGAAATGTCCCTTTGGTGCTTCATGTCTTTCCAGTGGTGCCTTTCTACTCCTGCTGTGTCTTTCCAGAAGTTTCTTGATAGTTCTTGATATCATTTTGTTATTCATTTTAGAAAGTGCTTTTATTTTCTTAAAATCAGAAAGCATTATGTTTTTGTTTCAGAAATTCCATCCAACTGGAATGGGTGAGGCTGAAAAACTGAGTAATAAGCTCCTTGAGCATAGTTCTGATGCTGGTAGTGACTTTTCAGACAAAGTTTTGAAGTCAAGAATGCCTGCAAAGTTTCATCAACCAGTAAGACCAACTTAGCCTCTGCTAATGATAGAAAGTGTAGTTTTTTTATTTGTTGGAACACACACACAACAAGAAATTCATTAAGACAAGATGAATTTTATTAGTAAGAAGGAGAGAGTAAAATTATTGGACCTTAAGTGGGTCAGCAAGTGTTGCTGTAGTGTTTGATAACTCTTAACCTGTCATGGGAGTTGGGAAATTATATTATAGCACTTTGAGAAATCGCTAATGTGTTGATTGTCAACTTTCAATTTTATATTTTTAAAGTGTTTTTTGGCTTCTCACCTTTAATGCTTATTTTGCTTATGTATATTTGATTTCTTGAATGCTTGAACTCAACATGATGGCAATTGAAATTTGTATTTTGCAGTGGGTCAATAGATGATTCTAATTAATTGTTTCTAATCTGAATATATTTTATGTAAGGTGTTGGGAAGGTACTGTTTAAGTAGCCCGATGAATCCCAGTTATGGCTCTTGCCCTGACTGTGATCACACTTTCCAGTTTAGAGATTGGTTCATTTTGTTCAATTACTTATAGCTGACACTAATTTGAGTAAACACAATTTATTTGTAACCTTTCTAAGGAATTGTTATTCTTTTAATTGCTATAGAGTATGGATAATGGCTCTCTACTTTTTTCTTATTTTTTTGAAGATAGTTTATTTTCATGTTTAGTATGTGGGATAGTAAGTGACATGACATGACATGTAATTGAAGCATTAGCTTAATGAACTAGGTAATTTCTTCAAGTTTTCACGTGTAGGACCTTGAAAATGAGATAGCTAACTACTTTCATATGACATTGCTTTGTTATTTTTTTTTAATTTATAACATGACTTTTTTTTTTGTTCTTTCTGTTTGTGGGTGGGTGTGTTCGAAATAGTCCTCTTCTGAACCTGTGAAAGAGCAGTGTCCAGTAATATGCCCGATTGAGCTACGGCAGGAATTGAGGCCAAAAAGGGCAGATCCATCTGGCCATACTTCAGATGACAATAATATAGTTACTGTTCCCACTGCAAAAGGAGGGATGAGGAGGAAGCATCATCGTGCATGGACTCTTGTTGAGGTGATTAAATTGGTGGAAGGTGTGTCACGGTGTGGAGCAGGGAGGTGGTCTGAAATCAAACGGCTCTCCTTTGCATCATACTCATATCGTACCTCTGTTGATCTTAAGGTAATCATTTTTGAACTCTGGTAATAAGCCAAGTCATGTGTACTTCTGATCTTGTTAAAGATGGTAGAGTATATGGCAAGGCTAGATTTTGGTCTTCGTGTGTGCACACATTGAACACACATTTTGCTTTGCAGGACAAGTGGAGGAATTTGCTCAAAGCTAGCTTTGCACTGGCACCTGCAGATGAGGGGGTAAGAATTTATGATGCCAATCTTAATTTGATCTTGTAGAGGTGGCCGGGTTAAAGTTAGGTTTCTTCAACCTCATGTCTTGTGCCAATGCATGCATGCTTGACCCTTGAGATGCCATTGATGTTTATCCTTTAAAGAAGTTACTTTAGTATCATACAAATGCCATCTCTGTGTAATGCTCTTCAGTTTGCATGCTTTTGTGGGTTGCAAATTCACGCAGTTCCTGTTTACTGAATCCATTTGTCCTTGAGTTTATAAAAGTGGGAATTATTACTGTTCTAAAATGAGAAATTTTATAAGTTATAAATTCAGTTTCCATTATTATACTGACTTGTATTTTATTTTGGTATATATAGATAAATTCGCGGAAGCATGGTACGGCTCCCATTCCCGAGAAAATTTTGCTTCGTGTAAGAGAGCTTGCTGAGATGAATTCTCAAGTGCCTCCAAATTATAGCTCAAGCCAGTTAGCTTCTGGTGGAGGGAGTGTGCATGGAGATAGATCAGGGTACTTGTAAATAAATACTAAATTCCTTGTCCGGCAACAAAAATAATAATAATAAAAAAAAACTAATTTCTGAACTTTGTTAGACCAATCCTTTCTTGGATGCATAGAGAGTAAGTAGATGCAATCTTGTAGACAGTTGAGAAATTGATTAGATGTTTATGCACTGAAAACGTTGAATGAATAGAATCGTGTTACTGTTTTGATGGTTGTAAATTTTGGTCTTAGTAATATACCTAATTTAAGTTACAATCATGCTCGTTTAATACTAAACTTGGCGTTGTTTTCTGTTTTAATGCTTTTAGATGAATTTTGCAACTATTTGAAAAATAATATGGAAAAAGGTGCAACAATTTACTAATGTTACTTAAATAAAATCTAATAAAAGAAATTAGATTGCAAGTCCATAATTGACACACAAAATTTTACTTGAATCAACTATATCTTGAACTCTTCTTTTTCACTTTAAGCTTGAGCTTGTAGGTGTTAGCAAGATCTCACTTGTTTCCTTAACTCTTGTTCTAGTTGTCGGGCATCATAAGTCATAACCCAATTAGGTTCTTCCTCTCTCAAGCTGTTGATTTCCCCCCCTTAAAGAATTGTCTTAATCTCTATCAATTATTCTTTGTAAAATATAATTACTTAAAAATTTGTAAAATATAATTTAAAAAATTAATCAATATCATTATTTCTTTTTATAGAAAAGGATACCCCATGCATTGCATGAGTGTAACAACTAGTGATATAAAAGAAAATTGACTATTCAAAAACAAATTGGTTGCATTTTTGATCAAGTCGTCTCCAACTTTACGCGTTTTCTGTCATCTTTTGTAGTGATTTAATTTTATTATATTCTACTAGTATTTTAGTTTGTATAATATACATAATAGATATTTAGATTATATAGTTAAATTTATAATAAATAAATGGTTTTAATATATAACTTACATTATAATAAATAAAAAATTATATAATTAAATTTATAATAAATAAATATTTTATTTATTTTCTTTAATCAACAACAATTATGAAAATGCCCCGGCATTTCTTGTCTAGTATAAATCTAATTAAACATCAATAATTAAGAATATCAGGTCATCACTTCACTTGAAATTTCTTTCTAGAAGGACTTGTATTGTCATACATTGCATTTTTCTATCCGTTTGGCTGACACAGGCTGAGGATGATTTTAGCTTATTGCAGATATTTAGGAGTGATTTAAGGAGCAGTGACTGCGCTTTCAGTTGTCTGAGGTTGGACTTTGAACTACATAACTATGTTTTTTTAATTCTTTTACTTGTACTGGGTTGTTGTTTTTCTTGTACTTATTCTTGATAACAACTTATTGCTTATTAAAAAAGAAGGGTTTCATTTTTTTCCTCTCTATTTTCATTTCCAGATATCTTGTAGCTGATTACTTATTTTAATATTGTAAAGGTGTATCCGGATCGGTTTGAATTTTGTTTTTTTCCTTCTCCAAAGGTCCAAACAGTTAGCAATTAATATTCTTCGTGGGTCCACCAAATTGGACTTTTGGTTCCTCTTAGTGTGTGTCTGGAATTTAGATTGAGGGTGGTAAAATTAATTTTAGAAAATTAATTATTGTAAAATTGATTTTAGTAGAACTTACAAATAAAAGTTACTCCTATTTATTTCAATTCTATTAAGACACGATTTTTTTTTATCATAATTAATTTTATTGTGATTATGAAATAATAATAAAAAATATGTAAATTTGATCAAAATCAAGGTTGATCCATTTTATAGTCTATCATGATTTTGAAGGCTACTCGAAACCCAATTAATGCAAGAGATGCCTTGTCCCACCCTGGTCAATTGACTCCATTATTTTTCTCCATATTTTTTTTACTTGATAAGTAGGAAAAAAATAGAAAAAACAAAATACAGATAAACGATGATACGTTTTTTTAATTTGGTTAAAGAGAAAAAAATGACTTCTAAAAATATTAGATTTTAAATATTTTTCTCATTCTCCACCCTCTTTCTGTCATTTCAAACAACACAAAGTCAGTGAATCCAACTATCTTTCACTTATGAGTTAAGTACTAATTTTTTGAGATATTGATGTTTATTTAAGAGGTTAATTTTTTTTCATACGTTAAAGCAAACCCTAGATAGCCTGGAAAAAATTATTTGTCAACTATTTTTTTCTCATTTGTTCCCCTATCTAATTGTTATAATTAATTGAATAAATTGCTAATTTGATTCTTTAAAAGTATTATTTTCTCTTTTAAGAAATCCTTAAAGCAATTCAAATTTAGGTAATTGTTATTTTTGGTCCTTAAATTTAAATTTATTTTTGTCTTTTAATTTTGAAAAATATTTTTTTTAAATTGTCACAAATTATGGATCCAAATTAACTGCCAAAAATGAGTTAGAAAAGACTAAAAAGAACAATTTAAAATTAAGAGATAAAAAAAATTAAATTGAAGGAAAAAAAAAAAAACAACAATGACCCCATTTTGAGGGAAAAAATATTTAACACTAAAGGTATAAGTAATTTCTTAAATATTAAATATCTATTAATTCAGTTCCTAATTTGATATATTTTTATTAATATTCAGAAACTTTTTTTAAAAGATTTTTCTATATATATGAAGGATTACTTAGTATGATTTTTGAATATTTGGAAAATTATTTATAGTATAATTTTGACTTTAAAAATCATTTAGAAGAAGGATGATACTACCAATAGATTACTTAGTATAGTAATTTGAGATATGTTGTGAGACTTAGTAAAAGTAAATTAAAAATCCAAATTGGGTTTTATCATTGGAGTGAAAATGAGTGGATGTTCTTAAATTGTAAATGGCAACAAAGGGTCCAATAGTATTTTATCATGATCGAGGCACAGCAGTTTTCAATAAATAATAATGGGCAGGAACTTGAGCTGTTGAGCACCTCATCATTTTTATTATTTCTTTCACTTGTCCGCTTTAAGACAAGTCTTTTTTAAACTTGTGCGCTGGGAAGAGTTGACTTGAGGTAGAATCCTAGTTAAGATCATCTCTCTCTTTTCCTTTCATTCTTTCCCCCTTTCCTCTCCTTTTGTGGTTGGTTATCTTCAAATTAAATTAATCATTCACTTTTGCTAGTTCTGAATGTCCCGATATATATTGTCATATAATGTGTATTTTGCCTGAGAATAACTGCTGCAGGTATTAAGTCCAGTAAGGAGCAGTGGCTGCATTCAGTTGCTTGAGGTTGGAGTTACATGACTATCTTTTTCATTCTTTAGATAAATACCAGCTCTAGTCCTATACAAGAAAAAATTGAGAAAAAAAAATTATACATTATCACTGTAAAATAATTTTACACTGTTATCCGATGATTTGTTATTAAAGTATCTTAAAAGTCTTATCAATAATGATTTGTTATTGAATGATAGTGTTAAAACTATTAGTGCATCACCATTAAACTCTAAGAAATAAATACTTAATTTAAGAGCAAGTTTTATTTCTGTTTCTATCACCTAAATCTGCGACTAAATTAGTGTGTATATATTTTTCCTATTCAAAATGGAAGCCTGTTTGATCTTTCCATTTCTTTATCCTCTATATTCATTTCTAGATATCTTGTGTCTGATTTTTTATTTTATTTATATTGTAAAGGTGTAGAGCCAAGAAAGATCCAGAGTATATGGCTTTCCAAGTTTCTCATAAAATCAAATATGTTGCATTTCTTTGTCTCTTGCTTGCAAGGATAGACAATAATTCATCGTATCTAGTGACATCTTTTACTTTTCTCAACGACACTCCTCAAATAAAGTACGATGTCTTTGTTAGCTTTAGAGGAGCAGACATTCGCCAAGGTTTCCTTAGCCATTTGATTGAGGCATTTTCTCGAAAGCATATTGCTGCCTTTGTAGATCACAACATTCTCAAAGGAGATGAACTGTCTGAAACACTTCTTGGAGCCATTAATGGATCATTGATTTCATTGATTATATTTTCACAAAATTATGCTTCTTCACGTTGGTGTCTGTTAGAACTTGTGAAAATTGTTGAGTGCAGAAAAAGGGATGGACAAATTGTAGTGCCTGTTTTCTATAAAGTAGATCCTTCAGATGTACGACATCAAAAGGGGACTTATGGAGATGCCTTTGCTAAACATGAAGGAAAATTTAGTTTGACTACTATACAAACTTGGAGATCTGCTTTGAATGAATCTGCTAACCTATCAGGATTCCATTCATCAACTTTTGGGTAAGTTTTCTGCCCCCAATAAATGTTCAATATTATCTGGCTATATATATGCATACTAGATATTAGACTTCGAGATATAGTTTGCTTGAATTAGTTTAGTAGCCTGTATAAAGCCTTGAATAAATTCTATTCAACTATTCTCATTATCAGTAAATTCTATTTTCTTCCTCTATATTTAATAGGAGAAATGCACACTTAAGTGTTTTGTTGCATATATAGTTAGTTTTATTTTCTCATTATCCCTGTGTAATGGTTGTCTTACCGTTATCACATATGTTACCCAATTAAAAACTATTCAAAATGATCAGTACATCGGCTTCTTTTATATTTCTCTCTCTAATTATAGTGTGTCCTTTATATTTATACATCTTTACTTCTTTTTTGTTGCATAGGGATGAAGCTGAGCTTGTCAAAGAGATAGTTAAATGTGTGTGGATGAGGTTGAATCATGCGCACCAAGTTAACTCCAAAGGGCTTGTTGGAGTTGGTAAACGAATTGTACATGTAGAATCATTGCTGCAATTAGAAGCCGCGGATGTTCGTATTATTGGAATCTGGGGCATAGGTGGTATTGGTAAGACAACCATTGCACAAGAAGTTTATAATAAACTCTGTTTTGAATATGAAGGTTGCTGTTTTTTGGCTAACATAAGGGAAGAGTCAGGAAGACATGGAATAATCTCATTAAAGAAAAATCTTTTTTCAACATTATTAGGAGAGGAATATTTGAAAATTGACACACCTAATGGATTGCCTCAATATGTTGAGAGAAGGCTTCATCGTATGAAGGTTCTTATCATTCTTGATGATGTCAATGACTCAGAGCAACTAGAAACTTTAGCTAGAACAGATTGGTTTGGACCGGGTAGTAGAATAATCGTGACAACTAGAGATAGACAGGTGCTTGCTAATGAGTTTGCTAATATATACGAGGTTGAGCCATTAAACTTTGATGAATCTTTATGGCTTTTCAATTTGAACGTCTTTAAGCAAAAACATCCTGAAATAGAGTACTATGAGCTATCAAAGAAAGTTGTCGATTATGCCAAAGGCATTCCGTTTGTTCTTAAACTTTTGGGTCACCGTCTTCATGGAAAAGAGAAAGAGATATGGGAAAGCCAATTAGAAGGACAAAATGTGCAAACCAAAAAGGTTCATGATATTATTAAATTGAGTTATAATGATCTTGATCAGGATGAAAAGAAGATACTTATGGATATTGCATGTTTTTTCTATGGGCTGCGTCTAGAAGTTAAGAGGATAAAACTTTTATTGAAAGATCATGATTATTCAGTGGCTTCGGGATTAGAAAGATTGAAGGATAAAGCTCTTATCAGTATTTCTAAAGAAAATATGGTATCAATGCATGACATTATAAAAGAAACTGCTTGGCAGATTGCTCCCCAGGAATCTATTGAAGACCCTAGAAGCCAAATTCGACTATTTGATCCTGATGATGTCTATCAAGTACTAAAATACAACAAGGTAAAACATAGAATAACAAATAGAAGAATTGACTTTTTTTTTTTTTTGGTTTTAGGAAAAGTAGCTTATAGTGATGTTTATAAATTTTCTTTGCTTGCAGGGTAACGAGGCTATCAGAAGCATAGTCGTCAACTTGTTGAGAATGAAGCAATTGCGATTAAACCCTCAAGTATTTACTAAGATGAACAAGCTCCATTTTCTAAATTTTTATAGTGTATGGTCCAGCAGTACTTTCCTCCAGGATCCATGGGGCTTGTATCTTTCTCAAGGGCTTGAATCTTTGCCAAATGAACTAAGATATCTTAGGTGGACGCATTACCCCTTGGAATCTTTGCCTTCAAAGTTTTCTGCAGAAAATCTTGTTGAGTTGCACTTGCCATATAGCCGTGTGAAAAAACTTTGGCTAAAAGTACCGGTAAATATTATATCTCTTATATAGGATCTTTTTAATCTCTATAATTTGAAAAAAATAAAAATAAAACCTATTTTAGTCTTTCTGTCTAAATGTCATTAGAGACTTGACTTCCCTTACATGGTTGGAGTTTTAGCATAGAACGTTTATAGAGAGGCACTAAGATAAGATTTTTCCAAATTAAAGGACCAGAGACAAACCTACCTCAAAAATCTAAAAGGACATATTTATGCCTAATCGAAAATTAACATTAGCTCATGCGATGTTTTAATTGCCGCAGGATCTTGTGAATTTAAAGGTCCTTAAACTGCATTCATCAGCACATGTAAAGGAGCTGCCAGACTTATCAACGGCCACAAATCTTGAAATAATAGGTCTCCGATTCTGTGTAGGGTTGACTAGAGTGCATCCATCAGTTTTCTCTCTCAAAAAGCTTGAGAAATTGGATTTAGGTGGATGCACTTCCCTTACAAGCCTTCGAAGCAATATCCATATGCAATCCCTTCGCTATCTCTCCCTTCATGGCTGCTTAGAACTAAAGGATTTCTCTGTGATCTCAAAGAATCTGGTAAAGTTGAATTTAGAACTAACTAGTATCAAACAATTGCCTTTATCTATTGGATCTCAAAGCATGCTTAAGATGCTACGTCTAGCATACACTTATATCGAGACCTTGCCAACAAGCATCAAGCATCTTACAAGGCTGCGACATCTAGATCTTCGATATTGCGCGGGGCTTCGGACTCTACCAGAGCTTCCCCCATCACTTGAAACACTAGATGTCCGCGAATGCGTGTCATTGGAGACTGTAATGTTCCCTTCTATTCCTCAACAAAGGAAGGAAAATAAGAAAAAAGTTTGCTTCTGGAACTGCTTGCAATTGGATGAATATTCTCTCATGGCCATTGAGATGAATGCGCAAATTAACATGGTGAAATTTGCACACCAACATTTATCTACATTTCGTGATGCTCAAGGTACATACGTGTATCCGGGAAGTGATGTTCCGCAATGGTTGGACCATAAGACAAGACATGGTTATGATGATGATTATGTAACTATTGCTCCACATTCCTCTCACTTGGGCTTCATTTTTGGCTTTATTGTTCCAGAAGTCCCCTATGGGGGTTCCAATTTGAAACTCAAAATCACCACTGGGGCTGAAGGTGAAGAAGGTAACAGTATCATTGTGTACTTGGAAAGACCACATCATGGTATTAAATCGAATCATGTGTATCTAATGTACGACCAAGCATGTTCTCACTTTCTGAATAGTCGTGCCAAACATCATCCAATGTTGAAAATTAAGGTTACAGTCGCATCACAAACGCTCACATCACAATACGTACCGTTGCAAATTAGAGGGTTTGGGGTCAGCACAATCAACAGTTTTCCTCAAATAGAAGAATTGGTTTATAGTAGTTCAAAGGAAAATTCTGACGTCTACCCTGTTTCCGTGTGGAATGGGTGAGAGGGAAGAAAGAATAAAGATGAATTGGTTTATAGTAATATTTCCCTCATGAGTCAGATAATCTTATCTCTTAAACATGCAATAATGAATTTGATTTTTGATTTGTGTGTAAGAAAAAATATTTATTGGGAAAGATAAATCTCTCAAATGAATCTTACTACTTCCAAAGATTACTCATTAACTTTGAATCGAAAAATATCATACTTCACTAAAAGAAAAAGGTATTCTAGTGATGAAAATTCTGTTCTATAACACGCGAGATATTTATTAAGAATAAAAAATATATTTAAATCTAATATGTAATATTTAATGTTTATGATTCATTTTAATTGTATATCTGTCATTTTTCACCTAAGTTTTTTTTTTCACAGAACTTTTTTTAAGCTAAAACTAGCCTGATATAGCCAGAAATGCAATAACTCAGTACAGGTAAAATAATAAAAAAAAGATAATGATGTAACTCCAACCTCAAACAATTGAATGAAGTCAATGCTCCTTAAATCACTCCTAACATAAAGAACTGGACTCAATATCTGCAACAAGCTCAAATCTAAGCCATGTGGAGAGAAAAAATCATCATATGATAATACCGGGTCCTTTTAATTTGAAACGTTTAATTGGCTGGACACCGTGACAGAAACCAGATAATTAAATTAACCTCCATGGTTTAGCATGCTTAATTGGTCAGAAATCAGAAGCGCTTCTGATAGTTTTCTTGTACTTTGATTTAATTGGTCATTTGGGTCCAGTATACACACAAATATTTGATCTACTTCGTCTACCAGTTTAAGGCGGGAATTGTCGTCTCCTAGAGGAAATACATTCTTTGTGAAACAAGAATATATGCTTGGATGCAAACCTGTTAATACTCCAATGGATCTAAACAAGAAGACAATGTGGCATGGGTTGCTATTAAAGAAAAGTGCTAATCGAGAAATACAGATTTACACTGAAACAAGTTGGCTTGGAGTGTCCATTAGTGGAAATGCAAAACTGCAAAAGAAAAAACGGAAGGGTTTTTCTCCCGAAATAGATATCTTTGAGTTCGAGTTTACTGTTGCTGGTAAGAGGTAAGAGTGGGAGATGATGTTTATCCCGAAGACTGATTTCCATCCTTATTACAAGAAGTAGAAGCACGGTGTTGATGCACCATTTTTTACAATGCACATCGGCTCATGAAGTTATAGTGTAGGTCATATTAATGAGCATTTTTTTGTCTAATCTTTCTTTTGTTATGCTGTTAATAACTGTAGGGAAAGGATAATTATCAAGGCATATTTTGAAGAAATGGTTAATAAATGCGATAAGCTTATTCTTTGGCTGGACTGTGATCGTGCTTAAAATATTTAATATTTTTAGCTCATGAATTCATTGACAACATACTATATATGCAAGTCCTTTAATCATGAACCTTTCCTTCTAAACATTCGTTAGACGCCACCAATTTATACAGAAGCCCTCTCAAAGCACAAAGATTCCTGGGCCGAAGCCGCCACAAGAACTTAACAATACAAAGATACTTTTATGAATTGTCATCAAAGAACTTAACAATAAAAAGATATATTTGATCTCTAAAGATTGCGACTCTATACTTTACTTCCTCACTTTATGTCATTGACAAATTATTGACAATGAAGTGGATATGATAATCAAACACCGAACATAGAGAAATTGAGATCCATGAAATGAACTAAAACCTAAAAATTTAGAAATAAGATCTTCAAATAATCTACTCAACACATACCTTTTGACGAAGCATTATCAGTCTAAGAAAAACGAAACCCTACCGATTAGCTACCATAAACTCTATTAAGCAAGCGAAACCATTAATGAAGCCAATGCTAATTAACTTTTATTGCTGTCAATTAATATGTCCATTTCGATTGTTGTCTCAAACTCTCAATCAGGCATGTTACATTGAGATGATTTTATTGAATAAATGGGAGCTTCATGGTTACTTTTATTTTCAAGACTGTTCAAAATTCAACTTTGTGTACTCAGTATATAGTCATTGATAACGGTTGAATTGCATATAGTGCATAAATAGTTTTGAGTTCTAACACTTCATAGTTATTGATTCATATGGGTATAAAGCATCAAATCAATCTGTCTCGTACCTAGCATTTTGAATTGTAATTTTCTCCAAATCCATCCCCATGTGTTCAATAAAGTCAAATTCCTTAATTAGGAAGAGAAATTGGCCATTGAAGTCATATTTGATTTGATGAGAAGTACTGTTTAGTTAAAAAAAAATGCACAAATTGGTGTATATTCAAATGGGTGGGTGACTACTATTTTTTTGGTCAAATTGAGGTAGGTGACTATTTCTTTGATTCGTTAATAAATTAAACAAGACAAACTAAGGAATAATCAAGTAAAAAACAATCACCTCATTCACATATTTAGTTTAATCCCATATACTATGAACCACCCAAAAATGTCCATATACTATGAACCACCAAAAAATGTCGTATTGATATATACCCCAGACATATCTTTAATAAAGATATCTTCTTAGTCATAATTTTCTATACATGTGCTTTCTTTTGTTCCTCTAAATGGTAAATTGGTAATCACACCAAATATGAATGTTTCTATAGTGCCCTGGGGAGTAGAAATTATACACACATCGTTGAAAATGTGATAACAAGGGTGAGAGCACAGCAGAAGCAATGACAGACACAGGGGAGAACACACTAAGCAAGAAGGCAACAACAACAGGGGTGCAATTAGAAAGCAGGACCAAAAGAGCAATTACAAGGCCTACATACCTTAAAGATTTCGTATGATAAGCTGGGGCAACAAATCGGATAGAATGATGCTGGTAGTATAGCAGGGGGACAAGCACAACAAATTCCTGATATTCTTTGTACACAAAAGGACAAATTTTGTTAAGTGAGAAAATCAGTATAAATAATACTATGTAATAATTCAGCATCATCAATTAAATATCAGTTTTTCTCTCTACTTATCTTTTTCCTTGGAGGTCCCTGGTTCCTCGAAAACCAATGCTCACAATTCTTTTATCATTTTGGTGCTCTCGTTGCACCCTCCTATGGCTGACACTTCACATCCTTCCAACAATTCTGATGACCTCAAGGAAGCCATCCTCTGTCTCACCCACCACCAACAGTCCCTCGACGAAACTATGCAAACAATGACCCTCCGTATTGATGACCTCCTCAGCCGTCTTCCCCCCTTCCTTCCACCTCATCAACCTTTTGCTTCCCTACCACCACCAACACCCCCACAACCTGCATCAAACCACAGAATCAAATTAGAGGTGCCTCGTTTTGATGGATCTGACCCTCTAGGTTGGATTTTTAAAATTAATCAGTTCTTTGAGTACCACGGTACTCCTAAACCTGAGCATTTGACGGTGGCCTCATTTTACATGGATGGCAGGGCGTTGGCCTGGTTTCAATGGATGACCGGCAACGGTCAATTCACGTTGTGGCCGGTCTTCCTCCAGGCACTTCAGACCCGTTTTGCCCACACCCAGTACGAGGACCCTACCGAAGCGCTGTTGAAGTTGACACAGAGAGGGACAGTTGCACAATACCTTTTTGAGTTCGAGGACCTCGCCAATAGGATTATTGGCCTCCCTGCGCCGTTTCTCCTCAGCTGCTTCATATCGGGGCTGACGCCAGAAATTCGTCACGAAGTCCAAGCCCACCAGCCTTTAACCTTGGTTCAAGCTGCGGGCCTAGCTCGACTTCAAGAGGAGAAGATCCTCGATACTCGATCGACACCACGGAGTCGAGCACCACCTCAGCCGCTATCACCTTTTCCTCCACCTCCTCGCGCGCCTCCACCACCTCCACACACCTCTCTTCCTCCACCTCCTGGTCGCCCAATGCCACCCACCGTCAAACGCTTGCCGCAAGAGGAGATAGCCTCGCGCAGGGAGCGCGGGCTTTGGTTCAACTGTGACGATAAGTTCCATAGAGGGCATCGCTGCGCCTCTAGGGCTTTTCTTCTCATCACTAAGGACGACAACCCCTCTCTGCCTCATATAGAAGCATATGACCCGCTCCCTGAACCGCTCGACCCAATGGACCCGTACCCGACCCAAATCAGTTTTAATTGCTTAGCGGGCCATGTGGCTCCAGAGACGCTAAGGTTCTTGGGCCTTGTTGGCGGTCAGGCGGTGGTGCTCCTGGTGGACGAAGGAAGCACCTATAACTTCATCCAACAACACCTGGTAACCCGCCTTGGTCTTTCTCCTTGCCCCACTACTCCGTTGAGGGTGATGGTTGGAAACGGACAACAGCTGGAGTGCACGTGCGTCTATGAAGCAATTTTAGTGGAAATTCAGGAGACCAAATTCATTGTTGACTTGCATGTCTTACCGATATCAGGCGCCAACGCTGTCCTTGGCGTGCAGTGGCTCAAGGCGCTTGGCCCTGTCCTCACGGACTACAATTCCTTAACTATGAAGTTCTTTCATGATGGCCGCTTTGTGGAGCTGAAGGGCGATACATAGTCTACTCTGAGTTCCATATCGGTGCCACAGCTTCGTTGGTGTATGCGAACACAGAGGGACAACATGTACTTCCACATCACGGTGCTCACGGATGATCCACCATCTACCCACGACCTTCCTCAACCAATTCAAGCCTTACTCCACAAATTCAGCCTATTATTCCAAAACCCCACACCACCTTCCTCCGTCGAGGGACACCGACCACCACATTCATCTTCTACCCAACACTGCCCCGGTGAATGTGAAGCCTTATCGTTATCCTCATTATCAGAAGCGAGAAATTAAGACTCAGGTGGAATCCATGCTCCAAAAAGGCCTCATACAGCCTAGCTGATAACTTCTAAATAATAGTGAATTAATAGTGGAAAATCGGTCTAAAATTAACTTAGAATTAATTATTTAGCAGTTATTTATGCTTTAATTTGGAAAGATTTAATTAATTTTGAATTTTGATTGCAGATGTGGAAAAGGAGGTACAACAAGCAAAAAGGAGCAGAAATAAAGGAAAAAAAGAAGAAGAAAATAAGAAAAAGGCCCAAGCCCAAGTTTGCACCTATAAATAAGAGGGTCAGCCTAGGAAAAAGAACACACTTCCTAGGAGCTCAGTTTTCAGACCTCTGGCACTCAGTTCTCTCCTTTTCCTTTTCTTATATTCCTATTTCTTTCTTTCACCCCTCCTCTCATTGTAAAGCCCTCATGACCATGAGTGGCTAATCCCCTAGCTAGGACCTGGCAGGCCTAAAAAGCCAATGATGTATGGAGCATTGCAAGAGTTATCAATAAAAAGAGGAATTCCCTCCAGGTTCTTTATTTATTTACCGTTCTTTCTTTTTACATCCTGTATCTCTGAACTTGCTTTCTGTTAGGGTTTAGTCCACTCGGGAGAGGGTAAAACCTAATTAGGGGTAAGGAATGAATACTTGAATCTGTTTTAAGGGATAGGCCACTCGGAAGAGGGTAACGCTTAAGAGAACACTAAAAGGAGGAAATTATCGGGTTATCTTTTAGAGGGTTTTTTCTTCCAGTATCTTTTATCTGCTTTTCTTTCTTGCTTATTCTGCATCTCGGACTTTGTTTCCTGTTAGTCTTTAGGCCACTCGGGAGAGGGTAAAGCCTAATTAGGGATAAGGAATGAATGCGTGAATCGGTTTTAAGGGTTAGGCCACTCGGGAGAGGGTAACGCTTAATAGAACAATAAAAGAAAGAAATCATTGGGTCAGCATGACTTAATGCCTCAATGCCCATGCTTTAGCAAACATCTAGAATGTAATCCTAATGCATCTTAGTTATTGAGTCTTCGCAAAGGGCATTTGGAAGATAGGTAATTAAGGTAGGCTTGTCATCATGAGGCATCAGGGACAAGTAAATGGATAGATGTGGGGCAGAATTAGTTCACTGGTATTGATAACAGACAAATCCAGAATCCATATATCTGGGCTAATTAGACTTGTCAGGTTTTAGCGATTTTAATATATAGGTTTTATTTCCTATTTTCATTGTTGGTTTTCCTTAGAAGTAGTTATTCCTTATTTTACTGTTGGGTTTTAGGAGTAAGTATTTAGATTTAGTAGATTTAGATTTTATTTATTTGAATTTCGTAGAAGTAGTTATCTTTATCGCAATTTAATATTTTATCTTCTAATCTTATCTTTAAATCTTTTATCTTATCTTATCTATTATCTTTATCTTTTATTTTAAATTTCAAATTTCTTTTATCTTATCTATTATCTTTATCTTTTATTTTAAATTTTAAATTTCTTATCCCTTGCTAGATTTAGATTATATTTACTAAATTTACAATTTACAAACTAAAAAGTACTTCACATAAGTGCAACAAAATCCCTGTGGTACGACACTCGGCTTACCGAGAAATTATTACTACGAGCGATTTGGTACACTTGCCAAAGAGCTAACACTAGCCATAGCCCGTTCTCATTCCCAGTACTATTAGTCAAAAAGCACGATGGATCATGAAGGTTTTGCGTTAACTATAGGGCCTTCAATGCCCTCACCGTCCGCGACAGGTTTCCCATCCAAACTATAGACGAGCTCTTGGATGAGCTCGGTGGAGCCCGTTAATTCTCGAAGCTGGACTTGCTCCAAGGCTACCACCAAATCAGAATGCATTCTGACGACATTCCGAAGACGGCCTTTCGAACTCATCATGGCCACTATGAGTTTGGAGTAATGCCTTTTAGACTCGCAGCGCCCCTTCCTCATTTCAAGCTACGATAAACACCCTATTCAGGCCCTACCTTCGTCGTTTTATCATCGTCTTCTTCGATGATATTTTGATCTATAGTGGCACCTTCGAAGAACACCTCTTTCGCCTTGAAACAACCTTTCAGGTATTACTTGACAACCATTTTGTCTTAAAGCTAACCAAGTTCTTCTTTGCCCAACCTCAGGTGGAATACCTTGGGCATGTGGTGTCGCATCAAGGGGTGCAGTCAGTGGATGCCAAGGTGGTCGTGATCCAGCATTGGCCTGTTCCAAAATCCACGAAGGCCGTGCGTAGCTTCTTGGGCCTCGCGGGGTTCTACCGCCACTTTATCAAGGGATATGCCACTATTGTAGCACCCTTGGTCAAGCTCACTACCCTTGACCATTTTCAGTGGACCACGGAGGCGCAAACAACATTTGAACAGTTGAAGCAAGCCTTGTCTGATGCTCCAGTCCTTGCCCTACCAAACTTCGAGCTGCCTTTCACGGTGGAAACGAAAGATTCAGGGGTGGGCATGGGTGCAGTTCTGTCGAAGAGGGGACATCCAATTACTTTTTTTAGCAAGCCGTTGAGCCTGAGACTGTTGCAGGCGTCCACTTATGTGCACGAACTCTTCGTGATTACCTCTGCCGTTAAGAAATGACGCCAACACTTATTGGGTCATCGTTTCACCATTGTTATCGACCACCGGAGTCTCAAGGAACTCCTCACGCAGGTCGTTCAGACCCCAGAGCAACACAAGTACCTGGCACGTTTAATGGGGTACGATTATCAGATTCATTATCGTGCCAGCAACTGCAATCTAGCAGCAGATGCTCTATCCAGGCTCCCAAAACAGGACACCTCGACATTGTTGACGCTCTCAGTCCCTTGCCTCACCTTCATTGACAAGCTCTGTCGTCAGCTCGAAGATTGCCAATATTACTTACAATACCGGCAGGCCATCAACAGTTCGCCGGAATTACACCCAAACTCCGAGATTGTCCATAACTTAATCATTCACAAAGGACACATTTGGTTAACTCGCGGCCTACCAATGATCCCCACCCTGTTAACTGAATACCACTCCACCCCGACGGGAGGACACATGGGAGTTGCAAAAACGATAGTTCGGGTGTCAGAAAATTTCTTTTGGCCTGGTCTCCGTGACGATGTGACCCAATTTGTTGCTCAATGCCTTGAATGTTAGCAAACCAAATACGAAACCAAAAGAATGGCGGACCTGTTATGTCCTCTCCCTGTACCTCACTGTCCTTGGGAGGATCTTTCGATTGACTTCATCACCGGTCTCCCTCCTTACCATGGCAACTCAGTTATTTTGGTAGTGGTAGATCGATTCTCTAAGGGCATCCATATGGGCATGCTACCTCCCTCCCACACTGCACATACAGTAGCTTCCTTATTCATGGACATCGTAGGGAAGATTCATGGTCTTCCACACAGCTTAGTTTCTGACAGGGACACCCTGTTCATCAGCAAGTTCTGGCAAGAACTGTTTTATCTTAGCGGCACCTAATTGCGCATGAGTTCAGCATACCATCCACAAACTGATGGTCAAACGGAGGTGCTAAATAGGGTCATCGAGCAATACCTTCGTGTCTTCGTGCACAAGAAACCACGAACGTGGGGTAAGCTCCTCATTTGGGTTGAGTGGTCTCATAACACAACTTGGAATGTCGGCACGGGATCCACCCCTTTTGAAATCACCTTCGGCCGTAAACTGTTCAATGTTCCTGAGTACATTGCAGGCTCTTCTAAGATTGACGCGGTTGACGACATGCTGACTAACAGAGAGGAAGTGTTTCAATCTATTCGTAAGAGGCTCCTGAAGGCTCAGACCAAGATGAAGCATTTCGCTGATGTTAAACGGCGTGAAGTGAGCTACGAAGTGGGCGATTAGGTCCTTCTCAAACAGAGACCCCACAGGCAATCTTCAGCGCGAGGATCATAGGAACTGCGAGGCAAGCTTACCAAGCGATTTTATGGACCCTTCCGTATAATGGAGCGTGTTGGTCCTGTTGCCTATCGCCTTCAACTTCCCGATAAGGCCCGCATCCACCCTGTTTTCCACTGCTCAGTGTTAAAACCATTTCGAGGATCTCCAGACTCCCAGGAAGTAGCTCCATTGCCCAATGAATTCACCCAGAATCAACCAATTATTTCTCCTCTGGCCATTCTGAGCTATCACAAGTCTTTTTCATCAGCGGGCTCCTGGGAAGTTCTTGTTCAGTGGCATAGGTTGTCCCCTGATGATACCACATGGGAAGATTGGGACCAGTTGCAAAAGGATTATCACCTTGAGGACAAGGTGATTCTGCAAGGGCCAAGGAGTGATAGCAAGGGTGAGAACACAACAGAAGCAATGACAGACACATGGGAGAACACACTAAGCAAGAAGGCAACAACAACAGGGGTGCAATTAGAAAGCAGGACCAAAAGAGTAATTACAAGACCCACATACCTTAAAGATTTCGTATGATGCAGTAGGGGCAACAAATTAGATAGAATGATGTTGGTAGTATAGCAAGGGGACAAGCACAACAAATTCTTGATATTCTTTGTACACAAAAGGACAAATTCTGTTAGTGAGAAAATCAGTATAAATAATACTATGTAATAATTCAACATCATCAATGAAATATCAACTTTTCTCTCTATTTATCTTTTTTCTTGGAGGTCCCTGGTTCCTTGAAAATCAGTGCTCACAATTCTTCTATCAAAATGCATGCTCACGTGTTAGGACAACACACCCACATTCATCTCACCTCTTCATGATTTCATTTGAATCAATTCCCTTTTTTTTCCTTCCATTAATTAGGGATTCTCATAATCAACCTTGATGAACTTATCTATTCCAAGATCATTAATTCTTTCTTTTAGACCGAAAGATAATTAGAGCTAGTAGCTAGCTAGGTACATCGTAGATTTATTAGCTAGTTGAAATAGCAGCCGTTGCTGACAAATGGCAATGGCATTTTCCTTCAAATGTGGGCTCACGTGTTAGGACAACACACCCACATTCATCTCACCTCTTCATAATTTCTATGCTAGCTATATATTGCACCCCAGTGTTACAGCACATGCAAATTCTAGCGTTGAACTTACCCCTTTTATAGTTGCCCCTGAATATAATTAGTCAGATTAATCATTTTGTGGTTATGATTTCCTTACTAACTTTCCCCATTCACATTTCACATATTTATTTTCTAGTAATTAATTTATTATACAAAGCAAAAGCAATTATTTAGACTATCTATAAACAAAACATGTTATTCTAAAGTCACTTTTCAATTAACCCATTCAGACATGAAACTGATTTTATTGCAAATTCCAACCTGGCCCTTATTTCTCTTATGACCAATTTGGCAAATATATATATATATATATATATATATATATATATATATATATATATATATATATATATATATATATATATTTGCTTTCCCTGGCTTCCGCGCCAGCATATCATCTTGAGCTATCACATACTAAAGCAAGCCAAGGTACGCAAGTGTTTATCGTCCTAATGAATTATGTGTTTTGTGTGCATTTACAATTGCTATGATTTTTTAATATGTAATTAAGAAAAAGAAATTTTTACTAAACTTGAGTATAAGAGGTACTTAATTCTATACATATACATTAACTCATGGTTTTTGCACCCATGTGAATACAAGATGGAGTGCTATCAAACATACTTTGTTAGCACATTTTTCACCTTTGATTGAAATTTATTATAAATTAAGAAGAATAATTCACTAAATGAGAAGTTAGATTGATTATAATTTATGATTTTAAATGAATTTTAGAGTGCATTCAAAAATGGATATTGCTAACATATTATATATACAAGATATAGGATTCAAATTCTACTGTGAGAAGAAAAAAGAAGAAACCTGCTTCTCTCTCTCTACCTTATAACTAACGGTTCACGTTAACTTGACCACCATGAACCACCTAAGTTACTTCTCCACCCTAGACATCGTCATGTCACAATGGAAAACAAAAATTTCTCATTCGTTTCTCTCAAACAATTGAGCCATGTTGTGTTGTGTTTTTGAAGAATTTCAAAAGGTTAATGCTCACATTGTTTGGTTTAGCTTAATTAATTAATTACCTTCAAATATTTATATATCTATAAGTTTTAACAAATTTCAAACAAGCAACGTAATATAAATGGACTCATATGTGGGAAATCGAGCATAATAAGCCTGATGTAGTGAAAATCGTTCTATTCTCCCAGCATGTGGAATAATTAATGGGCCTCATGGATTTTTTTTTAATTATTTTCATAAATTAAATTTTAATTTTGATTTGAACCTCATCCGAAACCATTTAATTTTAATACTACTCTTCTTTATCTTGGTCTTATTTTCGCCTTTCAAAAAAAAATCTTGGTCTTATAAAAGATTCTTTATGATCCCGAAGGAGGATATATTCTTCCAACACAAAGAAAAAGCAAATCCACTATTAAATAATTGTGGCTTTTATTTTGTGTGCGGGTCCTAAGCTTTATTTAGGCGGCTATATATGCTTCTCGTCGAAGAAATTGACCAAGCTAGAATTTCCTCTTTTGCTAATATTGTGTTCAATCAAGAAAATTCTGTAAAATTTCTGGCTTTGCAAAGCTCAATATAGCACATATAATCTGCACAATAAATTGACCACATTACGAGAGAGGAAACACTAGTGGGGAAAGTGGTGATAATCTTAAATAATTTATTTCATATTGAAAAAAAAAACTTCATTTTTCAGAAGTTTGATTAGAATTAAGCTTCCCCTTCCCATTAATTTCAAACCCCATCATAAATCATATATAAACATTATAATAAAGATATCTCATGATGTTTATCTTTTTTTTTGACATTTTTATCTGTAATTTTTATTAAGTAATTGCCACATAGTTATATAGTATGTTTGAAAAAACCTTCCAACCCATGTGAATGTACGTTCAACACAAAAAACACCAAGAAATCTTTCTTTAAACGTACGTTGAAACTGTCCCAAAAAAAAAAAAAAAGGTACGTTGAACCTCCACTAGTATTTCTAAACATTGGCTTAACTATTCACTGTCGTATTATATTTTACCTCCTTTTTTTTCTCTCTCTCTCTCCTTCTTTACTTTTATTTTATTATATATACAATATATACACTAAAATATAAATATTTCGTTTTGGTGTACATTTTTTTTAATATTTTTATCTCTTTTTTATTATGTAACTAGCACAGCATTAACTGTTCACTCATGTTTTATTTAATCTCCTTGATTTTCCTCTCTTCTTTTCATTTTATTTATAAAAAGACATTACGTGCGTGCATGCCTCTCCTTTCCCCTAGTATCATATATAAATAAATTATATTATATTGTTTTATTAATTAATTATACAATTGTTTAGGCAATTAATTTAAGCAATTGCTTAGGCAATCTAAACAAAACATATTATTGTAAATTCACTTTTCAATAAACATATTCCAACATGAAACTGATTTTACCATCATCAATGATTAAATTGCTATTTTGACAACTAATTAATCCAAAACACATCTGAATTTTTAGAAAATTCCCACTTTTCCCTTATTTCTTAGCTTTTTGAACGATTTTGCAACTATATATATTTGCCTTTCCTGTCATCAGAAAAACACATTTCGGCATGCAGTTGGTTTTCTCACCTATCATATATACCATAGCAAGGGAAAGGTACATTTACATATTTACTTGTTATATAATATAATGAAAAAAAGAAAGAAAAATATCAGATAATTAGATTTAATAATTTACTCTTGATTATGGAAGCATTATTTTTATTTAGCATTTACTTGAGTCTTAATGACTTCTAGTCAAGTTATATCTAAGTTTAATATGGTTCTCAATGTCTAATCTCTTCTTTAGGTATCATTATTAAAAATATATGTAGTTGTACTGATTCTATTTTCTAGCCGTACTTGTAACTTGATGTAATTTGGTTGAACGACATAAGAAAATGAAATTTAATAAGCCATGTATGCATGCAATTACTGATCTAAGATGGAAGTATATATATATATATATATATATATATATATATATTTGTTAATTCGGTTGAAGCATATAGGTAGGAGAGATCGATCAGTTACTATGAACGTTGAAAGCGAGAGGAAAGATGAACAAGAGGTGAAAGGGTGGAGAAAAGCTTTAAAAAGTGTAGGGAATTGGCTGGCACATAAGGATAAGGATGAATGGTTGAAGGACATGAGGGGAATGCTGAGTTTGGTGTCTACGGTGATCGCAACAATGACCTTTCAAAGTGCTTTAAATCCACCAGGTGGAGTTAGACCCGGAAACGAGAGTGGAGTTGTTCAATGCCCAGTAAACAAAGCAGATAATAATCCATGTCCCGGAGAATCTATCCTAGCTGTTGTTTACCCTGATGAATATGAAAAATTCCTCATTTGGAACACAACATGTTTCATTTCATCTTTAGCAGTGTGTGTCTTGCTTGTAGGTGGGTTCCCTCTCAAACACAGATTCTTCACCTGGCTTTTGTCAATAGGGATGTGCATCACCATCTCCAGCCTCACTCTTACCTACATGTATGGTGCGGGAATGGTCACCCCGGATACCCTTTGGAAATCAACCGCATCATCCTTGTTTGAAAAAGTTATTTATATTTGGATTTCACTGCTAGGACTCGTCGCATTTGTCCTTTGCCTACGCCTAATTGTTTGGATTGTCTTTGCCTGCATGTAATTAAACCATGAAATCCAATATCCCATGCCATACTTTTAGTACTCAAGAGGTGTGATTTCAATAGGAAACGAGAATGTAACTCATGCTATTCTCTCTATTCTTGTATCATTTTGGTGTAAGCATGTGTGGTAGGCGTGTATAATCTTTGTGATTCTCAAGTCTTTATATATTATGGGATATATTTCTATAATAATCTCCTGTGTTTCGCATTTGCATCAACTTTATCCATTCGGAGTATACTAGCTTAGAAATAGCAAAAGCTATGAAAAGTAAATAATAATAGGCCGAGGATATGGTCATACATATGGCCTAAAATAAATTGGGCTGACTTTTTATTTAACCTAAAATTCAACGGTTCAGCCCGCCCTTGTCTATGGGAGTATGGCTAAGATGGAGCATAGAATAATGACCCCACTCCCTAGTGCAATAATGAAGTATAGATGGGTAACATTTTATGAAATGAATAAATGAGCTTGCTTACAAGTAACAGTTTATGCAGTAAAAGAAAAACTAGTAATAGTTTATGATTCACAACACCACCCAATAACGTCATGTTGCTGACTTTGTCGTGAAAGAGATGGGGTAACGTCATTTTTGTAACTTTTGCTTGTGAGTGAGTGTGTATAATAACGTCATGTTTGATTACTTCTTAAATATGTTTGAGATTAAAATTTTATCTAGAAATTCAATTTTGAAGAAGTAATAGATAAGTGTTTAAATTTTTTAAAAAATAACTTGAAAATAATTTCTTTTATTTAATTTTTTTAAGAAGAAGATAGGATTTATTTCTTAAAAAAACAAAAAATAACTTATTTGAAATACAATTAGTTATTATTGTTTTTGAAAAACACTTATTCAAAAAAATAAACAAATTAACCTATATTTGAGATACTTTTGTAAACTCAATTTCCAAACTTAATTAAATTTGATTCAAACTAAAGTTTTAAATTTTAATCTAAACATACACTTATTTATTTCTCAAGATTATAAATTCACCCACATACTTGATAATATTATAAAACGCAAATGCTTTAAGGGTTTTTTTTTTTTTGAAAGGCAAATAAATACCATGAGCAAATGCTTTAAGGTATTACTTTTCGCAAGATTTTAAGGTATTTTATCTCCTTTTGTCTAATTTATTTTCTATTTATTAAAAAAAATAAAAGCAGTAGTAAACGAAAATCAAAACAAAGTAGGGTAACCGAGCTAAAAAAAACCACTAGCAAAAAAGGAATTTGTTCTAGGCAAATTAAATGATTATCAAGTGTTTCTGGCCCAAATTCTCACTCTTGTGCAAATAAATAAAATAAAACAAAAACCCAATAGCTAATAGTTAATACAGTTTCAAATCACTAGTGATTTTTCTTGGGTAAAAAGGTCATTACTTCAGTAAAATGGCCAACAATTAATTTCGGCTCTACCAGTAGTTCCTCTGCACCTTCATCAGATCAAATAAATGAATCGAGATGCCTATAAATTCAGGGGAATTTGTCAAGCAATTATACATATACTTGGAGAGTTGGAGGAGCAAAAAGGAGAAAGTTGAGCAACAGAAATATCTGTGGGAAAGGTATAATTTGGTAAAACCAACCACCGAAACTCGATCAACTATATGTTGTTGCTCTTCTTTTTATTCTGATACATGTAATATAATTTGTCAGTCATGTATTCTGAACCTCTAAGAACGCTTATCTCGAACATTGGTTGCTTAATGAATTGTTTATTGTTATATTTTTTTTTATTTAAGATAATTTACATATCATATTAGTTGCTTAAAATTAAGCTCTAGTTATTTGTGAGCAACAAAATATTTTCTTATCATTTAAGGATCATTTAATAGTTACTTAAAACTAGGGTTGGACAAACTGATTTGGGTTCATATAGACCTTATTTTTTAGAGTCCTTCCGGCTTTTTAGCCTGATATATTTAATCCATGGGTTTTACCCACGGACCTTGCAGGTCCCACGGGCTTTTTATAATTTAATATAAAAATATAGAATACTAATAAATAAGAGATAAAAATTGAGTTCGAGTTTACTGTTGCCGGTAAGAGGTAAGAGTGGGAGATGATGTTTATCCCGAAGACTGATTTCCATCCTTATTACAAGAAGTAGAAGCACGGTGTTGATGCACCATTTTTTACAATGCACATCGGCTCATGAAGTTATAGTGTAGGTCATATTAATGAGCATTTTTTTGTCTAATCTTTCTTTTGTTATGCTGTTAATAACTGTAGGGAAAGGATAATTATCAAGGCATATTTTGAAGAAATGGTTAATAAATGCGATAAGCTTATTCTTTGGCTGGACTGTGATCGTGCTTAAAATATTTAATATTTTTAGCTCATGAATTCATTGACAACATACTATATATGCAAGTCCTTTAATCATGAACCTTTCCTTCTAAACATTCGTTAGACGCCACCAATTTATACAGAAGCCCTTTCAAAGCACAAAGATTCCTGGGCCGAAGCCGCCACAAGAAACAAGATCCTTCATCAGCAGAAAAAGGAGGATCAAATGTTTTCTTACTTGAGACAACAAAACTAGTCTATGCTCATCCTTCACAAAATGCTAGCTAGTTCTATTCACTTCGCCCAAAGAACTATAAAACCGTTTGCCTTATTCATTCCAAAAAAAAGTATATCACTTTAAAAGTTGTCTTTTTATATGCTCCAGCCTCCAGCATTGTTGAGACCGAAATGGTTGTTGTTGTGCTCATAGTTATCGCCAACCATATCATGACACGGCTACACCAATGTAACAACAAAATACCCATTTCACCATTTCTGTTAATTCTTCTAAAAAGTCCATCCCACAAAAGAGGAAATGGAACTCTACCCTGGGCTTCTCATAGCTGGAACACTGGTAATTTCTTTCACATTTTTCACTCTCACCAAGCTCGGATGGTGCATTACCAATCACACGTGATCTCTTCCCCCAACAGGCTTATCTTTTGATGACAAGTTCTCTCCTTGCAGGAGTTTAGAGTCTCATTCGATTACCTTCCACTACAAGGCTGCAGAAGGCACAAACCAGACTGAATGTGTTATCTGCTTGACAAGTTTTGAAGAAGAGGACAGTGTATGGAAGCTTCACACTTGCAGGCACATCTTCCACACCTCTTGCATTTATAAGTGGCTTGCCTCTCATTTTGGATGCCCACTGTGCCGCACTCAGATTGACAAAGTGAATTCACCAAATAGTAGAGTGGCTTTGGAATCAAATGATCATGGTCATTGTTAACTCGTGAATCTGAATTTCCTTGATCGTTACAACCTTTCAAAACCAAAACTTCTCTCCTTTTCCTCACATATATCATCTGTGAATGATAAGATTTAAAACTTCCGACAATGAACTCATTTATGTTCTGGTATTTATTTCTTTCTAGGATCATTTTGTTATCCCCTTTAAAAATTGTTTGGGGGTGAAGTGGTAAACTATTCATGGGCTAGTTTTGCATTATTTGAATATTTATGCAAAACTAACCCTTGAGGTATTTAGCATTAGTGTATATACATTTGAATAGTTCTATGTAACGAAAAGGATTTCATATGAATTATATTATTAATGCAAAATTGAACTTTTGATAAGTTGCAATGAACAATCGTATAAGGAAATTTGACAACACACTTTAACTTAAAATCTCAAATCTTAGATTTATGGATCTTCTCCTCATTTATATGATGCTCAACTTTTTTCACTTTTACTCGATTTGAGACTTTACTTCCCACTTGTACTCTAAATTCTTCCTTACATGTTGATTCAGCTTGAGCAACCCTGTTAATTTTTGCTGCTGGTGCGCTGACAGAGGTTGTAGCAGGTGCATTCAGAAGCTGCATATTGAACAAAAGAAATATGTATCATCATTGTCATTATTATTATTATTTACTTCTTCACCTAGGGGAACAATAAATTTGTTCATATATAATTAGCTCTTTTCTCTTAACAAGAATGATAAGTTACCTCTGAGTTGACGTCAATTCCAATCTCATCAAGAACCTATTCACAAGCTCTTCCGTCTCTTCATCATATTCCAAAGCATCATCAATGGCATCTCCCATTAACTCAGACACGACTTCCATCTTCTCATTCTGCCTTTCAAACTCAAGCATTATCCTCTGTCCTTTTCACGGAAACATGATTCCCTTAGCAAAAGGGAGTGCAAAAAAAAAAAAAAAAAATACTCAGCCAAAATATTATTCCGTTATGTATTTTATGTTATTTTATGAATGAAACGTGTTTTTATTGTGTCATTTTTTTATATTCCTTTTTACACAATAAATTCGTATTTTTGTTATTTAATTTCCCCCCTACAAAACAAGATAATTATGATTCGGTTGAATTATTAAACAATGGAATCTTATTTTCTTTATTTTTTTATTTTTTATTTTCTATCAAACAGAAATATAATTCTGTTGTCCAAATCCCCTCTCTCCTCCCCTTCCTCTTCCCCTACAGACAACACAAGTGACGCGCGGATCTAACATAAGGAATAATTAGTCTTTTCGGTAGTGAATCAATGTTTAAATCTTAATTGATAGAGATATTTGTATTCAATATTTGATTGTCTCAAAAAAAGATTGTTTATGAATGAAAATACACGGGAAACAAAAAAACTTCTCTTATTAATGTCACCAAACCGAAGACATTGTGCTTGATCATTTACATAACGTTGGAACCCCTCATTCTAGAATGGAAATGAGTCAAGTTGAATTAAATTTGATTTAGTTAGAATTGATTTGATTAAAGTTGATTTAACTCAACTTGACTCAAATTTGACATGAATTTTTTCAATCTAATTCAAGTTTGTGAATAAATCTATTCAATTGATTAACTCAATTCAATTTAAAATTATTATTATTATTGTAGTACATATTTTTATCTCTTTGAAACAAATAAAATTGATATGAAATTAAATATATGAATTTAATAATATACAACTTAAAAAGTTAACAATACATATAATATTAAATGATTGAACTCGTTTGATTGATGAACTAATGACTAATTATAGATAACTAAAAAATCATTATTGACTATCACATGGTCTGTAAGAAAATAAATATTTAGTACACAAATTTTTGCTTAAAAATAAGATAAAGTTACTAATGATTTTGTTGTCAATAAGTTGGTCCCTAAATTTTTGCACCAAAGTGTGCAAAATATACCAACATGATAGTTTAGATGATGAAAATAATTTTCAAAACAACAAGTAACTGATAGATAAAATCATCAAAAATTCATCAATTTTCATCGAATCCTTAGTTGTTGGTAAAAATTCATCGCAAATACATGAATTTCTTGTAGTGAGAGAAGTCCAATATAATTTAAGTGCATAACAATAGAAGCATAAAAAACAAAAAAAAAATATTCAAGTATAATTATTAAAAAAGGGAGGGAATACATCTAACAATACAAAGATACTATTATGAATTATCATCAAAGAACTTAACAATAAAAATATATCTTTAATCTCTAAAGATTGGGCTCTATACTTTCCTTCCTCACTTTATGTCATTGACAAATTATTGACAATGAAGTGGATATGATAATCAAACACCGATCATATAGAAATTGAGATCCGTAAAATGAACTAAAACCTAAAATATTTAGAAATAAGATCTTTAAATAATCTACGCAACACATACCTTTTGACGAAGCATTTTCAGTCTAAGAAAAGCGAAACCCTACCGATTAGCTACCATAAACTCTATTAAGCATGCGAAACCATTAATGAAGCGAATGCTAATTAACTTTTGTTGCTGTCAATTAATATGTCCATTTCGATTGTTATCTCAAACTTTCCATCAGCATGTTACATTGAGATGATTTTAATGAATAAATGGGAGCTTCATGGTTGCTTTTATTTTCAAGACTGTTCAAAATTCAACTTTGTGTACTCAGTATATAGTTATTGATAACGGACAACTTGTCACTAATTAATATTTGAGAATAAAAAAATCGAGCATATATGAATTTGAACAGCTAAAATTTCATTTCAGGGTCTAAAGTTGATCATATATATTCAATTTGGAGTAAGACAGCCATTTACTAATTTACTAAGATAATGAAAATTTATCACAATTGTTAGTTTAAACGACACAATCTTAAAGGCATGGAAAACCAAAAATATCTTCTTTTTCGTGATTGCTTGCCTGTACTTTAATACTTTAGTATACATATATGCTGAAAGTGTAAAAATTAATTATTTACAGTCCAGTTATAAAATGTTATATATAGTAAGATTGCTAAATTTTATAATAATAAATTTAAATTTATATCAAAATTAATTATTAATTGATTAATAGTATAATAAAATTGTAGTGATGGTGCATAACAATTAAACCCTACCTATATAAAACTTCCTTTCTATTCTTCTATGTCCAAGGATAAAAAGAAAAATTCATTTATTTTGCATTAGCAAGTTGTGATAGTGGTGGTCTTTTTAGTGAAAGACCTTTTGATGTTCAACAATGGTAGGGGATCACTAGCAAGGACCTGACATTTAAGTTAGTATATGTCGAGTTAAGAGGCACTAGTAATGAATGAGCTAGTCGGAGAATGCATATCTTGCTATCATTGATCCAGAAATTTTAGAATTCCATTAACTTATTTTTAACAATAAATATTGTTGAATATTGATTATTTCATTTTTCGGAATATTTGAATTAGTGATTGCCGACAACTATGCAGTTTAAATGGTTTTTCATTATTTTCCGCGTGGCTATAACTTTGGGTTATGCTTCCCACTCTTCGGACGTTGGGCCGTCTTGTTGTTTTAGCTTCATGGGCCACTACAGGTGGTGCCTTGGTCCAAAACACTTTCAAATGAAAATTTTGATTTCAAGAAGAAAGAAAAAAAAATGCGATGAAGGTAATTAAAAATCAAGGAAATAGGGTATACTCTTGTATGGTAAACATATATACTGCATAGAGTGATTATATTTTGACAACCAAAAATTTTAAATACTTAATTAATAACTCTTTTTTGCTATCTTTTTCTCCTGAAAAATATTTTTTGGACAATCTTAAATTATATATAACTTGAGAGAGAAAAGAAGAAATGAGGGATGTGTAACTAATTTGATAGATGATGTAATGTGATAAAAAGAAGAGAAAAAAAGTTATAAATCGAGTTTAAATTTTTTTTATTCTCAACATATAATCAAATATATAGATATCATGGAATTGAAGTATGGAACTCCTTTCATGCGGGATCAGTTTCTGCACTATTCACAATTCAACTTTTTTATGAAGTTGAATGTACATCTTTAGCTAATAGCCTAGAGTACTGACGGGACAGTTATATTGGGGAGGTGGGGTGAGTGAGAGATAGTATCAAAGTACGTTAATAGCCTAGTTTTGGAGTTTTCTCATAGGGACAAGTTGGATATTTGAATCGATGAGTTCTTATTTCTAACCCAGCCTTCGGTTAAAAGTAGAAGATGATAATAAAGATAAAAAAAAAAAAAGGGTTGAATTGCACATAGTGCATAAATAGTTTTGAGTTATAACACATCATAGTTATTGATTCATATGGATATAAAAACATCAAATCAAACTGTCTCGTACCTAGCATTTTGAATTGTAATTTTCTCCAAATCCATCCCCATGTGTTCAATATAAAGTCAAATTCCTTAATTAGGAAGAGAAATTGGCCATTGAAGTCATATTTGATTTGATGAGAAGTACTGTTTAGTTAAAAAAAAATTATGCACAAATTGGTGTATATTCAAATGGGTGGGTGACTACTATTTTTTTGGTCAAATTCAGGTAGGTGACTATTTCATTGATTCATTAATAAATTAAACAAGACAAACTAAGGAATAATCAAACAGAAAACAGTCACCTCATTCACATATTTAGTTTAATCCCATATACTATGAACCACCCAAAAATGTCGTATTGATATATACCCCAGACAGATTTTTAATAAAGATACCTTCTTAGTCATAATTTTCTATACATGTGCTTTCTTTTGTTCCTCTCAATGGTAAATTGGTAATCACACCGAATATGAATGTTTCTATAGTGCCTTGGGGAGTAGAAATTATACACACATCGTTGAAAATGCATGCTCACGTGTTAGGACAACACACCCAGATTCATCTCACCTCTTCATGATTTTCATTAGAATCAATTCCCTTTTTTTTTTCCTTCCATTAATTAGGGATTCTCATAGTCAACCTTGATGAACTTATCTACTCCAAGATCATTAATTCTTTCTTTTAGACCGAAAGATAATTATAGCTAGTAGCTAGCTAGGTACATCGTAGACTTATTAGCTAGTTGAAATAGCAGCCGTTGCTGGCAAATGGCAATGGCATTTTCCTTCAAATGTGGGCTTCAACAACCTGTCTTTGTCATACTATTTACCATCGGTCATGTTAGCCTACGTAGAATTCTTGGCCATCTCAATCTCTATGACTCTTATCCCTTAGCTAGGTCTTCCTAGATCCGGGTCATATAGTAGAACTTTTAATTTAAATATTAAAATTAGAACCCCATTAATTAATTTCTATGCTAGCTATATATTGCACCCTAGTGTTACAGCACATGCAAATTACTAGTAACAATTAATTTTCCTTGCACATAATTATTATAATTTTTTGCACTCTCGAACTTGATTGAGTGTCGCTCTCAAATGTGTGCATGTCCGAAAATGATTAAATATGTACTACTATCTTAAATTTTAATTTATAAGTATATATATGGGAGTGGTTGGCAACGAATTAAGCACTTTTACTGTGTCAGAGTAATATCTAATACAATGTGTGCAGGAGATGAACTTTGACTCTTGGAGCCGTTTTCAAATGATTTGATTTCAACCAACAATAATGAATGATTAGAGAATGTCAGAATGGCCCACTTTTAGGAATCTACAGCACTGACTAGAATTTAACCACTTCGCTTACGGAGGTCAGGTGCAATGTGCATGTGATTGATGATCTGCTGCTGCATGCAAAACGAAATTGTACATGTACAGTACTCAACTCACCAGTTTCTCAAAAGTAATTTCTTTGATTGTGTGTGTTTGGTCCCCTCCTCTACCCCCAATTTATTTCTTTAACTATTGAGCCCAATTAATCACCCTCCTTCCAATAATTCATTTTTTTTCACCATTTGATGAACTTCAATCAATCACATGTCAACGAATAGTAGTAATTCTTCAATCAACACTGTAGCTAGATCAACTACATGTACAGTGTAGAGGTTAAGTACAGTATAGGTAGTCATTTTTCCACGACGTGTCCAACCTTGCATGATATGATGAGCATGTTTAATTTGTTTATTATCAATATCACAATGACATATATGTGAATGATCAAAAAGCTAGAAAGTAGTCCTAGCTATTAAATTCAATTGTAAGGTACCATGCCTTGTTTCACTATGGAGAAATAATGTGCACCCCTTTTCCCATGGATGGGGCTTATGTTTGGCCAAGCTTCATCAAACTTACGTTTCACAGATTTCTTTCAAGGACAGAAGATATACGTACGTAGTCGATCGACACACATTGTGTGGTGTGTATTGGTTAGGCAAGCTAATGCTAATAGGCTAATAGGAGGCATTGGTGGATTGTCCCTTCCTCAAATCCATAATAACTATTATAACAAGTCACCATTATCCCATTACTACTTACTCTTAGCTATGACAAGTTTTGTGCTTTTAAGTATCATTCGATAAAATGAAAAAAAAAATGAAGTAAAATAAGATAAAAGTTTTAAATTAAAGTAAAAGGCAAAAATGTAAATTCCACTACATAGTACTGTTTATTTACTTTCTTTTTCGTTCTCTTTCACTACAAACGAACGGAATCTTATTTTCTTTGAAAATTATAGCACAAGTTATGTGAATTTCTTTTTCAAGTTATCTAGATATGTGCTCTGAGATGATTAGGAAAATCATATTCTAGGTAAGGATTTAACAGCTGTGAAAAAAGAAATGAACTGTCGTATATTCCTAATGTTTATATACTTTTAAATTGACAGTATATATTGTGCGTGATGAGTTGAGAAGGCAAGTTGATGTTACACGAAACTTATATATATATATATATATATATATATATATATATATATATATATATATATATATATATATATATATAAAGAGTTGTCAGATGCAGGGAAGATAAAGAAATGCAGCACAAATTGAAGATTGTCTTTTATAGAAAAACGTACGCTAGTTTAGAAATGGTATAGAGGTAGGAAGAAGTGCTAATGCTAAGAAGTTGTTTAAAGACTATATTCCTTTGCTTTCTTGTTGAAACATAAATAAAAAATATATTGTTCTTTTTACAGCTATAATTAATCTTCCTTTAAATTCTCATTAAACATTTTCCTCCTCTTCACTAAATCTTGAATCATGATTTTTTTTTTTCTTTTTTTTCCTTTTCTCAAATTTAGATACTATGTAATAATTTAATAAAAATATATACATGAATAATTATGTTACATCTCTAACATAAAAAATCAGAGATTTGATGCATAACTAGTTGTTTTGTATTAAAACTTGAATTTTTATTAGAATAATAATTAATCAACAAAGAAGATAGAATCAAACTCTATAATGTTTTCACTCATAAAAAAAACTCTAGAATGTTTGGTCATAAAAAATTGTAATTCAACATCATGAACGATATGATGTGGCATCCCACTTAGGCCACACAACCAAGAAACAACTGAAACTTTTTTTTTAACAAAAAAACAGAAAAAGAAAAGTCAATACATTAGATAAAATGCAAGATTAGTGACCATACTGCCCATACATTTTGATAATTTCGCGTATACATATTAGTAGGTGTTATTATATGCATAAAAAATGTGCACAAATAATATAAATATATAATATACAATATATATATTATTATCAATTGATAAATTTTCACAGTAAATTTATTAGTTTTTATAATATTTTTCTTAAACAATTAATACATCAATAATAATTTTTAACTGATTAATACTACTAATTAAAATTCTTTAATATTTCATTAACAATGCACGTTTATTAAACTCTTACTGTATTTCTTCTTTAGTTGAATTTAGCAATATTTCTAACTCTACTAAACTGAACTATATAGCTATAAACCCAAATCACAAACCATCCTTTATAATTAAAAATAAAATCACGAACCAACCCAACATCAATTAAGCGTAGTTTATATTAAATCATCAAATCATCAACCAATAAGTAGTTGGTATGAATTATCTTGAACTTCGTTCCCTTAAACAAAATTTCGAATTCAAGTCACAGTAAGATTTTCTGATAAAAATTAATTCGGTGGATACTCTACACTAATATTATGATATGAAAAAAAACCATCATCAAACCGTCACTTTATTAAAATTAATGCAGCCAATCTCATTTTAGATCAATAATAACTGGTATACTCCACATACAGATTAAATATTTTACAATTCAGGCTTTTAATGGAAGGAGTAACGTAAGAATTGAGACATATATAGTCTTGTCCTTTCCTTTTTGCTTTCTCTTTGCTTTTGCCAAGTTCTACAGATGGAGAAAGATCGATCGAGCAAACAGAAAAGAACAAAAGAAAGGGGTAAAAAACTGACCAAAATGAAGATTGTAAATAACGAGATCGAATTCTCTATGATTAGTACATACCACATGTTAGAACTGTAATTAACTAATCTAGTAATCTGATCTTGATTATAAGTAAAAAAAAAAGATATATTTTATATTTATTATGAAAATTAGTTAATTATATTAAATTATGTTATTTTTAATTCAAAAATAAATATTTTTCTAAATTATTTTCATTGAATTTGATATTAAATATAAAAAAATATTTAATCTTATTAAAGGAAGAATATTTTTGAGAGAATCTTATTAAATAAATATATATAAATAATGTTAAGATTTAATTATATTTGAGATAAAAAAATTACTTATATTTAAGATCAGAGAAACTACAATTTTCTTACATGATCATTTTACTTGTTCTCGAGAAGTAACCATGTCTGTTTTGTCTTTAATATAAAAGATAAAATGGATGTACTAACATGAAAGGCACAGTTCATACCCCGAATGAAACTTGAACTTTCACATCCCCTCAGCGGTGGAAAGTGACATCATTTTTTTACACTAACGTGGCTCAATGTATAATTATCCTTCATTGGTTGGACGAGGAACACGTTATATGGTCCCTCTTACAGAATTTAAAGATGTGAACTGCATGCAATGTTGCAATTCTATGCTGAACATTATTGCTATTTGGATCTCTGCTGAAGTGGAAAACTAGAAGAACAAAGACTGCAGATTCTAGTTAGCAACAATTTTCAAGATTCTGATGTCTGAAGTATACTGAACAACTGCACAATAAATCACCATGTTATTGTCGATTGAGAAAGATGTCTTGTCTTATTGAGGTTAACTGCGTCATTAGTTGTGCCATCATTGTCATCAGGGACTGCATGCATTGATTGCATAACATATTCAATTTAATTACGCTTCCTTCTAGTTATCTTTACACGATTACCTGATTTAATTTATGGTTTAGTTCTAAAAATTACTGTAATTTGTGACAATATCAAACTTCTTTTTTGGTAAAAGAATATTGGGAGAATGTTCACCATTATGTATGCATGGTTATAAAAATCACAAACATAAAAAAAAAATCTGTTATATATGATTACATATTATATATTAACAAGCAGGTTAACATGAAAATGAACCTAATGACTTCAAGGAAACAAAAGGCGATCTAAAATTAAGCTAGTATAAGTATTGTTTTCTAGAAATTGTAACCATGCACATTCATATAAACAACCTTGATTTTGAGATTATTAATATAAAATCTCTGCTGTTCTCTGCATAGTATGGGACACCAAATGATTGAGCATTAAGTAATGTATAGAGATTCCAAATCCAAACTTTATTGGAATGCAGTAAGGCTTGATGTATAAGAATCAAACAAGCTCAATTCCCAACACATATTACCAAGTTTTCAGATTAAAAAATGAAACATCAGAAAAAGAGGCTAAGAAAAATGAAGCAGGAAACTTGGTCTTCACACAAGTTAACTAGTTTCTTTAACTTGTTATGGCAAACCCAAGTAAAAAGTATAAAATAAATAGTTAAGAGAAAATAATATAAAAATGATATTATTCATATATATATATATATATATATGTATGTTAACTTAATTATATTTTGTATACCTATATATACTTTAAATCGACCCCATAAATTTATACATATGATCATTATTTTTGAAATCTAGCTAGATGCTTTTTATAAGCTAGGAATCTGCCATACTCCTATAGACACTCTCCCACTCCCACACAAGTCTCTGTCTCTCCAAAGAGAAAAATTAAAGCTGCTACCAATTAAGTATTTCAAGACAAGCAATCTTCTTGGGATCACCAAAAATTTGTTCACTTTCTCTTTTTTCTATTTTCCGTATAGATAAACACAGTGATTCACACATCCAAATCCACGATACCCCTTGTATATATTTTTCCCTTTTACTTTCTTTTACTATTTACTAAAGCTGCTACACTTCACTCTCATCACCTCTTCGAAAACCCTGCCGATTTCACTTTACTAATACCATTCCATTCCAAATTCAAAAGAACCAAAACCATATACCCAGTCATAATTTTAAATTGTGATCGTAGTTGCGGTTATAATTGTGTTGTAGTGAACCAAATTAAAAAATCTTTATATTGTGGACAATAATTACAGAAAAATATGGTTATAATTGTGATTGCAGTACAATTGCTGAGAGCTGAGTAAAAATTTCTTCACATTACGGTCACAATTACTATTGCATACAACTATTTAAAATCATGTCACCCTTCAATTCCTAGCTTCTCCACATCAACCCATATCAAAGTCAAATAAGGCACTTGCGGCACCAAACATGGTGATGGTGACACACGTGGGAATCTCTCACATGTGTCAACACTTGAGTGGTGTTTCTTACCAGGCAGAAGGGGAGCAACCCTAATCAAAGTGGAAGGGTCCCCTACACACTACCCTTTCACAACTTTAAATCAATTAATGTAAACACACACATATATATATATATATATATATATACTAATCTATGAACTAAAACTTAATGTGGTTCATACAGGTGGTGTGAGTATATGTAACTATATTCTTCATTATTTAGCTTATAATAAAATAATTTCTAATATATTATATACAAAAATTATAATCCCTAACCACTTATATGTTGAAAGATGTATTAAACGATATACATACATGAGAATGAATGATGAATTATAGAAGTAGGCGTGTATGGATGAGAATGAGTGATGAATATAATCAATATATTCATTATATTTCACATTATATTGATACTTCAGTGTTGTTTGCTTTACTTTGCAGAGAGAGAGAGTTTCTCAAGGGGATCAGTGAAGGAAGAGCACACGTGTGCATGCGCGACAGTTATGGGACATGTGGGGCCAATTCATCACGTGTGGGTGCAAAGGGAAGAAAAGCAAAAAAGAAGCTCAAGGGTACAATGTCTATGTGGTGTGGTCTAAAGCTGTCTTTCAACTTCTGAATCCAATTTGTATGTGACTCATTTTTTCGTATACCTACCTAGCTAGTTAAGTGTGCAAGTGTGAATTTAATCAACACTAAATATGTGAAATTATGAATTAAGAAAAAAATTATCCTCTCCAAATATATAAAAATTATATATGGTTGGTAATTGGTATGCAGGCTTCGCAAAACTTTGAATAAATGACGACATTCAACCTATATATTCTAAATATCTTTTAACTTTGGGTGCGCCCTAGTTCCACGGGCTATGCTTCACTTATTTCCCACACACTGATATTGGACAAGCACAAGCCAATGAACAATCAATATTCCAGAACAAAACAAGAAAAAGAAACAATGAAAACATTATTAGAGAGACACGACCAAGGGAGAGAGTTCGTTCACTAAAAAAGCTAATTCAACTTGTTCTACCTTTTAAAGATTAACAGCGTGTAAAAATTAAAATTATAGGAAACAGTTTAATTGGTAGTCTTAACTAATTAATTGATTAGATCGGTAGTACTAAAAACCCTTTGAAAAAAAAGAAAATAACGAATTGGTGACCAAATTTCACTCATAGATTTTTTAAAAAGTATATATATATATAGATGATTTTATATCTAATTTTAATTATTTCAATAGTGAATAATGAATGGCAAACTGTTTTGGACAAAAATGGTTTGCGCGCATGCATTCATGTGTATGTCCATATATGGGTTGCAAACATATTTTGTGTTGGTAACATATTCTTATATTACATGCATGCATACCTTACACATATATGCATGCATGCTTAGATGAGCGGATCCAGGAAACTTCGCTTCTCATTATGAGTTCCATGAAATATATTCTTATCAACAAAGAAAAAGGTTGTAAAGATATGCTGATTTGTGCTTCTCATCATAATTTTAGTGTAGAGAAGGAACGGAATAAAAAAAGGGAATACTTTTCTTTCTTTTTTTTAATTAATAAAAAAAAAGGAAGATTTGATTTGTAAATCCTGATCGATCCAACTTTTTTGTCATCCCATAACCGTTGAATACCCGCACCTTTGGATATCAGAGCATAGACGCAATATTAATTATTTGAATGAAACAATAAACAAGAAATATTAACTTGTTGACGTCAAACGGAATAAAAAACTATATAGAACTTGATTATTATTTTTTGTTCATTTTGATCAACAAAGCACTATTTTTCGCATTTATTGCTTCGAGAAATAATTTGTTTAAATATATATGATCATGAAACCGACATGTAATTAACTTACACTATACATAATTTTTTTTTGTTTTTAATAAACAGTTTGTGCTTACTTTTGGTCTTACTAAAAATTGTTTCGATCAATTATCAAATTTAAATAATATTCGAATAATTCAATTTTAATTTTAATATATTACTTATTTGTGTCCGATCACAATCACTTCACTTGATTAAATAATTTGTACGTGCAAAAGTAGCACACCTATATATATAATAATGCATGTCGCCGTTGATTAGAAGGAATATGGTAGTAGAAAATTAAAAAGGAAAGCGTGCATAAAAACAAAGTTGACAGCCCAAACAAATGAGTAAGCTCGTCACAACCAGTTATTTAAATTATTTTTTTTCAACTGATTAGTAGCTACTAATTATTGAGAAGATTATCTTACAGTTAGAGATGACAAATAATCCGTTAATCTAGCATCTTCTAAAAGACAATGGAACAAAGCGAAGCAAATTTATTTGACCCTATTTGTGCCCTTTTGTTTGGACAGTGATGAATTAAACCACTTGCTTGTATAGAGAATATGTAAGCATGGTTGGTGATGTACCTTTAATAGCCACATAAGTTGGTAAAGTCTTATCTTACCATTCCTTTATTTTACGCATAAGTGGTTTGTGCATGGTGGGTAAGTGGCATACACAACACAGCAAAGGAATGCCACAGTAGTAGTACGTACTCATTACCATTGTTGACAGCACGAATCTATCTGTAGTGTTGGATGTTGGATTATGTGCTTAGCTTAGACGGACAAATGTTAGCTCGGGGTATTGAATCGAATCATTTATCCCTGCTTTTTTTAATATTATTTAGTTTAAATTTTGTTATATAAAAATTTTATAATAATTAATTAAAAATTTAAATAATTTAAGAATGGAAAATTAGAATTTTTTTATAAAAAATAAAAATAAAAATGATAGCTTAACACAACTCTCAAATTAAATTGGGGTATACTGTAAAAGTATTTAAAAACATTTAAAGAAACCAAAATTTACTAATGACGGTGGAGGTAAATAGTAACGGCTTGTATCTTTTAAGTAAGTAGTTCAATATTTGAATTTGATTGATTATTGAATATAAAATAAAATATGTTAAAGAGAAAAATATCTATTTTATATGTGTTTATAATTTTTGACGAATATTTGTCATTACTTTTGAGCAAAATAATAGGTTGGAATAATAATTTATTAAACGTGACATGTTTTATTATGATTGTTATGTTAAAAGTTATAAAATTGATTTATGATTAAAGAGAAAAGGAAGGAGAAAATTCATCCTACTAACAAATTAACAATTAATATTAACTCTCTCATAAAAAATAATTATTTTGTTAAACTAACAATTTTATAGTCAATGTTATACCTATTTCCAATTTTATGTCTAAATTTTATTATACTTTCTCGGATGATCAATTTCAACCCTTAACTAGTAACTCCCCTAAAAAATCCCTTAACTAGTAATTGTATAAATTAATTGTAATTTATAATAAATTTTAACTTAAATATAATAATTTTACCATCAAGTGTCTCAATCAATCCATGATGTAAAATTATTCTAATTTAACCAATGATTTTGAGGTTTTTATAGACTTAATTATTGTCTGACTTAATACTAATAAACATATATAAGTCAAAATTATTCATGGATTTTGTTTGTAACTATTTATTTTTTTAATCATGATTGATTTTTGGGCATTCATTAATTTTTATACAAGAACTTTCAAATCAAATTGTTGTTGTATATCATTAAGTACGTAGATGAATTGAAATAAAATTATATCTTTTGATTCAATCTCTGACCTCAAGTTTAAATATATATATATATATATATATATATATATATATATATATATATATATATATATATATATATATATATGTGTGTGTGTGTGTGTGAGTTTTATTATTTATAATAATTTTATCCAGCTCAAATCATAGAAGATATATGTAGTATGTGCTAAAAGAAATTATTTTGTATTCATTATTTGGAATACAAATTTTTCCAAATAATCTTCTAATAGTAATAATCTTGTATTGTAATTTATTGCTCGTAGAAGAAATAATTTAAAGACACGGGGAGTAATAGTTAAAAGTTATTCATTTTAACAGAATTTTCAACAAAGATTATAAAAAAGAAAAAAAAGAAGTAAAAATGAAATCTATATATAGAAATTAATAACGATATGATTCTGTTCTTTTAAAAACCTTTTCTTTTCTACCATCTTTATTTTCCCTCTCCTCCCCTCCCAAATCACCTAATCCTCTTTTAATTTGTTTCCCTATTGTTTTAGGCTTTTGTCTTTTAGATATGGTTTTGAGGATTTCCTTTGCTTTTCCCTCTTGCGCGTGCCAAACTATCACTAAATGATTAGTTAAATCTTATATCTGTTTTATGTTTTGTCTTCACCGTTTTGTATTAAGTTTCAACAACATTCAAAATAATATTGTTTTAAGTTTTGCTACGGTTTCTGACCTACAAGCTTTTTGTTTTCTTCCTTTTCTTGATGAAAGAGTTAATTTCAGCATAACCATGTTGATTGATGTGTATTATGGCAAAATCTAACAGTCTTGTCCTCAACCCGTAAATATTGAACATGATCATAAGATCTTAAAGTAATGCAATGAAAGAGCTAGACATAAGATATACAATATAAGAGATTAAAGAAGCTTAGATAAAATATTATAAATTTAATCATTTTGACAGATCCTGTTTTTTACACTAATCTTTAAGTAGAAAAGAAAGAAAGAAAGAATCTTACCATACAGCGTTTATGAGCTTCGACCCACCACACTTGGACAAATATATTATCTTTTGGTTCGTTTTACCATTTTAATTTAGCTCATTATTTTTTTAGAGTATAACTAATAGTAGCAATAAAGTTTAACCTAAGATATTGTGTAAGCTATCTAACTTCCTTATGCCGACTTTAGTAGATATGAATTTAGTTTAATAGGTTGCCTATATATTTTTTTTTATCTTGCCAAATTCAATTAATTTCACAATCCAACTCCATCTTTTTTCCTATTCCTATTGATATAACTGAATGGATAAGGGAAGAAAAGAAAAAACCTAATAGTTTTCTTCTCTTACAAATAATTAACATTAATTTAATTTGAGAAATTGTTTATGAATTTTTAAAATATCATCCAAATACAAATTGATTATATATATATATATATATATATATATATATATATATATATATATAAAAGTTTGTTTAATTTTATATAATAACTAACCAAAGAATCATATCTATCATGATTTTTTATTAGTTAATAATTAAAATATATATACTAACACTATGCAAAAAAAATAAACTCATTTAATTTACCCATACCATAATCTATATATAAAAAAAAAGGTAAAAGAAAACCTTCCCACTTGCGTCTACTTTATAAAGTTTCAACAAAATCACATGTAAGACTTTCCTTCAAACTGAAAATTAACTTCTGATGCATGATAAAACTCCCCAAATCATAAAGATAGTTTTAATTCCATATAAAGAAAAAAAAAACAAAAAAAAAAGAGTTGCATAGTTGATTAAATTATAGGGGAATTAGGAAGATTGCTGTCATTATTTGAAACCAAAGGAATCGTCAGCACTTGGGATGAGTAGGTGGTTTCACACCCACTATCCGGTATATATTATGATTGCTGTACTCCCCCACTTCACCAACCATATGAAAACAGTAACAGTTATGGTGTTTAAATTTGAAACAAATCATTTTTATTAGATTGCAAAGTGATTTTTTAAGCCAATAATTATACAGTTGCATGCCAAATTCCCTTTTCTAATCAATTTTTTAAAAGTGTGTTTGGATGAGGAAATTTAAAATTTTAAGAATGTCAAATACCTCAATTGAAATTCTTTTATTTTCAAAATTGTGTGAATATTAAAATTGTGAGGGTGAAAAAAAATAAATGCAAAGAGAAGAAAATATATGATTGATGTGCTTCCAAAGAAAAGAATATTGATGCGGCATGGGGAGTGGTAGCGACGGCTGCAATTTTACGTACCCCTATGCATGCACCCGATCGACGCTCTACGAGCTCAGACGGTGTTTCTTGAAGAAGAGGATCATCGACGTGAAGGATTTCGGGAACAGGATTTCGGGAATGCTCAGGTGAAAGATAAGATGAAGGTTATAAAGGAAATATACAAACATTTTGAAATCAAGAAGAGAATTTCAATTTCCCATCTTTTAGAAGGAAATTAAAATTTCACATTTTTAGTTTTTTAAAATTCTTTTAAATTTCCTAAAATTTAAATTTTTTATAAAAAATATTCAAATAATAAATTTTAGATTAAAAAAATTTAAATTCTGTAATAATTTACTTTTCTCAGTTAAAATTCTCTATCCAAACGCAATCTATCGTTTTGTCAATTGCGGTTAGGGCATCACATGTCCACGCCACGCCCTACAAAGCCATTCTTCGCCTATGACGCTTTAAAGCATAGCATATATAGCCTTAATTTTCTTTTCCTACCGTCCAAGATAGCTAGCTAGCTTTGAAAGTCTAGATTTTTTTTTGCCTTAAAAATTTGTTAGTTAAGGCCATTCAACTTAATTAGCATATCACACTGTTATGATTTAGTGTTCCTCCAAAGTTTGCGTTTTCATTAACCTAATTGTTTTTGTTTTCTAAATTGACTTATTAGATGACACTTTTTAAGCTATTTTTTTTTGTTATCATTTTATTGATATAAAAATTTATTATTTTTATCAATATCAATATCCGTTGAAAAATTATCTTTAGTGTGATTTTTTAGTTTTAATCACATTTTTTTCATAAGACTCGAAATTAAAACATTATTTAAATGAATCAAATCTAATACTACTCACTATTTTGATGGTCTTTTCAACTTAATTTAATTTGAAGAATAAAGGAAGAGATAAATTAATTTTTATATTGGACAAAAAAGTAAGATAAAGAGAAGGAATGCCATTACATTTGATTGCAGAAGAACAAGTTAGAGAAAAATTAACATAAAGAAAAGTAAATGAGATTTTGGACAACGAATTTGAACATTCTTGTTTTTTTTTTTTTCAAGTTTCCCTTATTTAAGATAATGTGAGAATCCCCATAAAGTTTTTTTTTTCATTTTTGTTCTTTTTTCCACCTCATAGTATGTATTTTACGTAGTCTTTTTTGACATCATAGAAGGTACATAATGTTTATGACGAACAAGGAACATTTAAAGGGGAAAAGATTAAATTTGGTTTGAGATCTTATTTCATTGAAGAGGATGAGACAAAAAATAAATAGAAAAAGCAGAAATGAAAACACGTATGAAACAAAAGAAAAACATAGAGAAAGGAGTTTGAGATATTGGAGTGATTTGGGGTTGAAGGTAAGATATCAATAGCAATATTCAGCGGTTTGCATTAGCCTTTCAAATAATTCAAGGACAACCTCTTGGCTTAGAAGCCAACTAATTTGACATCAAGGTTTTAGAGAATCCAAGAAGAGATCTTTTGTCCACATCTTTGGAGACCATGCCTTATATCTCTACCCTTTTTTTTTCCATTAAACCCATCATTTGAGCTCTTTTTTGTTGCCTCTAAAATTAGCAATGCTTCCATTGAAAATTTTCACCTAGTAATTTTATCCCCCAAAAAAATCGTTTGAGAAGATTAACTAAAATAATTTCAAAATTTTAAAAGAGAAGAAAATAAAATAAAGGATCCCATATTCCCATTAGATTAATTAACATAGCCACTTTTTGACTATTGCTCCCACACATGAGATGCATGAAGATAGTGTTAATTTCAAGCAAAAGGGGCCCCCACACATATGAGAGAAAGCAAAAGCCCTCTTTTCTCTTGCCACGAATAAGTGTAGAAATTCTGCCTTTGCTTTCAACTTCATCTTCATCTTCTTCCCCTTCTTTAATTGCTTTTTCACCCCTTTTCCACATTTCTCGTGCTCAATGATATTGCATGAAGTAAACATTTTAACCATAAAATCAGACACGAAATCATGAAGAAATACTAAAAAAACAAGAAGAAAAACATAATAGAGAAATTAAGAAAATAGAATTAGATTAAGGTCCCAATAAAACCAAAAAAAAAAAAAGGAGAAATCTTATTATCTGATGTAAACCCCGACACCATTTAATTCTAATTAAAAAGTAACCCCGCTTTTGCCCCCCTCAAAATTACAGAATGAAACCATTGGCAATGGCTCTATTGGTATTGAAATGGGTAGTTTCGTACACAGGCAACTCTTCCCTATACCTCTCAATCCCAATAGCTGATAGATTATCCAACTCAAAAAGATCAGAACTTGCACAACTAGCCACATCATCATCATCTTCTTCTTCTTCTTCATCTTCATAATGCATGACATCATCAAACTCCACTTCACTCTTTTTCTGATAATTCTTCAACAAGTCTCTTGCTAACTCCTCCACCCTGCGACTCTCCTGCATGACATGCAGCCTAAGTTCCTCACTTCTGTTCTTTCCACGGGAATCCACCAAACTCTCTTCACCTTCATGAAGATTCTTGTGACCACAAGGCCTGCAATCTTCATCCACTATCACACTCACAGGACAAAACCTCACAGACCTTTTTGCACCTGATCTTGAAGAAGGGGTTTTGCTCAAACAAGACCTTGAAAAAGAAGATGCTGATGAACAAGTGGAACCAGGTTGTTGTTGTGCTGCTGATACTGATTTAGTATCAGCAACACGATCTGTCGCAATCGGGATCAGGACGGGACGATAAGTAGATGTTGTTGTTGTTGAAACCTTTGCTTTCTTGGCATTTCCAGTTGAAGTGAAGAGAGAGTTGAGGAAGCTAGCAAGTTTTGCACCAGGTGAAATTGGTTGCTTTGCTTTCTTCAACTCACCATAGAGGATTTTCAAGGCTTTGGACTTGGTTTTGCCAAAACCGTTCTCATGCTTTGGCTTTTGGCTTTGGGAAGAGTGGCTCCTGAAGTTGTGACTGTGGAGTGAAGCATCGAAGTTGGTTTTGGTTTTGGTTTTATCAGAAACACTGGTTTTAATTGGCTTTGGCCTTTGCACTCCATAATAGAAGGACTCTGACTCTGAAGAAGAGAACCCTCCAACAGAGCTAGACTCAGAGGAGGTTGAGCTTGAATACATGGAGAGTGTGTTTGAAATTGAATTGCTTCGCGTTCTTCTTTCAAATTCCGTCAGTGAGTTTCTCCCCATGAGAACCTTCTCGCTGGCTCTCTTCTCCATCCAATTCTCCACCTTCCTGGCCCTGCGAGAGTTGTGCTTCTCAGCTTCGGGTTTTTCTTCTCTGAAACAATTGCCCTGTTTCTGCTTCCTCATGGTTTCTCTGTAGAAGATGAGTTGGGCTTCTTCCTTCTCCTCCGTTGGATCTTCGTCGATGGAACGGTAGATAACGTCAAGAAGAGTGGAAGAGAATGAAGGGTTTTCTCTGTGGTGCTGTTTTCTTGAGGGTTTATTGTCCCACTTGTCCATTCTGTTTTTCTTTATAGAGAACAGAGGAGAAAAAACAGAGAGGGGGTGAAACAGGGGATTTTGGATGGTATCAATTACTTGGCCTTTGTTGTCTGCTTCAAATAGTGGAAGTGTGAAAAGCTCCAGTAAGGAGAATTATGAGGAGAAAGAAATGATTGTGAGAAAGGACAAGACCATGGCTATATTTCCAAAAAACAAAAGACTGTATGTAGGAGTGGTGTGTTTGGAAATCACTGTGGGAGGACATAAGAGGAAAGAGGAAGAAAGAAAGGAGACATGAGTATTGATGAGTGCTTGATGCTTTAGAGAGAGACAGTAATGAAAGCCAAATTCCACGCCTCAGAGGAGAAGAGAGAACAAAGGATGTCCGAGACAGAGAGTTTTGGAGAGTGGTTTCTTTTCAATGCTCTTATAAGTAGGATTCGGGAAGAGTATAGCTTGCCAGCCTGTCAATAATGATGTGGAATTTATTTCACTTATTTTAAAATTTTAATATTCATGCATTAATAATATATTATAATTCAATCACAAATCAATCATATTAGGATGGAAAAAAATAATAACTTAGAAGAGAAAAAGAATAAATAATCAAAAACATTAATTTAAAATAGAGAAAAATGATCATATATGAGTTGTGATTGAGTGGTTGTTTATAACTCTTTATACTTTCAATGTATGACCCTATTTCTGTATTTTAAATCAATGTTTTTTATTATTCAATTCAACTTCTCGTTCTTTCTCCCTAAGTTTTTTTGTTTTTTTATTTTTTTCCCTTCGTTGCATGAATTGACATTAGATCCTTACTTTTTCTTTATATAAGAAAAGAAAAGGAAAATGTATAGTTCAGTAGGACCATGCAAAGCAGATATTGATCCTAGATGTTTTTGATCCTGCAAAGAAGATTCCACTCTTGCTTGATAAAAAAATTATTGATATATCAGTCTTAATTTGGATGTGGATATGCAGCTTCCTCCTTTCAATGTACAAACAAATGTGAATTAGTGGAGCTTAAACTTGGTTGTAAAATCTTGATTATTACCATCTTTAAATTGGTGTCTTTTATGATTAAAAGGGGTAGTGTTTTTGGTCATTGATTAGAGATAGAAAAATGAGGGCTATGAACATGTGTGGAGCACTTCCAACATAAGGTATTATACTGTATTATGAGGCATTGCCATTATACTCCTCTTTGCACAGTCAACTAATGCGGCTACTGAACTAAACTTTGGGCTTTAAGTGTTCATTTATTTTTCTGGATTCTATTAATGCCCGTGACTTCTTCAAATTAAAGCTGTTCTCCTTTTGCCTATTTTAATGAACTGCAGTGTGGTATATATAGCTTTGGAAAGAGAATTTACTGGTGTGAAATATATAGAAAATATGAAAAGGGAATTTTTTTTATTGATTTGCAAAGGTTACACAGGGATGTTATAAGTATTTATAACAGTGCAGCAGATAGTTTGTTACAACTGAATCAGTAAAAGGTAAAGAGATTTGAATTTAATCTATCCTAACAAAATCATAATTTATCAGCAGAATTTGAATTACAAAATGATAACAGCAAACATTTGAATTTTAGTTGGAACTGACCCTTTTATTTTTTAATAGAGAAAAAATTAAAGGAAGAAAAATTAAGAGCTTGATTGATTCACTTCTCATTTAAAAATTATCTTATTTTTTATTTAGCAATCAACTTCTCATCTAAATTTATTAAGTTTTAAAATTATTACCAAAACAAGTGTTTTAAAAAAGAGTTTAACAACTTCAGTGTAAGCTTTTACACTATTAAACCAATCAAAAATCACTATTAATGTGATTTTTAGAATAATTATTAGAAAAATTAATAAACATCGAATATAAAATTATCTTATGTATGACCTATTATCTCTTTAAAAAACTAAAAAGAGAAACGGTTGAAAAATATTTTTTTTTAATCCTCATTTTCGATGTTTTATCTTAGTTACCAGGAGAATTTTTTTAGAAAACAAGCATGTGCTCATGAGATATACGGCTTCAAATGTATTGAGAAGATATATAAATTAAAAAAAAAACGGAAAATAATAAATAAATAAGGCATAAAAAATATTTTTAAATTTTACTCTTTTTTTTAACAAAACAAAAAAAATATATACGCTGATAATCATATATTTTTCCCTTTTCTTATTTCGTCTTTCCCTCGTTAACCAAACTTATTAAAATTTCTTTACAGAAATTAAATTGCTTCAATGCAAACATCCACAACTCTTACCATATTTAAAATAAAAGGAAAAAATGGCTTAATTTTACAATATTAGTAAACAAATAAAAATATCATTATCATATATTTGTTGGATTTATTCATTTAGGAGGGGGGGAAATATCTAACACAGAAATGGGGTGGCTAGAAATAATAATATTGCATGAGTAATGTAGAGAGGTATATGCATTTTGAATCCAGGCCATGAATTAAAAGCATAAGTGCTATGCTTGAATTATAAAAGCAGGATCAATAGCAATCTATCGTTGCCCCTGTCACTTATGGAAGCTGACTTGATTGACAATGCAAAAGAAATATATAAACACAAAAAATGGTCCTTCAGTCCTTTCAATTGTCAAACTTTCCTCACCTACGTGTCTACACTTGCGACTTGTTTGTAGGGGTGCAACATACAAGAGACATAGTTAGTGGGAGCATTCTCTGCTTATTTCCACAATCATTGCTCTCGTCAGAAGGAAACAGATTGAAACAATTTTGAAATCAACAATTAAGAAATCCCCAAGATATTTTTTTTATTAATTAACACTAGAAAAGGATCAGAATATACAAAGAGATGAAAAGATCAACAACAACACATATTGACACAAATAATACTGATTCTTATTCCTTAACTAAAAGGAATTCAAAATTTGAATCATGATTTTAAATATAAAATCTATTATATTGAAAGAAAAATATTTATTTTATGTATATTTATGATGTGAAATGAAAATTAATATTTACTTTTGAAGTTATTTCATACTAACATCGTGTTAAGGAAAAAAAAAACAGATGAAAAATGAGATTAATTAAGTTGATAAGGTTATCATGTTAAGGAAAAAAAAATGAAAAATGGGATTAATTAAGTTGATAAGGTATTGACAAAGGCACCAAAAAAAAAAAAAAACGACCTGTGAGTTGAGATGTTCTTAATTCTACTATTCTTTTTTGGTCTTACCTCACTCTTTCTCTTTCCTTCTGCCTTCCCTTCGGTCTCAAGAAAATATTTCATAATGAAACGTACCAGCTAGGCTGATAATATAATAACACATCCACCAAGTGTCGTCCATAATTATATATATAAAAAAGCAACTAATGCACAACCCATATAACAATCATGGGGTGTTATGATGATACACGAGTCTCAACTCTCACGTTTCATGTGTAAGAAATTAATATATAATTTAGTACGTATGAAGTACTTGGGCTAGTTAGAAAAATGATTTTCAAATTACAACAATTTTATATCATGCAAAACAAATTCGAGATTCCATTATCATGTCACTCGTATGCACACTACTATTAACCATTTATGAGAAATTGATGAGTAATCAGTCCAAAATTCCATTCTTAAGAATGAAGTTTAATTCAAGTATGAGTTGGTTTTCTAGAAAGAGTGAGTCAAATGATATCTTGCTTGAGTGAAACAATAGTTCATTGGTAAACTTGACTTTTTCACCAATTTATAAAGAATTTTCAAACTAATTACTTACAAAAAATTATTTATTGCTTTGAGGCAAATTTTCCATATGATAAAAAAAAGTTATTATTTTATTATTTTTCATCTCTGCAACAAGTAAAATACACCAAAAAAAAAATTGTAATAATAAGTACACATTTGTTAATTAATAATTATTAAATAAAATTTGCCTCTTGCACATACGTGGAACTTGCTCGACATGCGACATAACCAAAGTGTAATATGTCTAATTAATGCAAAACCAAAAAAGTTAACTATGGCATACATGACTTACAAACAAGTGTAATCCACCACAAGCATATTCTTCCACGTTAAATGCCAACATTTAGGTCCCCAATTGTCACCTAACACTATACTATTACATGGCTTGTGGTGAAGGTAGGTTGCAGAACATTAATAAACATGTGGTACGTACAAAGAGAAGTTATAGTGTTTTCTTCCATTGTTTCCATTTATGTAAATGACTCTCACATATGTAAGGGACAAAACTTGTTTAGTATTTAATACATTTTGCTTGTTGCAGTGTTTTTAATTTTTGGCATGTTTCGCATGTTATAAAAATAACAAAATAAAATAGTAATCAGTCATCATATGACAAAAACTATCCCAAACTAGTAAATGTTTTTTCGGTGATTAATTTGGAAAAATGTCTTAAATTGATGATGAAAAATAAGACAATATAATTTTCAAGTAAAAAAATGGTGTTTACTTTTTTAGTGGATACAAATTGAGCAGACAAGAAACACTAAGCCTCTTTTCTCTTCTTAATGTATGATCAACATAGAGAGTAAAATGGCGTTCATTATTATCTCCAATATCCGTTGACCTTGCAGTGCAATAAGCTTGTTGAGTAAAACCTATTATTTTCACTCATACTTTCATCATATAGCTAAGCACTTCAATTTGGCGTTTCCTCCTAAACCAAATTTAGCTCAAAACGTGCTCTACTTATTACTTCTGTAATATCTCAAAACTTAAGCAAGATGAGTTTTATTCCCCTGTAATTATAAGGAGAAAAAGCTATGTTTCTATCTTTCTATTACGGTGAGAAGCTAAATCATCAAGAACTTTTCACAATAGTATATAAATCGGAATTGAATTCACAATCGCATATTTTAATTATTTGAGTTCTTCTTCAGTCTGAACAAAATATGTTAGTTGTGTTTTTGTTTATTTATATATGTGTATGAGTATGAACCATCAAAACAAAAAGGTCGATCAATAATAAAGATGAGTTACTCACCAATAAGGAGTACATGTGTTACATTATATATTAATTCAGATATCAACTTCTACAAATGTTAATAAAAAGTAATTATATATATATTTATAAACAAATTTTTATTTCTTACAAATTTCATCATAGGATTAAAAATTTATATCATGCATATCATATTTATCAAATTTTTATAACAATATCTAAGGACGTTGTAAAATATTGTGTTTTAAAATTAACGCTTAAAAATATATGTTGTTAATAAAAAAGGGTTTATTTCAATTCTGATACTTATAAAAGTTAGTCCTTATCATTAATCAGATTTACTTTGTTAAATGATAACGTGTCGAAAGAATTATTTATAAAATTGAATATGTCATGTATCTTAGCTATTAGAGGTGTGGAGATGTTGTCCTTCATACTAATATACAATTATGTAAAGCTTTGCAACTTCTCATAGATTTTTGTATACGAATAATTAGAATATTCTTCATACTCCTAACAATATATATATATATATATATATATATATATACACACTAAAACTAAAGTTGACCAAAATTAGTTTATAATTAATATGATTTTTGTAATTATATATATGTTTGTGATATAATAACTAAGATTAATTACTCATCTTACTTTCAAATAAATCAATATTAATCTTAATACGTATTCATGTTGTTGCTAACTACTCTAATAGAGAATCTATATAGTAATCTTATGAAAAAGGTTGAGGATTGCTTTCATATCATGGGGTTAGCAAACGAAAGTAAATATTGTGAGGGTTAAGATTCCATTTAGATCATCGCCAATGACCACAATATGGGGACCCAAAGCCAAGTCATATGCCACATATTGACGTGGCCTATATAGCCCCCAATTAAGAAAAAGTTACTTGCATTGTGCCCCATGTTTCCATTGTCATCATCCTTCCTAAGAACGTATAAAAGTTTATTCCTTATGGATGTACGCTTCAGTCTCCACCAATATATAATCCCTTTCGAATAGACATATCACTACTAGGGCATGCTATAGCATTAAACCGTTAAAAAGTTATAATTATGCTAGCTGGTGGATGATGCTATATATGTAGCTAGATTCTTAACTATTCGTTAAATATAATTTAAAATGCATTTGCAGCATTATATAAAAAAAAAAGTATTACAAATAAAATTCACGTATAGAGTTAAGGATTATTCCACACATTAGTTAGTTATATTTTTTATTTCTTGATCCACGTATAATTTTTTTTACTGTGCTATACGATATCATTAATTGATGTTTATCAATATGAAAGCTGTCATTTCACATAATGCGTTTGTTTTTTGCCTTTCCGAAACTTTTGTTTTTAGCACATTGTCGAAATAGTTATTGTCCTAAAAATCTTTGTTTTCAAGCAACTATTAGTCCCACGCTAAGCACACTTTGTCTTTGAAACGCAAAAGGAGAGAAGGCCGTGAGATAGAAATAAAAAGATAACATGAAAGTTCGTAAGGTTTGCTAATACAGATTTAAGTATAAATAATGATATAACCTACACAGAAATCTAATTCTAAGTAATTTTGAACACTCGATCTGTGCAAGAGGACATTTAGGATGCTGCTAATTCAGTTCCTCGTGTTAGACATATAAATAGATAGATAAATAAAATTAACTAAATATGCAGAAATGTAAGATGATGTTCAATAAAATCGACCAAAAAAAAACATTATAACAATAATGTGGGTTTATTTCAATCAATTTACCACGGAGATCATAGATTGTTTCCTATAGATCATATATACTTGTGATTTCTTTAAAAAATAATTTCCATCAATTTCCCTCCTATATTTGGTTCCGTAAATTATTATTTAGCCAGGGTACACATTGATTCGACACTTTTTAGTGCTTATTTTTTTTTTGCATATTGCTCAAGTCGGTCGAGTAATCAAGATCATTATGAGTTATAAATTAGGGTCTTTCTGTATGTATTCAGTGAAGTTAATCACATACATGGAATCCAAGATAATTAATTAAGTTCAAATTAATAATCATACGTTCATGCTTCCAGTAGTTTTCTCTTAGTACTATAACACCTCGACTAACAATTTATTTCTCATATATACGTTTGTATTAGAAAATGCTTAATTTTTACTCATTTTTCAAGGGCTAGTTGAATACGGAACATATTAACATGATTATCATCCTTTCAAAAAGTGAAATCAGTCAAATCCAAATGGACAATTTTATTTTAATATGAGAGCCGCTAATTTATGTTCTAGTTGAATAATTGACTTGTATTAATGTAAAGCATCATTGATACCCTTCAATATGACAAAGTCAAATTGAATATGAAAGTTCATTTCCCTAGGCTAATTTGTTTCAACTGTCAATAGGTTAATTGCAAGATATTTGTAAGATAACCATTTTCAAAAATTGCTGAAAACATGATTCTCCATGTATATTAATCATGCTACGATGTTAGACCACCTTGTCTACCACACATGCACAAGAATGAACCAATGGTGGTTTCCACGAGATCGATGGAGATGTAAAATTCGCATGATATGTTCTTTTCCCTTTTGGAAAAAGAAAGAGAGAGAGATGCATATGTGACACCTCTCTACACTACAAATTAACACACACTTTGCAAAGTTGGTTGGTAGCCATTTTGCAAAGGCAGGCCATGCCTCCATTCCATCATTATAACTTGGTTTGAAACCGTGGGTCACCCCCACAAACCTTAGCTTTGGCCCATTTTGATCGTTTCCGCAATACAAACCACTTATGATAAATAATAAATCAGCAAGACTGCGCCTAGCTTCATGCCTATCCGTTTAACTATTGCTGCACGGTTTTCATATTAAATCATTCTAAATCATTGAATATATATTCCATGCTTCTTCATACATATATCGTTTTTCTTTGGTATCTATTATTTATCCCACTAAAGAGTTCTATCTATATATACATGTGTCAAGTAAATATGTAAATATAAAGATATTTTTCTCTATATATCTTCGCCAAACTTTGGTATATACAAGAGTTTGAGTGAGAAACCTTCACATCCATATGCTTTGCTTGTGTTTAGGCTCTAATATATGTTATAGCTTTGACTAATTTATCTAACTCAAACAAAATGCGTTGTATTATGAGACAAAGCGCTCATTAGTTGCTGATTATTAGGAAGCAAAAGCAAAATATATTAACAAAAATGAGGTTATATGATTTCACTAGGGAGGGAAACCCTATTCTGTGGGTGCTCAGTTTCATTGAAAGGTGAGATATATTTTTAATTTTGACCTGATAAAAATCACGATTTTACCTTTCAAAATGCAATTTACATAGGTCGGGTCAATAACTAAATTATTTGGTAATAAATAAGCCGTAAATTACTAATTAACTTCATATATTGATAGTACTTATGTATGAATGAATGATGGCACATGCAGTATTATATTCGTTGAAGTAATTTTTATATACTTACGTACCACTTGTTGCTTATGTTTATTTTCACATATAACTACTATTTAGTTGGTACCTTAATATAAAGGGTCTTGATCCTATAATTAATGATATGGTGCTAGCTAGTAGTTTTGTAGAAGTAGGAGACAATGTTATGTTTATACTGCCAGACGCTAGCCATCAACTCCTATTGATCTAAAAGAAAAGCAATTTAGTTTTGTTTAAAGAAGATCAAGTTTGGGTCTAACAAATAAAAAAAATAGAGTATAAAATTCTCTTTGCTGGATTTTAAAAAAAGTTTTAAAAAATATGGTTAGACATTAGTTTAAGGGGTTTTATGAGTTTTAGAGGAGGCTTGTATAAATATAATGTTTCAACAAGGGAGTTTGTAAACTTTACACGTAAGAAGGTGAAATTTAGAGAGATATAGATTTTTTACTTTCATGAAGTTATAAGATTAATTTGGTGATTAAAAAAAATAAGAGAAGAGAAATAAATTATAGATTCAAATTTTTTTCACTAATATTTTTTAATAAAAAACTAACCACTAGCATTGGTTGATAAAAAATAAAAAATATAGATTGAGGTTGCTTCATTAGCAAGTTGAAAGGTGATTTAGTTTAGGTTGAAAATGGTTGTTCAATTCATTCCTCTAGCTTGGGAGTTGTTAGAGGTTGTTGGAATGTTGGCCATTATAGTGTTGTATTATATACTTTTAAGTAAGAAAGAAAGTAGAAAAAATAAATGAATTTTCCAATAGCATTCTCTCCTTTTTTCAAAAAAAAAAGTTGAAAAGGGAAGAAAAAAACAATTTTAAATTTTTCTTTGGTTAGATGAAACAAAAGAGAGTGAAGGGTGGGTGCTTTGTTCTCTTTTGCAGATGTGACGATAGAAGCATAGCATAGCTTAGCTTAGCCGTGCCGTTGTCATGGCATGGGGGGGTTCACATTCACAATCACACTTTAAATTTGTAGTATGTAGCTGGTGCCTCGGGATTGCTGTAGCTTTTCTTTTTGTATTATCAACACACACTTTTGTTCAAAGTCTGAAATCTCAGGGTCACTACAACCGTGTTCATAGGGACAACTTACCCTTCTTTATAGACCCGTCCCAAGGGTAGTAGGACCAATGCATGTTCACACACACACTCCACAAACTAGTTAACTTATACACTAAATTTTCCAAATCATTCTTTACCTAAGCTAGCCTTTTTTGCTCTTTGATTCCTCCAACAAACTCCCTATAATATTCATTATTATAAGGCTAATTGGAATTTTAAGGGATTTAGCTTGGCATAGCACCGTATCTTGCTTTTTAGATTTCACGGGTTGTACACTCCCTTCAGTCCCTTGTCACGTTACAACTTTCACTGTCCGTGAAAACATTTTTTTTACAATTATTTCTAAAGCACTCATGGTTACGTAAGAAATTTATTAAATCAATTTAATTACAACTTTAAATATGAAATTCAAAGTTATTGATAACTTATGTGTATAAGTATATCTTGTAATTAAGTCAATAAAAATTATCAAATTTTATCTTTTTTATTGTTTTTTTTTGTGTGAATGATTAAAATTTTGACATCATCTAAGTTTTTGTCCATTAAGTGTTTAAACGGATGAATTTATACTATTTTATGTTATATTTGATGCAGAAACATAGAATAAAGCTTAGAAGGAAAGTTGAAGATCTAGAGATTCTCACTCAGCGCACAATACACGTCTAGAGCGACGCAGTTGCTCAGTTGACAACACTCGCTTAGCACAAAGAAGACACATGGAGAAGTCTGATATCACGTGAAGACGCGCTTAACGTGAGTTCTGCACTTAGCGTGTGACCACTTACTCCTCGCTTAGTGAGAGTAGCGTGCTTAACACGAGATCACTAAAAATAACAGAATAAAGTTGTGTTTTAAAAGGAAGAAGAAATGGGGAATATTCATTCATTCAGTCTTGGATAAAATTATTGAAGATCCCACAGAGAGCCAAGGCTAAGGTTTGTGCGGGAAGAAGGGAAATCAACCATTAGGAGCCATTTTGTCCCTCTATCTCTATTCTTCTTCACCTTCTTCATGTTTGTGGTTTGATCACCCATATTCATGTATGTGTTTTAGGGTTTAGGCATTGGGAAGTGTTTATCTCTTAAAAACTGGAGAAGAACATTTAAATAATTCATCTCTAGGAATAGAATGATTTTATTTAACCTGTTGTATGCATCTTCGTTAATAATGCAATTTAACTAGTTTATTCTCTTAAGGAATTAAGAGAGAAATTAGATAAATTAGACTTTTTCATATGAGAAATCATGGTTAAAGTATATGAGTAGATGTAGATGATGATTGAATTAATATTAAATAGAGAAAAATTATTGACATTGCATCAAGAGTAATTTAGTAAGCTAAACCCCAACATATTTGTATTCTGAATTAACCATCGCTTCATCGTTCTGAGTGTTTGTTTTTCTTTTCTTGCACATGTTAGATAACTAGTTTAATTTTATGTCAATTTACTTTTAATTTTCCATCTCTCAAATCTTTAAATCAATTTATTAATTACTTAAAAATTGGATAAATACAATTTCAAATACAAACAAAGTCCTTGTGAACTCGACATTCGAACTTCTATTTTACTTTATTACTTAGGACAATTTGGTACACTTGTCAAATGAGTTAACAGATATCAAATAAAAAATGATACTCTAAAGCATCCAACTATAATGAAATACGCAATCAACCAACCTTTATCCAATGAATCATTAGATAATAACTTTGTTATCCCATATATACAATTTTATGGCAAACTTTTAATCACACTGATGAAGAAGTAACATTAATGTATGTATGCAGTTAAAAAAACATTAATAATATATGTATTAACTTTCAAATGTAATTCCTTATAAAGAGACAAAAATTTAAGTATAATTAAGTCTTAAATTAAAATTAATTTTATATTCAACCCAAATAACAAAATTTGTAAGGATATCTTAGAATTCTCACAAATTTTTAAGATGATAATTGTTACCGACAAACTTTTAATCACAATGAATAAATAAAATTAATGTATGTCTTAAGTTTCAAATGTAGTTATTTGTAAAAAAGACAAAAACTTTTAAATGTGATTAAGTTAAACTGAAATTAATTTTATAACCAATTCAAGTAACAAGTTTGGGAAAATATCTTAAAATTCTCCCCAGTCAAAGACTCCAATTATAATAATTATAAAAAAATCAAATGTAGTTTATTTCTTCTATGCCCAAGTAATATTTGTTGCTTTTGCATTGAAAGAAAAGGTTGTTTGTATTAACAAAAAGCTAACAAAATTATCCTTATAATTCAATATCATATCATAATTTAAAAGTAGTTTATTTTTACGTTTCTTTTCAAAATCAATGATAAGTGTTCCAACATAAATCTGGTTCAAACTCGAGCCTAATGCACACATAATCTCCTCACTGTTTTGAAATAGTAGTATAAGACCTGTTAATAACCAGCGCCACATAAACGTCGGCAATATAGAGGGCTTAACTCCACTACAATATAATCAAACATGTACAGTTTCATGTACTAGCCAAAAGGAAAATTATAATCCTACATTAGAAAATTTACAAATACATTATTTCCTTTACTTTCGGTACATACATTTTTTTCCCGTAATATATATGATATTATAGAAACTTACAAAATAGTATTAAAGGACTTACAAAAACTTATGTATATGTTTTACTGCTTGAAATTTATTTTACATACCACTGTTAAAGCTTTAAATTCTTAAATCTAAATAGTAAATAACACTACTCATTTTCTTGGACATCGCTATCAGCTTATCAATCTTCATTAGTTTACACTCAACAAAAGTGTTTCTACCTTTAACTTCAATTTTCTTTCCTTATTCACTCAAGATTCAAATCCATAAATCCATAGTTGCCGCTAAGTTTTTTCAAGTGACATTCTTGTTAATTTTACTTGACATGGACAGGAAGACGTTTTTATAAGTAACTTGTGAGTAATTGATATCAGTTAAAAAATACAGCATATCCTATCAGTTAAAGCTTTTCAGCATTATCTGAAGGAATTTTCAGAAAATGACTGAGATTTCAACTTTTGAAGCCAAAAACTCTATTTCCCACACCTACTGCAAACAATGGAGACTAAAATTTAATGCCTCATTGCATTTGTAAAACGAAAAAACAAAAAAAGCATAAGTCATTCATTTCACAATGAAAACTGGCACTTTTCTTCTATACCTACTTTCAGTCAGTCCCTTGTACACAGGTTAAATTCACTTTCCTTTTTTCTGTTATCCCATTTCAGAAATTTGTTGTCCAGTTGATGTGGCCCAATTGAGGCTGCTGATATGCACCAACCTGTGCTCCAGGAGCAGCTGCAGCCACCCCAACTCCAACATTGTTGCCAATGGCTGGTGGTCCTAAATGGTGAGGACTAGCCATGGCTGCCGGCTGTGGAGGGGTGTGGTACATGCCGGGGAACTGCATGTGAGAAGACTGAGCTGTGGCTCCATTGAAGGAAGCATGACCAGTGTGTGATGGCATGTAAGCCGCATGAGGTGTTTGCCCTGGCATGTTATAGTATGGAGTAGATTGCATGCCAGGATGGTCCCTTGGATTCTGTAACCAAATTTCTGATGTCTCAGCCTGTGAATTAGGGGAGTAAATAAGAAAATTGGATCTTAGTTTTGTAATAGAAAGCGATCATGAAGAAAAAGGTGATTAGGAAGAAACAAATTATCTGATTGGTGATATATAATATGCAGAGATTTATTTATGACATGAGGATCAACTTAGTAAACTTTACTAATCTTTTCCTAATATTCTATTTCCTACTAGAGTTCATGCGTTACACAAATCCCAAGAGTTGTACTACATTCCTTGCTTTCTTGCAACTGCAACTGTTAAAAGCTACACTTTTTTTTTCTTGTGAACTAACAGGTATAAATGATTTTTTTACCATTAAAAAATGAAAGGGTTACAAGTTATATCCTTTTGGCACCTTCGGCACATAATACCAATTCTAGCAAAATAAGCTACCAGAGATAACTAAAATGAAGCACATAATTAGCTCAAGCACTAGGTCAAAATGAGATAGTTGCCAAGGAAATTAACCAGGAAAGCTATATTAACAGTCCCATTTCTGAATAATGCTGTTATAATCAAGATATTGGTAAGGGGGGAACACACGCCCCTTGGTGAAGTCCCTATTTTGAATGAGAATGAAGTGAGAGAGAAATGGGCAGTAATGTTGGGTGCTTGCTAGGTTTAAATAATTTAATTAGCTTGTAGCCTATGGCTTTTTTGGTTAATGCTTCTTTTGTTGACAATCAAACAATATGTTCTTGAACACTACCAAAAGCACATTACCTGAGGATTTGGGACATAAAGATTATCTTTGTACTTGACTCGAGATGAATCTTCTAAAGCCGTTGCACCCCCAACCACACCAGGAGTAATCATGGCATATCCAGTTGGGTTAGCAAAATTTCCAAACCCTGTAGGACTTCCAGCAGGAACAGGCTTGAACTGTTGAACTCCATATTTGAGATTGTTGGCATTAAGATGTGAACCACCTCCAGGCATTAACAAGTAACTGCTGCCATTTGTTGGGTGAGGATAGGGAGGATTACTTGAATATCCAGGCATGGCCATGGGTGGAACATAGACCGGGGACAGAAACTGACGATATGGCATAAGATTAGCGAAGTGTGAAACATGAACTTGTGGATACATCTGTGGCACAGGAGGTTGCTGTTGTTGCACCATGGCAATTGTGGAAGCAGGAGTGTTGGTTGGATGGGAGATCAAAGCCTGCATTCACCCAATAATGTGTCAAGAAAGTAAGAATTTATGAGTTTATTAAAAAGGTGAAAAGACCAAAAAAATACAATGTGAATAAGTGCTGTCCAAAAAATACAATGTGAATAAGTGCTGTCAAAAAAATACAATGCAAGAGAGAACTGTGCCCACTGTGTATAATGTCAAAGTATTGTATCCATCCACAAAAAGTAAAGCAGAAACACTAAGAAATACTCTTCCAAATGTTCTTTACAAAACGGACCATCAATAGAAAAGGTTTCAAAGAATGTCAAAAGTTGTTTTCTCAATCAAATTAAAAACAAGTCCAACTGAGTAAACTGTTTTAATAGACTTGTGCATTTTAATAATAACCCTTGTGTAATTAAACTTTATCACTCTGCAGATATTGATATGGATAAACAAGAAATACTCATTAAAACTCAACTGGTAAACTCCAACGTTCACTATTGAAACATTGGATCAAGGAAAAAAGTACCCTTCCATGCATAAATGATTTCAAATATGCTATTAGCATATAAATTTATTATACCTCCTGAGGAGATGACAAACCCTGCCCTCGTACTGTTTCATCAATTGTGGGTCTGAAGTAAGGAATGTCATAACCAGCTGGAGAATCGTAAGCCTGTTTGGAATTTAAAAGTGAGGATGGAAAGACAAGGCACAAAACAAATACATATTTTATTTTTATAACATCAAGTAACACTAACACTTCAACAAAGATGTCTAATATGTTTAATTTCATACACATTATCAGTGTTACCAATGGCGGATGGCTGAAATTCCACCATATAAACACACCATTGTGCCTTATGGCACCGCCATGGCAGGCCTCCCTTCACAAATTGCCTATGGCCATTGGCATGGCCTTATTATACAATAGACAAATGGTGTAACCGATTCAAGTATATAGGATAATTCTATTTGGCAATCATTGCACTGACACAATCATTAGGTGACAATTTCTGAATTTTAATTAAAAAACCTGCCAGGTATGTGCCTGTATGGTTTGCGTGGTAAGTGACATTGATCATATGTTTTGCAGAATCTGCACTGACTAGTGAATATCTATGGTTTCAACATTGTGCAGATTCTTCACAACATATAATGATCGATGGGACTTGCCAATTGAACCATACAGGCACAATACCTGACCAGAGGTTTTGTTATGCAACCCCTCATTGCCAAGGCCATACTACCATGAATTGCACAACTTAACTTAGCATAGACCATAAGGAAAAGTTCAACAGCATATAACCTAAGACAGATTTCGTAGGATTCACTAACCGCAAAGCCTGGCATATCATGAGAATCTTGTTGCTGCTGTTCTGAAGGTGCATAGGATGGACTACTATCACGAACTAATCCAATATTGGCATAATTGTCCAGATTCTTAGTGTTTGAAGAGTCTTTGTTGTCAGGCAATTGTTGCTCAGAAGTAGCACCAGATACTGGAGAGTCTGACCCCAAACTTCTAATGTGTTCATCCCGCAAGTCCACCTGTTTGCTCCCAGAAACATCATCAGTGGACAACTCTGGAGCAGGTACTGTCAAGCTGACATCAAATGTTCAATAACATTACATCTTGTTTTATGGGAAACGCATACTAACTATTATGTACTTGTTAGCTGTGTGTGAACAGAACATAATATATGTCTGAAGAAATATTTTCTAAACCATATGAAAATGTCACATCCAAAATAATATCAAACTTACAAAGAAATTCAGTAAATAAGTATGAATTGCATAGCTATCACCGCCAAGGCCAAAATATTAACTCTTCAACATAAAATAAACAGGCAAGACAAGAATGCCAACCTTGCAGTCAATTCCTCATTTGATTTTTCAGAAGCTCCTATAATGTGATACTTAGATTGAGGCCTTGAAGAATCAAGTTCAGTCCCAATGGTACCAAATGTAAGCCGACAGCGATCAGTCTCTGGAACTCGAATATGCTGTGCTATAATCACATTTTGGTTCTCATATATATTTACTTGGGAAAGTTTATCTTGAAGCTCTACAGTATTTGATTCTATATCTCCAGAATTTTCTGCTGGAGGTGAAGCAGCAGCAGCAGCCTTTTTTGGGGTTCCTATTACTCCAGGACTATTATTACAGTTTGGCTTCTGGCTTGATTTAGGCTTCCATTCTTTATTTTGCTGAGAAACTGCATCAAAACTCATCAAATTTCTAGGCATGGATATAAATGGCAAACAATAAAAAAGAAATCTACATAAAAATTATCTCATCTCATTGATGTGAATAAGGAAATTAATAGTTTTACAATTATAAGTTCTTCAATCAAATAAAAATACAAAGATAAAAGCATAAAATGGGTCACTATATACATTTCAATAAGCAAAGATCTCTGACACGGGTAAAAAAACACAGCTTAAACAAATGCACAACAAGTTATCCCACTCAATTGTTTTGGATTACTAACATAAACCTTCGTTTTGACTGAAATATAAAATGCTTGATATACCTTACCCTTGAAAATTTAGATTAAAATCATAATTTGGTAGTGCCATTTCAAAGATATATACCTCTTTGATGTCCCACAAGTTGTTGATGTGGCCTATTATTATGCTGGTTGTTCAGCGACGGTCTGCTAACTGGCATACCAGATAATGAAGGTTCAGTTACATTAGTTTGACTAAATTGTTCAGTCTTTGAGACAGCCCCAACTGATTGAAAAGAATCTGCAGATGTACCATCTTTACCCACAACATGAGGGCTACTAGGAGCAAATGATTGCTTTGCTTTGTTGTCTGAAGACTGTCGCCGAACACCAACAAACCCAACTTCACGCCTAATGGCTCCAACAACACCTGGTGATCTAGAATCAGGAGAGGGCACATGAACTGGATCTGTTGAAGAGGAATACACCCCAACAGCAGAACTGGTTGATGCCACCAAGGCAGAATTTTGATGGACGCTGTTAGGCTTAATTGGTTGCACCCGTCCTGCTGCATTTGAAATCATGCCTTGCTTATCCTTATCCTCATATACAATTTTTCTGTCAATGGTTTTTGGCGCGTATCTAGCATGTGAATCAGAAGGACCATTTGAAGCTTGAGACGAATTCCTAGAGCCAGATGACCTATGATTGGTGGAAATTGATGAGCTGTAACAAAGATAATTACAATATTCAATTATCTAAAACTATCAATACATCAAAACAGTGATCTATTATCAGACAAAATTCCTCATGCTATGATGATGATGCTATCTGATCCACATACAGAGTAGAAACAATCCATTTTCTGTTTTATGGAGGAAACAGAGCAAGACTCTGTTTTTAATGTAGTATAATACTTTCAAAATCTTTAAAGTATTTCTTTAGAAAGACATGTGCATTTCGGTGCCTCTCACTTCAAAGTTATAAACCACCAGTACCTTAATGGCACCCCTTTCACATTGGACTACATTGGATAGAAATAGTGAAATACAATTAACAAATTTAAATTTAGTCTATTATTATCTTATCAAGATGGGTTTACTCTTCTCACCATTTGATTCATTTCTATCTCATTCTGTTAAACATAAACACTTAACTTTCTATATGTGGCAGCAAACCTTGCATCAGTTTACATGTATCTAACCTTGGGATTCATGTCATGTGTATTAGTTAAGCAATCTTCTACTAATTGTTTTCAGGGCTCAGGTATGCAGACTTTCTTATGACCTCTCACACAGAAGTTCTCAACAAAAAAACATAACCCAAATTTATTTGTCAGGCTAGAAAGCAAGGGATATATGCACAACTACTGACACTGGATATGCAAAGGGGCAAAGGGCAATCATTCAAACCTTTTAAATCCATAAAAACTAAAATTCAGAGCATACCCCTTATCAGATATGTTTACATTTAACTGCTCAGTGACAGATGTTGAGTGCTGCTGTGAAAGAGGCGTTACTTCTTTATATATATGATTTACTCTGTTGTCTCTAACAACACGAAACTCTCTGCTGATGCCTGAATAGTAAGAAAGAATTTAAAGATCAGTACACATGATAACGACCATACAAGACAAGTGATCCATTTAGTTATTCTGAAAACATGCACAAAACAAGTTATCCATTTAGTTAGTTGAAACCACATACAAACAAATGAAGGTTTGAAACATAAAACCACAAATTATTCATCAGGAGTAAATTTTTCAGATGGATTGATGACTAAAGTATCACTGATCAATTGGTTTCATATAACATTAGAAGAAGAAGCCCCCCTCCCATATGAACAAAAGAGAAAAGCAGCATAAAAACCACAGCCACCAAAGTGAAAAAGCAACTATTAAGTATTAAGTGAATTGGAAGTGCAACATAATTTAAATTAAATCGGGGATATTCCCCACAGCTATGTTTACTATCAGGTTATCACAACAAGAATAAAAACTATTGACAAATTTATTGGGAGTAAAAATGAATGCTCATTCTAAACAAGATGTTAATCAGGGCACCACACTTTTAACTATCAAAACAAGCATATTACCAGGAAAAGTACTGCGAGAATAGTTTGTTCTTCGAACATTGCGTTCAGAATGGGTGTGAAATTTCATTCCTTGACCACTATTATTCTCAGATGGCCTTCGTGAGTCAGCTGAAGGCTGACCCCTGTTCCCAACATTCTGAGTCTGCAATAACAGATGCATGTTAATAAATTACTGATAAGAAAACCACTACTCTGTAACATAATAATCATGCATTTAATAAGTCATCCACAAAGATACAAGAAGTGATACCTCCTTCTTCCGGTCTCTCCTTCTCTTCACCTCGTGAAATGGATCTGAATAATAAAAAAACAATGAACATTAGGAGATTTTTTTGCTTAATTTTCTTTCAAAGGACAAGCAAATTGACAAGAGAAAAGCATGCATCAATTGCAGAATCACATACCATGGTTTAAAACAATGTGATTCAGAAACATATCTTAATTTAGATCACCTAAATATTGCAATGCACATCAATGAGCATTCATATGCAATAACTATTTATGCACATCAATGAAAAACACTATATTAAAAAAATTACATTAGACCATGTAAATTCCAGGACTCTAGGAAAAATTAAGCTGAATATTCCGCTCCCAAACCATTCAGACACCAAACAACCCCACGATCTGACATTATTTTTACTCACATATAGTTATCAATTTTGGATAGCAGCACATCGCAGCTAACTCTGAAAATGTTATAGTGGACTAGCAGGATGGCCACTATTTTAAAAATAGGTTTTTGAAGCCTATATCATGGTAGTGCTGCTAAAATCACATATATAATTAGGTCTCACAACAGATACAAAACTTTATGGATTCACCATGTAAACTGGTATGAAGCTGATCAAACATCACCCTGCCTAACTGCTTCGGGCCTTCTGACCATTTCATTGAATATTAACAACTATTTTTGGTTCTCCTCTCTGCTCAGAATGCAGAAGGGAATGGAAATGAAATGATAACTAGGTAGAAACTAAACTTACACCAATGGAGGGGTAGAGCCAGTGGCACAAACGGAAAATTTTATAGACAAATTATTCAGCTTTATTCTTTCCCTCTAAATTCTCAAACAAAATACAAAAAGGCAAGGGTTTTAATGATTGCTCTAAAATTTCACTTTGATGATGAAATCACAAATTTGCTAGTATTGATCAGCTCAAAATATTATGATAGTGGCAAACTCAAAACCACCAATTTCAGCTCCCAGCCTAAATAAAGAAAACAAAACCAAAAAATATGAACAAATGCAATCATACAAGGTTTAAAAATGCTTCGGAACCACAATTTCGGTCACAACATTTTTGTAGTCTCCACAACCACAATTGAAGGCCACATTTGTCCGCAGTTTTCCATAATATCAAGGATAAACGCAATTTAAAACATTGCAATCATGCAGAAACAGCAAAGAAAAGAGAGAGAAAAATACACAATCACAGAAATATTGATTTTTCAGACCAAACTAAGATCCACAAAGAGGCACAACCTAGTCCACCACAAAAAAATCAAGTCAACAAAAACCATTGCAAACTCTTAGCATCTCTATTCTCATACAGGTAAATTAAACACCAAAATGCAGCCCACACATGAATTACACTAACACCAACCAACCTCATGAAACATTCTCCACCAATCCATAACCTCACACAAGAGGGGGATACAATACAAATGAGAGAGACAAAAAACAAAAAACCCCATTATTAATCAAAAACCAAACCAACAACATTCAAAACCCAAAAAATCAAAACAATATTTAAGAGTATGGGGAAAGAACAAAACATGGCCCCACCAAGGCAGGCACGAACCTTGGTTGAGCAATTTCTGAGTGGTTTCGTTAGGATCCATGTTGGCTTCCTTAAGGGCGACATAGATATCGGCATCAGAATGGTTCCCCACGATTTCCTTGATGGATTGAATGGTTTTGCGCACTCTTGCAGAGAGCAAGTGAGTGGTACCAGTGCCACCACCCTCCGTTTTGGAACCAGGGACCATTGCACCCAAAACCCCAAAAGGAACGCGACCCACAAGACAAAACACAACCACAGCGCCGAAAAAACAAAACTTGAGGCCAACACTGCAGGGAAAAAAAGATGGGTACTTTGGTAGGGTTTTGTTCTTCCCAATCGAAACAGAGAGAGAGAGAGAGAGAGAAGAGAGAAAGAAAAGGAAGCGGCTTTGGAGCGACAGTGAGGGTTTTGAAAACGTTTGACAATGACTTTTTAGTTTTGAGGGGAAAAAAAGAAATTTAAAAAAAAAAACTTAAATCCTAGTAGATTGCTTCCTTCATGTGTTGTGTTAGTAGATTGCTTCCTTCATGTGTTGTGTTGTGCCCTAGCTTAGTATTGTGTTGTCGTCGACTAAACTACGGTTGTGCCCTTTGCTTAAACCAAAAATTGCGAATCATTTCTAAAGGATTCACCAATAATATGAAAACCAACACGTGGTTATTCATGGTGATAGAGTATATCCATTTGGCCATTATAAATTTTGTAAGAGTAAAAAAAATTACTATTAAATAAACTAGTAATCTTATTTGTGTAATGTATATAATAAATAGTTATTTTTATATGATTGAAATTATAATAAATAATTTTGCATGTATAAATTATATTATATTAATAATTTGTTTGTTTTATGATGTATTCTTTTTTATTCTTGTGTGTAATAAAAAAAGATGTGTGTTTTTTTTCATATGAAAGAAAGAGATAAGTGATTAAATAAAGTGTATGAATAAAAATAATAATTTGAGATTATTTAAAATAAATATTCTTTTTTCAATCACTTTATCATGTATTTTTTTCTCCTTTTATCTTTATCTTTTTTCATTGTTTCTTCTTTTAATTTCCAATAATATGAAAACATATATTCTTCTTAAGTGATTTCTTAACAATTATTATTAGGTGAGTAATATAATCCATTTATATTTAATACATTTTCATAACATAATTAATTAATAGAAAATTTCCTATAAATATAAGTAAATATGACCAGTTTTACCCTATTTAATGATATGTTTCTTAAAATATTCTTTATTTATTTGTGATTTTATCTTTAAATACTCATTTTTATTCATGATATTAAAATTCAATGAAGAATATTTAAAAAATAATCTTGTTTTTTAATGAGATTGATAAAATTAAATGATTTTTCTACAGGATAAAATTAAATGATATTAACTAACTTTTTAATCAACTTGGAATTAATTAATTTTCCTTATACTTGAGTCTAGAAGAAGGTTTCATTTTTATTATATATTGGTCATGAAGTTTCTTTGTGACATGTAAAATTGATGAGTAACATCTATAATCTTGGGGTCTTAAAAAATGTTTGATTGGTTTTTTTGTTTAAATATATTTTCTATTAAGATTACTAATATAATTATATATTTTTAGAAGCATTTGAATATTTCATATCAAACTGATGATTATATGAATTTTTTTCTTAGTTGCCTCCCTTAAACCTTAAACCTAACTTTCTCTTTGTACACGATAATTTGAGATTAAATAATAATATAAAATTGATTTAAATGGTCAATGCAGGATTTATTTTTATCAAAATTATTATCTAACTACTAAGGGGATCTAATTGATTGAATAGGATGCATGAGTGGTATAAATTCATTATACCGTGTTCAATTCATATGGATGAAAAAGAAATATTGTCTAACTAGTATCCAACTTCACTCCTTGTGTATGGACCGCTAAAAGAAACAAAATTTGTGCCTCAAAACTTATTTACCCACATAATGCATTCTATTTAAATATCAAAAATAAATTAAAGTTTAAATGCAATTTTAATATTATATTTTGCTTAATCTATAATTTTGGTCTCTCTATTTTAAAATAAATATATTTGATATCTTTGTTTTAAAAATTACACAATTTTAGTCTCATATTTCAAAATAGAGACACTTGGTTCTCTTATTTTAGAAAATTGATAACTTTAGTCAAATTTTTAGTTTTGCTTATGTTTTATTTTTTGTATTTTGATCATGTTGAACTATGGGTCGAGCATATTCATTTACAATATTATAAAAATGATTTAATTAATTATAATGTAAGAAATAAAATGTAGATAAAATTAAAGATTGACCAAAATTGTAGATTTTTTTTAAACATAGGAATCAAAATTATGAATTTTCTAAAATAGAATAATCAAATGTCTTTATTTTGAGATGAAGACTAAAATCATAGATTTAAAGGGACCAATGTCTCTATTTAAAAAAAAAAACCAAAATTATATATTAAATAAAATAAGAAAACCGAAATTGCATTTAAACCATAAATTAATAATACTACATAACCGGTGCAAATGTGAATAGGAGCAAACAGTTCTTCCAATCTTAACTAGATAGACATAAAATTCTATTTGATGTGTATCCTCTGTTTGTTACCTAAGTGGGTACACCGTACACCTTGTGCTGCACTTGGTGTTTTTTTTTTTTTATTTTGGTAAAGTTCACTTAGTGAAATTAATAAATTAATTTTCTTTTACAAAAATAGATAGGTATAATTAACGAAAAATAGGTGGCTAATTTATGATTCACATTACATATAACTACTTAAACCAAATGATTTTAACCTACCTTCTTTATTTTCCCGCTTGCTTCACTATAAAATTAAGCTCTCACGTGTGTTAAATTCTGTTTGAATAAGCACTTTAGTATTTACCAAACATTTCCAAAATCTTGAATTTCAAAGCCAGAGGGTCCAGAGAAAAGGGAGAGGAAAAATGTATGGTTAGTTTGGGTGAGGAAAAATAAGTTCTTCCTGTGATATACCACCCAAAAGCAAAAAACTTGGACCTCACATCTAGGATTTTCTTTTTAAGACTGATACTTAGTTTATCACGTTATCAATCTTCCTAAATTCCTTTAAAATGGTCATCATGATAATGCATTTTGGCACTCAAAGATTAATGCCAGAAGGAAATAGCAATTGCCTTGCACATGCTCCCCTATATAAACTTGTGTTAGCCTTTGAGCTTACATTTTCTAAGCTTTAGAAACATGCACTTAGTTACCAAGTTTCCAGTGATTCGTTTTGTGCAGGGTTTTTTCAATCTACAGCAACAGCATTGTATTTTCAGCTTAATCATTTCGACAGAACCAAACTTGTTATCTCAATAGGAATAGTTCAAAATTAATACAAAGATGGAAAACATTTGAATTACAATGGAAGGAACAAGTTAACTAAAACTAAAATATCACTATCATATTTTAGTATTTCCCAACACCACCTGCATTTCTCCACGTCTAAAGTGAACTACAATTACTAAGTTGAAAGTTGCAGTTACATGCAAATTATCCACCAGAAAGAAGGTAACTGGATCTAGAATGCACGACACTGTTGTAAAGCTTTCAAGCTGTACTGTGTTAGCCTGCTGAAGCAGTTTATCTGTGTAAAGGCTCTTCTATAGTCACAGTCATCACAAGTATTGTTCTTGTATCCTAGCACGATTCTCTTCCCACCACAATCTCGCATGCATTTCTCCAAACCTTTCTCGGCTGTGTAAAAGAATGAAGAGAGAAATTTTTGAATTAAATGAATGTGATTATTTAAGATAAAAATCAATCTTGATGACTTAGCAATCCAACTGTTAAGACTCATGAGTCAGGTATCAAAGGGATAATTCAAAAACTTAGTTCACAAGGAGCTACATCCAAAACAGGCTTCATTTTTTATTCTCTCCATAAAGCTTAAAAGCATAATAAAAGTAGATCCTATAATCAAATCACTAAATGCAAATCAAAATACCAAAAAAAAAAGAGCTTAATAGGAAGGCACTACCACTATAAAAAAATTTACATTGTCAACAAATCAGAAATCATCTTCTCCGATATCACTTTTAACATACACGATGATGTGTGATTGGATAACAATGTAAAAGATCTTAACATTGTTAGTGTATGGATGATTTATTCTAGAAAAATGTCAAATCAAGGAACATGAGCAAGTTTTCATACAATACAACTTGTTTAGATAATTAGTAACAGAATTAAAAAGCTGTTGCATTAAAACTAAAAGTAATTTATTATCCACATTAATGACTTCTTTGTACCTGAACCGGACACGCCTGAGTTCTCTGGTTCCACCTGGCAGTGCTCTGATAGTGATGTATACTCCTGGTTCATCCTGTTCAACCCATTCAGTTTCCATATCACTAGCATTGCTGATTGAAAACTCGCCCGAGTGATCTTCTCCAGATGAACTAGTCCTCACAGAAGCATCAAGGGATGATCTTTCGGTCTTTGGTGCACTAATGTTGGAAAGATTAGGTGTCGATGTCAGACCACTTGTTTCATAGCAAGGGTGTGGTTGTATTTGGTGGCGATCCAGTGAATCTGATGAGGAGTAGCCCATTCCTGTTGGATGGTGAAAATGTCGGGGTGCACGTTCTTTGCTGAGTGGAGGAGTGGCAGGACTGTCCCTAGCAGATTCAATCTTTGAGCTCTGAAAAAGGAAAGGAAAGTTATATAAAGACCAAATAAAATATATCCATGCAGCAAATGTACGGAAACAGAAGATTATAAATGAACTAATCATGTAAATACAAAAGATAACATCCTACTCCCGTAGTTAATTAATAGGTTACCCATTAATTAGGAAGCAGGTCCTTACACACTTCTTGCTCATTCAAGAACTAGGTTTTTAACTCAAATATCTCAAGTTCAGACCTCAAGTATGAGTTAGAAGGAATTTGTGATTGATTGCTAAACATAACATCTAAGCTGAATGAGTTCCTAGGATAAAGAAGTTTTAATCATGTAACTCTTAACAACAAATTACAAAAACTGTATGTTCACCTCATCTTCAGATCTAGGTGGGGTTGGAAGAGGAACTGCTTGCTGATTGAACCTCTGAACATTGTACAACTCCATGACCTTGTCATAATTCTCTGCCCACCACCTCTGAGCTTGCCATTTATTAAACATTTCACGACTGATCAAATATATCAAATAAAATAATTAGCACAATCATCAACGGGCTAAAAACAAAAGAAATGAGACACCACACTAGTATATTTCCCATATTTAATTATTTTTTAGCTGTATAATATTGACTGGCACAAAAATATAACAGGGAACTCCAATTGCTACTCTGGGACTAGACAACTGATATTCGAGGACAAAAAAAACTTGCTGGTTATAGTAGTGTAGAAACTTTTCAAAATGTCTACAAAGAGCCCCCACCCCCTACTTCAAATGAAGAGCTGCTAGTGCTACAGTAGGGGGTACAGAAATCATTTACCTGTGGATATTTTACAGAGAATAAAAAATAATAAATCCAACATAAAATTTGGATAGATATTTCGAAAGTGAGTCCAATAAGGCAATTGCTTCAGGTTGCTACCACACTAAGAAAATAAAAAAGCAGGTTGATTTTAGTAGAGGAAAAAGTTTTGTCCCCGCAGCATCTATATTGTTCAAATTAGAATTCCATATCTCTTAACTGATTCAAGATTCATGGTCTTCTTGATTGTTTCCAATTCAATTCTGACTTCTGATACTAGCTAAGGAGAAACCCAAACTTTCATGAAAGACAGATGATCCTGACAAAAGGACACTTAACTCCCAACAAAAAGGATTTGTTGTTAACTTAGTTAAAGTAATGAAACTATTATCAAATATCAATAAAGTAGAATTTCTTATTCATAAACTATTAATGATTGAATGGTTCCTTCTAATATTCCTTTTATAATTATTGTATTTAAATTTAGAACAGAAAGGGGGAATGTGATGACAAACTTGCTTGTGTTTCATAAAATGAATATTACTCTAGCAGTGGCACAAAACCAAGCCTGGCCTTTTTCTTTGCATAGGTTCCTTCCTTTTCTTTTTTCTTTTTTTCCTTTTCCTTTTTCTCTTTTGTGGGCTGAGAAGGAAGAGGAGGGAGGGAGTGCATTTGAATGATCAGGCCAGAAGATAAAAATCCTTTTTGTTTTTGTCCCAGCCAAGCCAAGCCAAGCATGAATTTTACTGACAATGGAACAAAGAGGCACAATAGAAACAAACAAGATAGATCCTGTCAATCTAGAATCTGGACAGCCTTTGAAAAGCATTTGATCACTCCCAAACAAACATGTACTTAGTTTTTCCAGATCAAAGAATAATAAGGGAGAGGGTTTTAAACCACAACAAAGGACAAAGTCACATTTGTTAAAAGGCCAGTTGCCTCTACCGCATGACAAAGGCATGTGCTCTCACACTCCTCCAAATGTGCAAAATCTCAAAACACACACAAGAGGATTATTAGCAGTAGTAATAGTACCTGAACCGTATTCTCTTGAGATCATTCCCTCCCTGAGTCAATGAAACAAAAGTAATAAGCACACCAGGCTCAACTTGTGCAATCCACTCCTTAGGCTCATCCTCCTCCATGAACACCACTGACTCAGTTCTTCCACTCACTGATGCTGGTGTTCCTTCTCCACTTGAAAGCCCTTTCACCCTACCCCCATTTTCCACTTCCTTCCCCCACATCCTTGGGGTTGAATTGGAGCTCCCAGTTCTGCGGTAGGCCCAGTTGAACCTTGCTGAATCTGACCCAATATCTGAGTCTGCATACTTCCTATTCCTGTTACCATTTGAAGATCCTGAACATGGCCTGCAGCTCTTATATGCCCCAGAAGCCTTCACTGCCATGTCCTTGATCTGAAAAACAAAAACCACCCTTTTTTCTCACCATAGTTCCCTCTTTAAGTAAAGCAAATCATTAAAAGTTAAAACACAACACAAAAACCATAAATTGAATCCTTTTAGTACTCTTGGCATTATTACTATTAGGCTATTAGCTTCCAAGAATGTAGAGTCACATAATTTGAAGATTTGGTAATGAGACAAATCAGGAATATAAGGCAAATGGTCAGTCAATTTACCTGAGAAGTTAGAGCCTTGATGGCTTGCTTGGTGCTGGGTGTGTGAACAGAAACAGCTTCTTCCTCTTCTTCTTGGCGAAGAGATCCATTGTTGAGTTGCTTGGTACACGCTATGCAAGTCAACATTTTTTTCTCAATGACAAAAAGATAAACCGAGTTGAAGTGTCACACTACCAGAAGAAAGGATGAGACTTTGCAACAATCAAACAAATTGAAGATCTGGGGGCCAACTTGATCCACTCCCAGAAACTCAAAAACCAAAAAGCTTCATTCATTGAATGTGCTCCTCTCTGAACAATCACAAACCAAGTCAAACAGAGAAAGTGAGAGAATGAAGACACGAAATCATAAACATTTCATCTCTCAAGAGTCAATAGAGGGGAGCTAGAGATTGAAGGTTTGGAATAGAGATGTAAAGGGACATGTTTCAAGGCGATTTATGAGATCAAAACTCATTTTCTTTTTTCTCATTTTTTTAATATCGAAGTTGGAGTGAACTTTGATACTCTCTCTCTGTCTCTGAGTCAGAGGAGGGAGAGATACTAACATAACATAAGACACACATACATACACACTACACACACACATCAAAGACAAAGAAAGAGTGCAAGTTAAAAGAATGAGAACCCACCACACCACCCTTGGTTCCTTTTCAGGGCCATTGAGATTTGAGCTCCCTATAACTATGAATGTAGCTCTACAACGTGAGACTGTGGTGGCTTATGTGTCCCTCTATAACGTGTGATAGTGCATATATATAGAGAGAGAGAGATCATAAAAAAAGTGGTGTGTGCATGCGCCACCCTATTCTCTCCGATGAGAGAAAAAAGTTGAAAATGGGAACCAGTTCTTCGTAGTTGTTGTGTCATGTGTGTGCTTTGTGTAGAGACTCAGAAAAAAAAATGGGACATTGTGCGAGATGTTCTTTTAGTAAATAATATAACATTATATAGAATTTTCATTAATTTTACTCATAATTAATTTTTATCAGAAAATTATTTTCAATCAAATTTGTTATTTTAATCATGTTTTGTTTGTCACAAGACTTAAATTGAAAATTACAAGACTAAATTTAGTATCATTCGGAACAATGAGTTGTCTGAAAGTTACTTTAAACTTGCCCCACGTAATGAAAATCACATATGCTATTATTCTCTACAAAAGTTGTCTCAGTTTCTTTTCTTCTTTTTTCATCCTTTGTTTTTTACTTTTGTAAAAGATGTAGATGTAGATTATTTTTTCATAATGACACATATCATGTTTTATAACAAGAAATAGCAGTATCAAGCCACATGATTATCTGTCATTATAATTTCTAACAAAAAAGCCATCATTATATAGGTTAAATATTTTTTATATATTAATTATTTAATTATATAAATTAAAATGATTGTATTGAAGGTAATATTATAATTATAACAAAAATATTTTAAAGATAATAGACTTCGTTAGGTCTTAAAATAAAATACAGTTGATTTGAATTTAAAAATAATAGCATACTTATAATAAACAACACTTAATATAGTTTAATTTAAATTTAGAAAATAAGATAAAGAGTGAGTTAATTGGCAAAGGGATGGGAAGAATGAGAATCTCACTCTTTAGAATGAGTGCTCAAATTTATAATATAAAACTAAATTCTTTGTACTGATTTAAATCAGGTAATTAATAATTAGGACTTAGTTTACCATGCCCCCAAGGCTGATGCTATTTGCACCTCCTATTTTAACAATTTATTTTAATTGCATTTTCTTATACTACGTTTTACTATCACTTCACCCTTCCAAATACTTCCCTCCCTACTCACATCAGTTCTCCCTTATTTCTGGAAAGTCCTTGCCTCTCCTTTAATTTCCTCTCATTTTCAGTCTTTGTCCTTCGTCCCCTCTAATGCCACTACCTCTTTTTTTTTTCCAGTTATCAAAGGGTTTATAATATATATATATATATATATATATATATATATATATATATATATATATATATATATATATATATATATATATATATCGATGCATTTTTTATATAATCTAGAAACAAATTTTTGGAATTACTTTTACCCTTTTCTAAAACAAAAATTCATAATGGAGTTTCTTTTATGTTCCAAAATTATATTTCTAGAATATATAGAAAGGAACTTTATTAAGGAATTTTGTTTTAGGAAGCATATATGACAGCAATTTTACATTTTTGGAATGATTGAAAATTATGCAAAAGTGTTACGCATGCTGAATTTTGTTTGATGATGCATTTATGTTTATATAAGCATATATATATTAGGTCTATTGAAACATTAAAATCCTTCATCCATTGGTATATCCTTGAATTTACGGTGCAGGTTATCTATGAGAAATTAACCTGACATACTACATATCAAAATCCCCTGGTGCTTTTGCACCAATGAGTGCAAAAATTGGGGCACATTATTTTTTTAAAATCAATTGACTCTTTGAACTAGTAGTCATTGATGTATGAAGTGTGTTAAGTGTTACAAAGTGTTTATATATATAATGCATGTCAACAACAAAAAATGATTTATAAGGATCTTATTTATATGTTTTGGCTCTCAACGGTCAAGAAATATGATATGAACGCATGATGTTGATTTGTTTAGGATCGAGAAACTAGAATCTTAATATTTGTCTCAAGTCTCAACTCGTGTAACTCTTGATAATTGTCGATAATTACCTATCTTGAAGTACTCGGATTCTTGTCTAGAATTTTGTTTCTTTCTCAACACAAGTCATTGTTAATTGACTTCTTTCATATACTTAACTCATATTCATCATCATTTCAGTCTCAAAATGATTCAATCTTTAAATCTTGAGTAATATTTTTTCAGTATACATAACTCAAGACTTCAAGGCAGGACTTTTCGAGAAATCAAAATTTAACCATGCAATTTCAAAATGATGTTTCCAACACTAATAGAAATTCTAAATGAACTCAACACTTTCATAATTTTATCATATTCACCAATCACCACTTATAATTCACTTTTAAATATCCTCTCATTATTTCTAGCTCTTTTCCCTATTTATTTCATTCTTACGCGTTTCTTAATTGTCTAGATTAAACAAAGCGTATGTAAAGTAGCCTAAGCTAGTGTCATTCGAATAATAGTGTTACTTGAATATGAGATTACGTTGACTGTACACATGAGTGGCATATGACAGACTGGAGGGAATACGATATTACTTTGACTATACACTGAGTGGCACATGAACATGACAGATTGGAATTAGCTTAATTATTAACAAAGACACGAACATCTTAGTACATCATTAATTTCCTTTGCCTTGAAATAATGAAATGATGAGATAGGGTAAAACCAACATTGTTGAGCAACAAGTACTCCCAGGTTTGGATGTTTGTGTTATGAAGGGAACATAATTAATTGGCACTGGAATACGCAACACTACTCCTACTCCTATACTCTGCAGTTTCCACCACACTATAGGATCACAATGTCAAACATATACTCCTTTATCCTTAATTATAAGATTTTTTTTCAAAAATTTATTTATTTTTTTTAAGATTATCTTCTAATTTTTAGACGTATTAATTATTTTTTTTATATATTTTTATTTTATAATTCTTTCTCCAAACATTAATAAAAATAAATAAATAAATAGAAAGAATAAAAAGGTAATTTTAAAATAATATAAATAATTGAAAATTTTAATATGAAAATAAATTTTCTTAAAAAGTGTAATTTAATTAAAATAATTTTATAATTAGAGACAGATGAACTATATCAATTCCACGACCATCACTTTAAACATAGCTAAAATTTTTAATTTGGATCATAATATTAATTTTTAGAAGGAAAAAAATGTTTTTAATCTTTATACTTTTATAAAATTCTTGGTTTTAGTATATGTACTTCATCATTCAATATTTTGATTTCAGAACTTTTAAATATGTTTTTACTCTTTGAATTTCAATAAATAATGATTCTCAAGAGACCAGTGCTTATTTTTTAATTTTCAGCGATCAAAATATTGGATTGTGAAATAGCTAGAAATATTAAAATTAAGAATTTTATAATGTATATAGGAACTATTTTTTTTTCCTTTTTAGAAATACCTTTATAAGTGTATCGTCCGATCAATATTATAACATTATAGCCATGATTAGGAAAATACGAATGTATATTGTCTTTTTGATGTCATGTTCGCGAACTGCAACAAAAAAAATTGTAAAGAGTTGTAGCTGCTACGTACAATTACTTTCTTTCACGTGATTTGTTGTATAAAGTTATTGAATCATTTTTAACTTTATTTTCAACATATTTATAATGACACTAACCACGTACAATTTCTTCTAAACTGTGAACTTGTGAGCATTATTTATTTTCACTTTAGTAATCTAGCAGAAGATTAATATCCAAGCTAGCTATTATGACAATTAAAATGATTATCCATTTTCTCAAAATTACAAATTCCTTCTTTAGAAAATTTCATTTAAGTTTCTTGAGACAGCTTGATTTTTCTCTTTTTTGGTATATAGTCCATCGATATTTTTCGGTGAAGGTAATTATATTTAAATTAGATAGTATTATTATGATAAAATTATTTTTTTGGTATTTAAAACAATTATATATATAACAATTTAGTCTTCTAGTCAAATGCAACGTCAAGATTGTATAATAGTATCAAAACATCGATTCTTTCCCCTCTAAATCTGATTATCTCAACTTAATTATAACATTCAAGTATTTTGCAATATTTTTTTACGGTCTATTTGTTAAGCCAAAAAGTACACTTTAACTAATACCTCATTAATTAAATTTATAAAATTGAATGATTTCAACGTTATTAAAAATTCATAGTGATCTTACTTTATAATGTGTGCCAAAGTACAGTGGCAATAGGTAGAGTTTCTCCACGTGCTGGCACCCGGCAACCATGGCCACTCGTGCACCTGTTCCATCTCTCCTTTTCCTCTTAGATCTGAATTCTAAAGCTATAATATTTAATTACTTTTCAGCTGATTTCTATTTTCATTAATTCATAACTTTTTACCAGAAATTGTTTGGTTCACTTTTTACTCATATATTGCCTGCGTTGAGTTTCAATTACACTTCATTTCAATAAACTATATAATATAACCGAAAGGCAAGCTTTATTTTTTTAAAAAAAAATGAAGAAAACATTATCTATCGCATAATTCCAGGGGAACAAGAAAGAGGTTTGGTTGCTGTAAAAAAAAAAAAAAAAGAGGTTAGGTTAAGGTAGAGATGATAAACAAGACGTTTGTTTAGTTTCAGGAAACATTAATTATTTCATTATTAATAATTATAAAAATAATCTTATTATTGTAAATATTTGTAAAAAAATAATAAAATTAACATTTTTTTCTATAAATTCTCAAAATAGTGTGTGATAGAATAAGAAATATAGATATTGATTATTGGATATTATGAATGATTAAGAATATTAAAATACATATATAATTGAATTATGTGAGTTTTTTTAAAATAAAAAACAAGTCACGTAATTCTTTTAAGTGATTATAAGACTTTAAATTTTAATGGGAAAAAAAGATTTGAGAAGAAAGAACATAATTTATATGTTGACGGGAAGAAGACACAGATTATAAGGAACTGCTCTAATTGTGAATTTATGTGATTGCAGTGTTTGTATAATAAGTACGAGTAACATAATATCATATTCAAGATCTAATTGATGATGACAGCCCTAGCAAAATTGTTTGAATTGGACCTTTAGTTAGATGCTAGATAATTGTCTTATTAGCCTTGTAGCCGTTGAACTTAAAAAATAAAAATGTCCAGAGTCACGGGTAGAATAATTGAAGTCAGGCAATTTGTTCTATAACAATAATATTTATAATACATTTGTGTGATACTTCTTTTTATCTATCTTTTTTCTATTTTTATGTTTTTTATTATATCAATATCATTTTTTTAATGCAATATACCGCATAGATTGACCCAGGATTCAGTCAATCCAGAATACCTGCTTGTGTGTCTGCCACACTTTTGTCCATTTCTTCCACAGTCGAAACATCAAATTTTCAAAGATACCAAAAACTTCCTTTTCTGATTATTTTTTCTCCTATTTCGTTTCATGACACAGTTTTGACTCAATTCCAGTTTGCATAAATTTGGTAACTCTGTTAGGCCATTCAATGACCATAAAAGTAAGGATTAAGGAATACAAATTAGTAAGAAGTTCGTTCATTCTTGTAGTTTATGAAGTATAAAAGTGGTGTAGGAATTTTTTTATGCATGTATAAATATATTTTTTTGGCAATATTTGTACCACACATATTTGCAACGGTGAGGGCAAGATACTATAAATGTTGTACTTGTTGAAAAAGTGAATAATCGTAAAACAATGTTGCAAATCAAACTCTACAATAACATTGCAAAATTTGAGAGACCAGGCAAATCTATGCCCCATAAGAATACAAAAGAGCTTTGTATCCTAAATCTGAGGCAACATGGAGAATTGAAAGATGCTAGGCTATCAAATATGAATAGGAACTGCAACAGCCACCCATAGTGCCTAACTGTTATCCGTTTCATGTGTTCAAATATCTGTTTGTGTTCGTCCGTTAATCCCTGAATACCTGTATATGTAATTAATTTGTAGTATTAATTTGTTAGATATTTTAAAAGTTTAAATCTCATTAATTAGTTAGTTTTGTTAATTAATTTTAAATTTATGCTATCATGTGTTAGAGGTTTTATTATCCATTAATGCTTTTATTAATGATTTTTAGTTTTTGGATTTATTTAAATTGTATTTGTCTTTTTTAAAAGGAAATTGTATTTGTTAAACCCTTTCAGCTATACGTTAACTTGTTTTTCTAATCGCGATCTCTCTATTTTCTTCTCTCAAATTATAAGTTCTTAGATCATTAACAGTTAGGAGGGAGTATGTTAAATCTTGAAATACTTTTACACCATGTAGATAAATTCTTAATCATAGTGCTTGTGAAGTCTAACTATCTCATACATCGATCTCTAGGTTTATAATAAAAGAAATGAGAATTATTACATCATGTACATCGATTTTTTTGGTGAAAGTCTGGGCTAACCGTCCAAACTAGAAACTTCTATAAAAAGAAATATCAGCCGAGTTTGCCAAAATTGGCAAATAAAAAAATCAAACAAAAATTCAAAAATATGACAATCACTACTAATAATTAACCCATGCTTATATTCTAAAATAAAGAAAAAAGAAACTCAAAGAAAAAGACGAAAGGAATACTTCTGATTACTCAAATCAATCATAAATACATATTAAGAGTTCTAATACTATGTAAAACTCTGATATAAACATATTTTAAAACATAAAAAAAAAGAAGCTAAAAAATAAAGACAAAAAAAATGGTTCTCATTACTCAATTCAATCATGAATAAATTATATACAAAAGTTAGTTTATAACAAACTAACTGACAAGCTAAGAAAATAAAAGTTAGATGACAGAGAAGGCTAACAGAGTTATAACTACTCTGGCTAAAACGAGAGAGAAGGCTAATAAAAGCATCTGCGTATCGCTTCTCTGATAATATGAGAAAAGGTGACTTGAGTTCTGGAATTTGTCAACATTTTGATCTATGAATTCTTAGTACACTTATTAACGGACATACGAGAATAGATAAGAAGGTACTTGTGCTAGCATGTACATGGAACTTAAATTATTTCAATGCCCTTGATTATATATATAAACATAAGTTGTCCCAAAAATTAACTACAGACTAATTAAAAGTTTATTCAAATTTTATGCTTCAAAAATATAACAAAGTGATAAAGTGTTGTACGTACTCTAGTTGTAAAAGCCGTGAGTGATCAAACTCTGCTTGCACCCAACATCACAGGCAACGAAAGATAAACCTAACTCTCTCTCTTTCTATCTTTATTTTTTTCTCTCTTTTAATTTTAAAGAGCTGAAAAGAACCATCAACGGTTACTACGAACATTGTATGACAAAGTTTGCCTTTGCCTCTACTAAAATTAGAGAGTCACTACTCATTCCTTTTAACAGAACAATGCCAACTTGCTATGCATATTAAAATAGGCTTGCCTTCAGCTTACATCAAAAAATTATTTGGTTTAATTTTTTCTTCGGTTCTTTTCAAGAAGCTGGGAGGAATATGTAAAGTGAAATATACACTTTTCTTGAACAGTGGAAAACTCTTTTTGTTTCTTTCCATAAGCAACATTATACGGCCGGGAAGAGAGAAATTCTAGATTCCATATTTGAAAATCTTTAAGCAAGAAATCTTACCTCTTAAGGAATTCTAAAACACTAAATTTTGATTTTCTTCATAAAGTAGTTTGGATTCTTGAATATAAAATATGACTTGATTACACTAGTGCAATATATACATTTTGTTAAGTCATACAACTTTTAATCAAATCAAATTTTGTGAATGAAAAAAATCTTATAAAAAAGAGAAATCATATTAAAGATATTTAATTTTTGTCAATAAAAATAGATAATTAATCAAGTTTTTCACAAAGATTAGTTATTCGTAGATAAAACCAGTAAACACTGTGATGGTGATAAAAAAAAGTCATATATAAAACACAATATATAACAATATTTTTTATGAAAAATAAAAGTGATAAAATGAAAAAATACCATCAATATAATCGGACATGACACTAATAATATGGTAACATACCTAGAAAATTAATACGTATGTCTAAACCGCAAATAATTTTACTCGATTACAATTATCATTTAACTAATCTCTGAATTAATAGATCTCGGATCTCTCTAATAAAGATTGCCAACCAAATAAGATTTTAATTATTTAAGGAGAAATAGAGCTCAGATTTATAAAAAAAAAGAAAAAAAAGAATTAACTTTTTAAATCTTTAACCACTTATGACAATTAATGACCATTGACCCAAAGTAAAGTAACATAAAACCAAGGCAATTAAGCTCCCAGCTGAACATCCCGCGAGTCTTTTGTCCCTAAAGCAAAGCAACAAACCTTGTCATGTGGCGCTCAATAGTTATAGTACATATATATTTAATTTGTTAGCTCTTTCTAAACATATGTTGATGAAGAAAGAGATCGAAACCTCTTATTCTGTTTTAGGAATTGATATAATATTAGCCACTATAGTCTATAGCTCCATCCATATGAAAGTTTTATCAGTCATGATAAATAAATAAATAAATAAGGTAGAGAATATTAATTAATTAGTAGGGGTAGGAACTGTACTATGTATTTTGCTACGTGTCCCTGATTAACAAAGGAATGTAATTAAGTTGAACTAAGTTATGCTAATTAGTGCTTATTGTTTGATGATCTGCAGATGAAAATATTACGATGTGCATTTTAATACAAATCTAACGAAGAAAAAAGAAATAAACTTTAAAACAAAGATTGTATCCGTTGGTAAAATTATTTTAGCCTAAAATACATGTAATTTTATAACTGCAAACCAAACATATATTGTTTAAATCATTAGAATTTAACTTAGTATGTACTGTACGTATTAATATAATTTGTGATGTATCCGTAAATACACTTTAACAGAATACTCCATTATACATTATGGTGAAACAGACACGTACATTTTTATTATGTCCGTTAAGCAATTACGTTTGCATGTAATTTAATTCCACCAAAATCTTTTTCTGCTTCAAAAGTCAGAAGAGTTGAAATAAAAATTTATGACACACAATGTACAACATGGAAAAATTAATGTATAGAAGCGTAATAAATATTTGTTCATATTTGCTATGATAGTTCAGAGTGGTTCAAACACTATCTCTTGGTACGTAAATCACGTATATAAGGGTTAAAGGTGACGGTGGATTCAAGGAGCCTTCCCATCTGATGAATAGAGTGAGGTCCACCTAGTTCCGTAAAGGAGACATTATCATATGAATGATTTCAATGGCATTAATTTATTGGAGTTAATGTTCATCAATAGTGAAGAAGATATGATGTCATATGTCAGTGGACCGATAAACAAAGTTGATAAACATCACTCATATTTCATATTTCAAAAGAATGTTTCAGAATTTTATTAGTGAATAATTTATAAATATTTTTACATGTACTTAATAAGTTTTTTTAGTCTTTTCTTATTTTAAATAATCCTTTTGAGATTTAATTTATCTAAATTTTTTTAGAATAAAAATAATCATGTGGGTGTACCATGAGTCACATGCTTGCAAATGAAAAGATAGGACGTGATTGGCTTTGGTACTATGTTTCAAGAATTTAGAGCATATGAAGACTTGTTGGATGAGATAGCAAAACAATGATGGTACTTTGGGTGCTTCAATCATTCTATCTGGCCTGTAAGGGAACGATGTGGGCAGAAGGGAATGGTGAATTGGACATTAACTGGTTTTAGACATAATGTTCATAACTCTTTTTAGGTGGGTTGATGAAATTGAAAGGTAAAGACGTGGAAGAAACAATAATAATAATAATAATAATTGCTAAACGAAAAAAATAAAGGAAAACTTTTTCTTTCTTCTTATTTGGTTATATAAGAAGTGAACGAAAAAAAAGGTTATAAAATGACATAATATCTTAAAGACTTTAAATTCATATAAGTATACTTTTTTTCATTTGTTTCAATCCATATTTCCATATTTAAAATTAAAAAATTACTTTTTAACGTAAGATTTGCATTATTTTTTTTTCTTCTCTCTTGTTTTATAAAACTCGATCCAAACAATTGAAGATAACTTTCATCCTACCGTTTTCCTTCCTTGTTCCTTGTTTGGGGCAAAGGATGGAAATACTTTTGAGTAAATGCAAATAAATTGGTGGTGTTTAATATGTCAGATTTAGAGCGAGGTTGATTAATTTTGACTCTGATGAGACATAATTTATTATTTCTCATTTATTTTTACTCCTGTTATAATTTTATAGCTTGTTTTCAGAAATGTATTTTATTTTTTTACGTTGAGAAATGTATAACTATTATTTTATAGAAACCAGCTCTATTTTATGTAGACATGACAATGGGGCGGGGGCGGGTATGGGTATTGTCTCCCCAATTCCTTATCCCGACTCCCCAACATATTCTCATATCCGTACCCGATACCTGACGGGTATAAGTTTATTGTCCCATCCCCATACCTGTCGGGTATTCGGTATCCCCGACCCCGTCTCATACACCATTCAAATTAGAAAAATATTTTTTTTGTAAAAAAAATATTAAAAATTTGATTTTTAAAAAAAAATTTGATTGTTAAACATTTATTTTTAACTACTTATATATCAATAAATTTATTATAGTGTGTATGTCTACAAAAATAGTTAAGAAAATAATATTAAATTATGTGAAAATTCTAAAATAAAATTAATTAGTAATAAAAATTCTATGCCTTTTGATTAAATTATGCAAAAATTCTAAAGATTTTAAGTGGCAGGGCGGGTTCGAGTTCGGGGTCGGGACGGGTCTAATAATCTCATACCCGTACCCGTACCCGACTTTTGGTTACCGGGGAAAATCCGAACCCGAACCCATACCCGATCAACTCGGATATTACCCGTTAAAGTCGGGACGGATTCAGGCGGGTATCCACGTGTATAAGTTGTCTAATTTTATGATGTTACCAAATGCATGTGCCAAACTAATTAATCCCCCATTAAAATAATGAAATGATCTGTATATTTTTTCACAAGTGTGTTCCGTGGGTTTGAAAATCTCATCTGACCAAAAAGGTCTACTGAGCTTGTAATGTGAATCATATCTTGTGTATAATGATTGTAAAGTAACTTATCATAAAGAATACAACTTTATAAAGGTAGAATAAAGACCTTATTCTATTTTATTTATTTATCGATTTCATGAAAATATCTTTTAAGAGGTTTTTCTTTTCAGGTGGAACTTAATTTATCTGTACTTTATAAAGCATGTTTTAATGATTTGTGTAGAAAATATCGTAAAGAAACTAAAGGTAAGAAAATGAAGCATGATGAACTTTCAGCTGATATAATCAAAACTCAAATCATAATGGTTTCCTTGATAAATAAGCTATCTGAAATCTATCCAGAAAAAAAAAAAAAAAAACTATCTGAAATCATTAGCGGTCTTTTTATTTACGTCTTAACATGCAACTCATTTTATAATACACTATTTTTAACATATATATTATTCATTTTTTTTTTACTGAATTTATTAAAATTTATTAAAAATTACAAAATCAAGTGAGATATTTATTAAATAAGAATAAAACTCATAAAATTTGTAACATTTAATAAATTCTAATCAACAATAAAGAAAGCGTTAAAAAAATATGTTAAAAAGTGAATTGTTAATATTGTTCTTTTTATCTTTTACTTTTTTTTTCTGAAAACATTTGCACTCAGTCTGTGAGAGATGTTTTCATAAAGTGGGCCGTGTCTGAAAGGGCCCTTTACTTTTCGAGCCCACGGCCTTGTTGCATTATTAATTGAAAATTTCATCTTGTGCAACTTTTTAACTATTTGCAATTGCACTATTCTTTATTTCTTTAAATAAAAAATATTTCTCTTAAAAATCAATTAAAAAAATAATTTATGAATAATAAAATGTTCAAGTATTTTTATATCTTCTGGAATCTTATTTTCGAAACCTGTTTAAAACAATATTCTGGAAAATAATTTTATAAATGTATTAAATATTTTCTGGAAATTTAATTTTGGAATATTTTATAATTATTTTCTGCCTTTTAATTCCAATGTACATTTAAAAATTTTCTAAAATTAAATTTTGCATTCTTTTAATAAATTTTAAAATTAAATTTTTGAAAAAATGTTGATCATTTTGCAAAAATTAATTTCGAAATATTTTCTAAATCACTTCTGAAATTTCAATTTTAGAGTACATGTACTGATACTTTAGAATTAAGTTTCTGAAAGAATTTTAATACTTTTAAAAATTAAAATTTTGAAAGAAACTTTAATGAACCTATCTTTTTTAGTTTAAAGAAAAAATAGGAGTAGTGTGTGGATAAAAAGCAAACGGTAACAATCGTATTGGTCGTTTGCTGGAGAAACTCTAAAAATTAAAAATAGCTTTGTTATATGGCGAATTCTAGGATGCGAAAGTGAAATTACTTTCGCACCTAACGTAAGTTTGGGTAAAAAAAAAATGTATCGCGTCCGTTGTAACACCCTAAAATGTTATTAATTATAAATCAATGTTGGATTGTGTTTAGCTTGTTGTTTGAATATATGTTTGACTTGAATGATTTGAAATATGACTTGAATTAGTCATGTGTGAATTTCTTGATGTGGATGTTGAGTTATTTGGAGTTTTGTTGAACAAAGTTGAAATTATGAGATTTTAGATTTTTGTCTAAACCTAGTCCAGTAAAATTGCAATCCCGAATTTGTTAATCGTTGGATCATCTTCAAATTTTGTCTGGAGCTTCTTAAGACATGTTTCCACAGTTTGACCACTGGGATTTTGAAAATAACAACTTTTGGTCTCTCGCTAAGCGTGAATGACGCGCTAAGCGCAATTCCAATCGAGAGGAAATTGCGTTGAGCGCCCAGAGGTGCGCTAAGTCCAATTCCAACCATAGTTTCCCTAAGTGAGGTGTTGTGTGGACACGCTTAGGCTATTTCCTTGGTTGATGGTACGTACCACATTGCATCTGAGAGTTGAGGTTAGGTGCATGCATCATTCTGAGCAATATTGATTGAATACATGGATGGACGATGAATAATTGTTGAATGTGGATGATGAATAATTGTTGAATGTGGGTGTTAAATAATGAATGTTCTGTAAGCTCATGATGTTTGCCTATGTTTTCTTGCTAATTGTGATTATTTGGATTTAGCATTGATTTTTTTTATAATGAACTCACTCTTGCAATTTTGTATCGTGTGGTTGATACCTGTGATGATCGCGAATCTTGTTCGTGGGAGCAGAATGACAACAGTAGGGTGCAGGAAGTGAGATTTTGTTGAGGAGCCACCAAACCGACGTGATGACGTTGAAATTATTTTGGGAGAGAGTTGTGTTTTGTTAATCAACTCCTCCATAATTGGTTCCATGATTCTTTTGTTGAATTAAAGATGTAAATCACATTTAAATTATATGTATGGACAAGTTTAATTTCTATTATGTGAATGATGTGTACTGAGTTACTATACTAATATATATGTATCCACTTAAGTATTGTGTGTTGTTTGGTGAACGTATGAAAAAACAAAAATTAGTTTCATTTTTTTATAAGTAAATTAACGGAGTTTTTATTTAAAATTTGAAACAATCGTGGTTTAAAATGATGATATCGTAATGACGAGACGGGTCAATCTCTTAGTGATTGCAACTTGCAAGGTCAATCTCTCATGCCATCATATAGTGTTCAATGTGGTTCATGCATTTCCTGCCAAAAGGATCTTTTTCGCGGCTAATATGTCACCCATATAAAGGCCATAGTAAATGAGAACAACAACCTTCAAAATCATTTCATCAAATAATGTTTTTCTTTTTTTAATTTCCCCTATAAAATAACTTTCAATAAATATAAATCAAATAAAGAATACGTTCAAACAGATCCAGGTTCATATATACATATGGGCGAAACCATGGTTATAAATATAGAAAGTACTATAAATATTTTAGAGGGAATTGAATGCCGTAGATCATTCTCACCACTTACACCATTAATTAATTGAGGAATGCCAAATTAAATATTACTATAAACTATAGTTTCATTAAGCAACTTAAAAGCAAAATGGAATCTTTCCACATTATTTCGTTCAAGGTTTGCGTCTATTATGAAAAAAAAGAGACCCACTAAGAAAAAAGCATACCCCAGATTTTAACGTAATTTATTATCAACAACAGTTTTAATATCTCTCTTAAAAAAACCACTCACTTTCTTTTTTATTTGACTTTCTCATCTGTCTTTAATAAACTAAGCAAATTAAATTAAATTGAATTAATAAACTAAGATTAATATATACATGAGTATATATAATAATAAAACTCTGTTACAATATATAAAATTTAATATTTTATTCAAAAAATAAAACAGACACGGACAGATTGATATTTTTTCCGCTAATGTACATAAGGTCCTTTTTCACTCAAAACACGTGATATTATTCAGAAAAACACAAATATTCATGATTTTTTTATTTATATTCACTCTGTATGTTTTAAAAATCATAATTTACAATGACAAAAAAATACAAATGTTTTAAGATAAAATATGTTTAATAATTATTATTATTTTTCAAATTACTCCTTAAACAGTTTATTTGTGAATTCAAACCGCAACTAGCTCTTTGTCGTTCCCTTGACAAATGTATTAATGCAGCAGACACAATAATTGATATTGGTAGGAGTACAGTTATCATGAATCGAACCAATCAAATTGAGCCACGTTGTCAAATTCGTTTTTAATTTTACTCATTCTCAGAAAACACATCCAATCCAATACCCGCACCTTCTTCCAAAATTCTTGATAAGCTTCTCCTTGTTTCTCGAGGAAATCACAGAGAAAAAAAAAAAGACACAGCTTCCACCAGATCAGTTTCCGTTCAGTGGTTCAGAGATGCTACAACCAATCAATAGTCATCATCTTCAGAAAAAAAAACCACCTTTTTTTTTCTAAAAGGAAAAAAAATTCCGAGCTCAACGAGCTACCCAAAGCGATTTTGATTCGCGGGCTTTTCATTTCTGTATAAATCTTCAATCTTCGAGGAAAATAACGCTACCCCATCTGTTTATAATCATATGGGGCACAAGTGAACGAAAAAGAAACTGTCGAGAAAATTGAGGTTTGAAGCTTGTAAGTTGTAACGTGTCCTAGAATATTATTATGTCTTTGCTTCGACGGAGAAAAGGGTCGGAACCGGGAAAGGGTCCGAGCCATAGTTCGGAACCGAAGGTTCTAAGCGAAGAGGAGACAGAAGATGATAAGAATAAGAAAAATAAGAAGAAGAAGAACAACAAATGGTCGTGCTTCGATAGCTGTTGTTGGGGGGTGGGGTGCATTTGCACTTTGTGGTGGTTTCTTCTGTTTCTGTATCAGATGATGCCTTCTTCGATTCCCCAGTATGTGACTGAGGCCTTCACTGGGCCCATGCCGGACCCACCGGGCCTCAAGCTCAAGAAGGAAGGGCTCAAGGTGAAGCACCCTGTGGTTTTTGTGCCAGGGATTGTCACTGGTGGGCTTGAACTGTGGGAGGGTCACCAGTGTGCTGAAGGGTTGTTCAGGAAACGCTTGTGGGGTGGTACTTTTGGAGAAGTCTATAAAAGGTATCAAACTATGAACTACAAACAATCTTGCTTCTGCTTGTTTTTTGTTTGTTGCCTTAGTTTGAATATTTGTTGGTGATGTTTGCATATGGCTTGTTTTTGTCATGCTAGTAGGTAAGTTGCTTATGGTGCTGGTATGTTGTTTTTTCTGTTTTCGGTTGATAATGATGAAAGCTTGTGCTTGTTACTGTTCATTGAGTTTAATTTCTCTTATATTTACACTGTCAACCAATCAGAAACCATAGTTGATATGACTTTTAAGGTGGCTATTGAGTCAAACAAACTTACTATACATGATAGTTAACGATTAGATGACAATGTAAAAACCCTTTACACGGTTAGTGGATAGACTATTTACTCTTATTGATTACCTTAATTTGATTTCATGGCTGATGTTTGGATGTGGCTTTTTTTTTGTCATGCTACTAGGTAAGTATTTTAATGGTGTTGGTTTGCTTTGATTCTGTTTTTGGTTGATGATGATGAGGATAGTGATTGGTTGTAGCAGATTGAATGGTCTTAAATAGGCAACTTTGATGATGTTTGGAGGGTGAGGTGTTTTGGTGAATACGTCATTCTAGTTTCGGGTTGTTGGATGGATTTGTCATTTGTCAACTTGTTTCCATGTTGCTGAAGTCATTGCAAGCCGTTAATTAAAAGGGAACTTCCCTTTTGTGGTCTTATTTTGGTTCACGATGAGATTGCTTGAGACGGTTGAGTTTTGCGCTTGAGTTATTTTGTTTGTGCTTTTGTTACTGTTTGAATTAACTTGTACGAAAGTTTGTTTTCAGAAATTGTCTTTATTTGAATAGTGTGTGGTCTGATCATTATTTTACTGTAAAACTTTGACTCTGATCAAGAAGTCCTCAAGCACTGTGCCTATGCCCCTATTAACATTCATTTGGAAAGAAAAAGATTTAATTGGCGAGTTTTAAGGTCCATCTTGAACTTGTTTAAATGTGAGTCTTGCTTGATTGGAAAAATTTTAGTCGCGTTTCTGTCTCAATTTTGTGAATAGAACTGTGGAAAGACTATTCAGCTTGAAAGTATACTGTGTCAATTTTAGTCGCTTTTCTTATTGACATTAATTCATTACTTTCGCAAAACAAATAATTTCTCAAGTATTCATCGATTGATGGATGAAGCAACAACCTGTCATCGGTATGGTCAAACATTGAATTTCTGATATAGGAATTTCCAGTATTCTTGAACTGCAGCACTGAAACATTCGAAATTCCTTACATAATTTATTCTTATTAAAAATAACAGTAATCTTTTGACTTGAATTGGTACAGAAGTACAATTATTGGTTGAGGCTTTTATTTCACGCATACCACAATGAAACACATTTCAATTTTTCTTACCCCTGGTTAATTTAATGTACCGAATTTATACATCAAAGAGAAGATAACTTTCGAAGTAAAAATGATTATCCTAAACACCGTATGATAAAGTGTATAAGATTGTTCACCATTACTTAGGTTTTTGGAAATGTCAAACCTTAGCACTATGGTAAGTTTGTTGCCTTGTAACTTGGAGGTCATGGGTTCAAATCCTGCAAACAGCCTCTCCTTAGGTAGGAACCTCATGCATTGGACTGCCATTTTTGTTGCTTTGGTGTGAGCATAGATACTGCTGAATTCTTTGAGATGCCACTTCTCACTTATCCCATTTTTAACTTGCAATCTTAACTTATGCTTGTAACTACGTTCCTGAAGGCCTAGAAATGGTGGGATAAGGATTTATGTGTTGTTTCTTGATGGATGTTTTGCAGACCTTCATGCTGGGTGGATCACATGTCACTGGACAATGAAACAGGATTGGATCCACCAGGCATAAGAGTTAGGCCTGTCTCTGGACTTGTAGCTGCTGATTACTTTGCTGCAGGATACTTCGTTTGGGCAGTCCTAATTGCTAACTTGGCACGCATTGGTTATGAAGAAAAAACTATGTACATGGCTGCATATGATTGGAGAATAGCATTTCAGAACACTGAGGTATATATTCTTTAACTGGTTTTACCTAGAGTTCTTATGCCTCATGTCCCTCACCTAAAGAAGTACGTTGATTATTCATCTATAATAATAAGATACAAACAAAGTAGTACATATATATTTGTTGAACAATTGCTGAATCTTTTTTTTTTCCACCTAATTGTTAAATTAATTGATCAGGTGAGGGATCAAACACTAAGTCGGATAAAAAGCAACATAGAACTTATGGTTGCTACTAATGGTGGAAATAAGGCAGTTATTATTCCACATTCAATGGGGGTCTTGTACTTCCTACATTTTATGAAATGGGTTGAAGCACCAGCTCCAATGGGTGGTGGGGGAGGACCAGATTGGTGCTCCAAATATATAAAGGCAGTTGTAAACATTGGTGGACCATTTTTAGGTGTTCCCAAGGCTATAGCAGGGCTATTCTCAGCTGAGGCCAGGGATATTGCTGTTGCCAGGTAATTTTACTTATTGGTCATGTTAATTGCTAAGTAGCAAATTGGTGATTACTTAATGAGTTTAGCCTAATTCAACAATATTATATTAAAAAGAAAATTTAATTTTTATGCACTGACCGTGTAAAAAATATCACACTGTCAAGTGTCAACTAATTATTAATCATAGTTGGGATCATTTTTAAGATAATTATCATAAAAGTTAACAAACTTATCATATATGTTAGTTTGTGAATGACTATAATGTATAAATATCCTTTATACTATTAGGGCATCCACTATTTACTCAAAAATAAATTTGTCAGTCACTCTGTACTATACTACCTGTTTGCTCCAATTGTTTAAATAAGCTGTTTTATTATAATACCTATTAAGATATTTCTTCTCCTTAAAATTTCTTTTCATTACAGATTTTGCGAAGTAAATAGTCTTGTTCAACATTTTCTGCTTCACTTAACTATTTATTTGCATGAGAGAAAGCAAATTCAGATTGCATCTGGCACTAATGCTATAGCAATATTTTTCTTTGTTCGGCTCACTGTTCAATATCTTAGACTCAAACTAAATTTGGTTCTTTCGTGTCATATATCCAGGACGATAGCTCCAGGATTTTTAGATAACGATCTGTTTCGCATTCAAACCTTGCAACATGTAATGAAGATGACCCGTACTTGGGACTCAACAATGTCAATGATACCAAGAGGAGGAGATACTATATGGGGTGGTCTTGATTGGTCACCAGAAGAAGGCTATCACCCTAGCCAGAGGAAGCATAGCAGTGACTATACTCAGTTAACAGACCAAGAGACAAATCAAACAAATGTTGTCAACTATGGAAGAATGATATCATTTGGCAGAGATGTGGCCGAGGCACACTCCTCTAAGATTGAGATGGCTGACTTTCGGGTGAGCCTATTTTAACCATGCATCTTGAAATTTCTCTAGTATTGTATGCTTGTTCCTTCTTTTACCAAATATCTTATTCAGTTTTTTTGAATCCCTTATGTTTATACTCTATAGCTTATACTGAGTTTCATGTTAATAGGGTGCCATCAAGGGTCGCAGTGTTGCAAATACCACCTGTCGTGATGTGTGGACTGAATACCATGAAATGGGATTTGAGGGAGTGAGAGCAGTTGCTGAACATAAAGTTTACACAGCTGGCTCTATCGTAGAACTCCTTCAATTTGTTGCTCCAAAGATGATGGCTCGTGGTAGTGCTCATTTCTCTTATGAAATTGCTGACAATTTGGATGACCCTAAATATAATCACTACAAGTATTGGTCAAACCCTTTGGAAACAAAGTAAGCAATTTTCGGTTCCTTACTTATGTAAGTTAATTTGAAAAAGGGTAAAAATTTGAAGCAGTTCCATATGGGCCATTTGTGTTGTTCTCCAATCAAAATTGAACTTTTACCTTAGTAATCTTAGTGAATGTCTATGTGGATTACCGAGGTGAAACTCCCATTCTGATTGGAAAATAACACCGAAAACACTTATGGAACTGCATCGAAGTTTAGTCCTTTGAATCTTGTTACACATTTCTGAATGTGATGCTTTGGTGGAAGTGCTCCAAAATAGTTTAGCTCCTACAATGTGGAATTCTAGAGCTGGTATATTGGCTGTCAATGTATTGGACTATTGATCACTTCTCATATGTTGTATTTTGTGTACTCTATTTGGTTCCTTACTTTTGCTACTCTAAAATAACTGCAGACTACCAAATGCTCCTGATATGGAAATCTTCTCTATGTATGGAGTTGGCTTACCAACTGAAAGATCTTATATTTACAAGTTAACTCCCTTTGCCGAGTGTTACATTCCTTTTGAAATTGACACCACGCAAGATGGTGGAAGTGATGAAGATAGTTGTCTGCAAGGTGGAGTCTACACTGTTGATGGGGATGAGACTGTGCCAGTTCTAAGTTCAGGCTTCATGTGTGCTAAAGGCTGGCGCGGAAAAACAAGATTCAACCCGTCTGGTATGCGCACCTACGTTAGAGAATATGATCATTCTCCTCCAGCCAACCTTCTAGAGGGAAGGGGCACACAAAGTGGTGCTCATGTTGACATCATGGGAAACTTTGCATTGATTGAGGATGTTATAAGAGTGGCTGCTGGAGCCAAAGGAGAAGATCTAGGAGGTGATAAAGTGTATTCTGATATCTTCAAGTGGTCTGAGAAAATCAAGTTACCCCTATGAATGAAGCACAATGTAATTCCGCAGTTCCACTCAGACACACTTCTCTTGAACCCCTTTAAGGATCAGATCAGACTATATATAATTTTTTGCAGTATATTTTCACTGCCACCAGAGTTCTATGAGTTGCTGGTTCTGCTGATCAAAGTCCAGTTCCATGGAGGGGTGAACTACGCGAATTGGTTATATTGGAAGAGCTTGCATTGAACATTTTTGTTATTAAAGTAAGGATTTTATTTGTCATCTCTAAGAAACCTGACCGGGGGCATTATTCTTAATAAGTTCAGCTGGTTTAGTTATGATATGGCTGAGGTGTACAACTTAAAGCATGTGTAGGTAGGTGGTCCTTTCATTTTTTGCCATTATGGGGCTATGTTTAGATAATTTTTTTCAATAAACACTTATCAAAAAGTGACATAATCTTTTTTTTATAAATTAAAATTATCTTATGCATATATTGAAATCAACTTTCAAAGAAATTAAATGAGAGTATACATAAAATATCTTATCTATAAAAGTTAATTTTAGCTTATAAAAAAATATTTTTATTTTTGCTATAAATGTTTATAAAGAAGTTTGTCTAAAAATAGTCCCATAACATTTTGTATTTACAAAATAAAACTTATCATCTCATCTTAAAAGTATAGGATTTAGTTCAACTTAATCTTATAAAACTCACTTGTAAAATAAGATGTCACTCAGTTATATATCCTATCTTTTGATATTATATTTAGTTAACATAAGATTTATATTTTTTCTAATATTTAAAGAGATTAGCTTTCACCGAATGCTTTTTATTATAAAATAGTTTAACTCAAACATTTAATATTTTTTTGTAAATCGTTGTCTAAAGATAAAAAATTTTATTTATAAAGTGATTAATGATTTATCTGTCATTATATAGTAAATATTAATTAAAGTTGTTTTTTTAGAGAAATAGTTAATGCTCAGCCATAACTTGAATTGAAGTACCATCCCACCCTCTAAATTATGATTACCAAAGAAAAAAAAAACTTGATGTAATCACTTTCTTAAGTTATCTGCAATGATGCATTATTGTCTTTATCTTGTTGTCGCCACCTCATCAATCATCATGCATGCTACCCACCCATGACCCGTAACTCATGACATGGCCTTCACTAGCAACTTTATGCCATTGTTGTTATTGTGTGAATTAAATTTTCATTTTACATAATTTGATGTAATTTTATCTATGACTATTCTCAATTAGAATTATAAAGATATAAAAAAAGGGATTTAACTTAAAATTATAATTTAACGCTCTAATTATTTGCGTAACTTAAGCATATGAATTATAATTTCAAATAAATTTAATTAACAGTACTTGCGTAACTTAAAGTCAGTGATCGTTCCTTTTTTTTTAAAAAAATAAAGTCAGGGATCGAGATAAATTTCCGTTACATTTGAAGAAACTATGGTTAAATTAAAAAAAAATGGTTATTATATTTAACGTTATTTAGTGTTTTATTTATCATTTTTTAAATTGGTTATTTTATATTTCTCGTTAGACAATCTTTATATTTTTTGAGCATATTGGTGTAATTTTAATAATCTATTTCAAGTTTTTTTTAATATAGGTTAATTCATCTTTACAATGTCACATCATATTTAAACAATTCTATATTTACTCTAATGGTATAATTTTAAACAACTTTTAAATTATCTCTTTAAATAATTCTGAAATAATAAAAAAATTAATTTTTACTCATAAATAATCATTGCTTATATAAGTAATCAAAATTTAATCTTAAACAATTCAATATACCATAAATCACCAATAATATTAAAAAAAATTAAACAATAATATCTAAAAATAGGTAATATGTCAAGCAATTAACTTTAAAAATACTCTTGATGATTTAATTGTGTTAAATTGATTTTTAATAACATTTTTCGTTTTAATCTCTGTACTAGATAAAGTTGTTCTTATATTATGATCCTCTAGATCTCTACCTTTAAGTCTTTATAAAAAGGTACACTAATAATATTTTAACATTGAAAAACGATTAAAGACTAATTTGTAAACATTTTTTTTATGTCAAAACGATAATGCATAATTTTTTTAAAAAACAGAGACATAAATCAAAATCCAAAATTTCCCGAAAACTAATAAACTATTGAATAGTTTTATTTTTTTCATAACATTTTCTTATCAATCTTCCTACCTCTTTTATATCATAAGTATATAACGAATCTACTTTTTTTATTTAATATTCTTTTTTATAAAATATAATAAAAAAATTGTAGAAGAATATAGATTTATTCTTTTAAAAATTAGCATTGAGAAACACGAGGGAGTAGAATGCTAGAATTTAGCAACATGTATTATCTGGCATAATTAAATATCTCGAATTCAACTATATATGAAAATATAAAAATGTAATATCAGGTAATTTTTATTATATTTATGACCTTGTTTATTTCGAACATTAATTGATTCCTAAACTTATACATAAATGAATCTAACAAAATAAGTTTAATGTCTTAAATCCTTCATAGAAATATTCAATTTTTTTTGTTAAAAAATAAAAAAAAATTATCATTTTTTTGAAAATACTAACTTATGAACTAAATAATAAGATGAAAGTTAGGAGCGAATTTAAAATAAAAAATTATTCTAGAAAAAAAAATGCTAGAATTTAACTTGATTTCTAATAAATTATCAATTTTAAGAAACAATTAATGATCGGAATTTACAATTATCTCCAATCGTTCATTTTTTCAGAAAAAAATAAAAAAAATCAGTGTGTGAATTGTTAAGTTCTTTCAAGCGTTCGTTCTTTTCAATTTTTGTTGGCCTTTGAAAACCGAAGAAGAAGAAGCACTGTGATTCTGATTCTCTCTCCGTCGTTGCAACTGGTGCCTCCGTCGTTTTCATCCCTAACCCCACACCTTCGACGCCCTATTATGATATGATCGCAGGTATCCTTTTTCTCTTTTTTTATAATTCCATTAAACCTACGAACACGACTTCGTTTATTTCGTCTATGAATTCAATTTCAAAATCAAGCCACGGTAGCATCGTGCATTTGTTGTTCCTCAATGCACGGGGTAAAAATTTAATTGATTACTTAGTTTTTAATTGATGAGAGAAATTGATCAAGCTAGAGGAAACGTGAAAACATAGCTTCATCACGAAGAAGAAATGATGACAATAAAATTTTATAGTTGAAGCCTTATCTAGCGTATCTCTGCTCCCTTAGGCTTTGTAGTCAACTGCTGCTGGTGGTGTTTGAAATTTTGAAGACCTTGTTGCTGGTAGTGGGTGATATATATTGAGGTTCTAATTTCCATGCTTTGTTTTAGGTTTAGAAACGGGGGAATGGGTTTATGTGTTTTGAATGTTGATTTTGCTCGGACTAGATTGAGTTGTAACAAAGTAAAAGGGGTTTGGAATGGGAGGAATAAAATGGTGTGTGTTCAATGTGAGTGGGACTTTGGATGATTTGGATTAATATAAATACAAATACAGTTCTTTTGCTGCCTTGAAAGATTTTGGGGATGTTGGTTCTGTTGCTTATGAAGATGGGGCAGCAGAATTTGATGTTGCAGATAGGAAGAGGAGAATGAGGGCTGAACAGCAAGTCTTGGGAAGTAAACAAGAGACTGGAGGGAACAGAAAATTTACTTTTTAAGCATTAATAAAAATTACCAATCACATTGCATTGACAGAACCCATGTTGTAAATTTGAAAAAGGTTGACCTCCTTGCTTCATAAGACTAAATTAAATTCATGTGAAATACAGTTTAAGATCTTTTTAAGAATCTTGAATGTAAAAGTACTTGGCACGGTGTTGTAGGTCCATCTTAATAAATTTATTTGAAATCACCAAAATTTGTAGGTCCAACTTCTTATTTAATGAGATCCATTCATGGTATTGTAGTTCTCAATAAATGTTAACCAATAATAGAGTGTTAGAAAGAATATGTTAGAGAATGTGTTGCTAGTACTCCTCTCATGCCTCATATTATAGACTCTACAGCTCTTGACCAATTATAACCAGTTCATCACTGCATGAATGTTGACTGTGAATAGACAAATAGTAGAATCATTTGCTGTGAAGCCCACATATTCCAAAAATGAAATAGTTTCAGTGTTGTACTCATATCCAATACCAACATGCCTACGACTACAATTCTCTGCTAGATATGCATCCAAAGGAGTATCCTCCAATTTTCTTGTTTATATATATATTTTTTAAAAAATTATTGACTAATATACGAGATACAAGTCCAAACTTTAATATTACTAAAATTACATATGAGTCGATCCTTTTCTTTGTATCCTTAAAGCTATAGTAAAAATAGACAAATACAGAGTAAAGACTAATTTTGAATAAGACTAACGATGCTTTTGTGACATTCAAACATATATTGGGAAAAAATCTGTAATTCATATGCCATGTTTATAGTGGAGGGAAGATATTGTGGTAAGGGCAAGGGAATGATATGTAACTATTTTTGTTTTATTAGTGTGATACTTACTAGTATATTTTCTTTTATGTTTTGCAAATTGTGACTATCATCCCCTGATATAATCATGCATCAATGAAAAATGATCCATATCTCTTCAACAATGTGCATTTGTGTAAAGAATTATTTTTTTAATCCATGTTAACATATTTAGGCTGTATGATATCTTGAATGTTGAAGGTGTCGTATCATACTTGTGTCATATAAAGTATCTGGGTTTCATAGATCCTTTGAGGTTATTTCATTTTATATGCTTCTACTCTGTAATGTCTAAAGTCTTTGGAGATTATTGTTTTATGAGTATATATGTATATACCCTTTCTTTGCCATCTTTTATAGAATGAAATCTTGTAAATTGACTTTCTACGTGTTCTAGATTAGTGGGCAAGGGCTGTGGGTGAGGATGAATTTGCAACAAATTGGGCAGCCTAAATCATCTAATGGATATGGTCATCAGAAATCTGAAAAAGAAGGGGCAACTAAGTCTGATAATAAGCTCCCATCTGTAAAGTCAAATTCTAGCAGCAGATTAGCAGGTACAGGTGAACTTCAGATCTGACTTAAATATTTTCTATTTTACTTTACGACTTTGCTGATATTTATTATTACAGGAGTAGTGACTGGCAATAAAGGTGGTGGTTATGGGAGTCCTTCACATGATCGATTAGTATATTTAACAACATGCCTTATTGGGCAGCATGTGGAAGTCCAGGTGAAAAATGGATCTATATACTCTGGAATATTTCATGCAACAAATTCTGACAAAGATTTTGGTATGTTCTGTTATGCTTGTGTAATTGATTTGATGATATTGAGGGCAATAATATTTTTTGTATTGTAGTGCTTAATTGATTCCAGCTTCCAGTTTTCATTATTATATTTATGGATCTTACAGAATTTGACATTTTTTACTGCTTATGTCATCATTACTGTTCTCTTAGGAATCATTTTGAAAATGGCTCGCTTGACAAAGGCTGCCTCTTTGCAAGGACAGGGATCTGGTGTAGAATTTGTCAGCGAAGCTCCTTCTAAGACTTTAATTATACCTGCCAACGACCTTGCACAAGTTATAGCAAAGGTTTGCTACTTTTCATTTATTTGCATTGTACTGGGAAAATCATGATAGTAATTCCACTTTAAATTCTACTATGTTGTATAAATCAAACAAACAAAAAAAAGATGATGTATAGTAATGAATGGTGTTGGGAAAGTTTTAGTTCAGGAGTAGGTGAAATTGCATTGAAAACAGTGTCAATTTTTTTCCTGATGATATTTTTCATGCATCATTTTGGCAGGATGTTGCTGTTTCCAGAGATGGCCTACCTAGTGAATCTCACTATGATATGCATCACGAAATCATGGTTGATTCAGTAATATCTCAATCCTGTCATGTTGAGACAGGGAGAGAATTACAGCGATGGGTACCTGATGAAGATGATCAACAATGCCCTGAACTGGAAAATATCTTTGATGGCCCTTGGAATAGGTGGTTTTATATTTCTCTTGTTATTCCTAAATTTTTCTTTCATGAATGATAGGATTGTTTTTAGTGGATCCCAAACATATCACAAGCTTTATAGCACTAGGCTGCATTTTTTAGAAATAATTTTTTTTTCTTTTCTTGAAGCCTTGACACCCAGATGCATGCCTATCAGCCTCTTATGTTATTCTTTAAACTTAGAAGTTGGCTGAGAAACTATAGTATGAACCTTGTCTTGTTTACATTTGGAAGTTTATAAAAAAATATGATGTAAGATGCAAATAATAGATTTCTCAATGACATCTTTCCCCTATTTTTTATAACAGATCTTTCTCCCCCTTTTTAAAATTATAAAATGGGATATTGGGTATAGTGGAAAAAATGAAAGTAGGCACAAAGAAAGTCATACTCCCTATATAATGGTGTTTCATTAGTCATGATGGAGTAGAATTGCCTGTGGACAATGATTCTGCAAATTTACTTCCCTGTTTCGTTTACTTTCTGATCACATATTTCTTGTTCATCTCTGTGGCTTTTTGGAACTAGGTTTTTTGTTAGGGACATTTCAGTTCACTATGATTCTAAAATCTTTTTGCTTGGGACCCTCTTTTTCAGTGAAATTTTTCCTTGAGTAATGACTTCAGCAAAACATGACTAATCTCTCTTTAGAGGAAGATAATAGACTTATTGATTACTGGACTAGTATAATAGCTAGGATGAGATCTTTGGTGAAATCAGAAATGCCTATGGGATGTTCCTGTAACAAGTGAAGAAAAAGTAATAAATATTGTTTCTTTGTAATGATGAATAGAATTCTTTGGAGCAGCTTAATAATAATTTTTATTTTTATTTATTTATACATGTTTCCTAGGTTTTCTATTTTTCTCCATTTAACTTGGGTGACATTACTTTCATTTCTGTCATGTGGTTGAACTGTTCCTCTTGAAGCCTTCTAATACATTATTCTTAGAACGTGGGTTTGGGCCTAACTCAACCCTAAAAGCTAGCTCATAAGGTGAGGATTACCTCCCACGTATATACTTTATCCTGGCATTATCTCTAGTCCTCATAAGGTGAGGATTACCTCCCACGTATATACTTTATCCTGGCATTATCTCTAGTCAATGTTGGACTTGGGTTTTTCCCTATAATTATGATTACTTGCCAAGAAAAAGTAAAAAATGGATCTCTATTATATTCTCAGTGCTGAAGTCTAGGAGCCGTTATGGAAGCTAGGAAATGCTCCTTGTGGAATTATTGAAAGAATAAAAAAAAAACTTCGTACCCCATTGCCCAGAGGCTCTTCGCTATGCGAAGGTATGGGGGAGGGATGTTGTACGCAGCCTTACCCTTGCATATGCAAAGAGGCTGTTTCCGGATTCGAACCCATGACCAACAAGTCACCAAGGCACAACTTTACCGCTGCACCAGGGCTCGCCCTCGGAATTATTGAAAGAATATTGGCATAAAATCTGGTTATGAATTATTCTGACATTCCAAAACTGAAATAGGGGATTTTGTGCTAGGTCTTTACTTATTAAGATGAGGCTTAATGGAATATATGACATTGCTACTACCATTATTTATATCCAGGTTTTTGTCATTTGTTTCTTATTGCAGTTCTTAATAGCTCCTCTGTTTTTGTTTTACGTTGACAATTATTTTTTTATTTTTCTAGGGGATGGGATCAGTTTGAAACAAATGAAATGTTGTTCGGTGTAAAAAGCACATTCAACGAGGATTTCTATACAACAAAGCTTGAAATAGGGCCCCAGACTAGAGAGTTGGAAAAGCAAGCTTTAAGAATAGCAAGAGAAATTGAGGGTGAGGAAACACAAGATCTTCATCTAGCAGAGGTCAGTGTGGCTTCAGTGGCTTTTTCTCCCTTTGTGAATTTCTTAACATTTTATTTAATTGTCTATTTGAATTCATTCAAACTCTGTTTTTCTCAACAGGAAAGAGGCCTTTACCATAACTTTGATATTGATGAAGAAACCAGATTCTCTTCAGTCTATAGGGGTAAAGGTGTTGATGATAGTGGATATGATGAAAATGAGGACAGGCTCTTGGATTCACATAATTCTGAAACTTTTGATAATATTTATGGTTTAGTCAATAAGAGCCCAGGTGAAGCAAGTGGTCGGAAAGGCAGTAATGGAGCTCAAACGTGGTCAAATTTCTCCTCTGTGGTACCTCCTCAACCAATTATTTGATAAGTGTTGTGTTTTAGTAAGTCTATACCATTTGTCACTTTGGATGTCACTAGCTTGTCCTTTCTTGTGACTGAATACTACCATATTGTGTTTATGCATTCTGTTTTTAGTAACAATTTCTTTTGGATCTGCCGGCATGCAGCATTTTTCAGCTACATGAGGGCACCACTCTGTACTGTTGTTTCAATATTCTAGTTCAATTTTGTGATTCTACAATTTGAAATTATTATTAGAGTATGAGTGTTATAATGGGAAGATGTGTTAGCTGTTTGGGAGGCTAACCATGTTGCTGGGTCAATGATATATTTGTGTCATGGTTTTTTATAGTGGTTATTTGAACTCTATTTTTTTCCCCTCCTGGTCTTCAAGTTATGAGTGAGACAACTGGAAGACATTTGCTTCTCAGTACTTTTAGTTCAGTTTTCCATCTAGAAGTACTCATTCTCTTTATGAGGGTTATCATTGTAATCCATCTTCTAGCACAAGAGAGAACTCATGTAGAATGTTGAGAGTGAGAGAGAGAAGAAATGCGTATGCTGAAAACTGTGTCTCAATATTATAATAAATACAAAGATATAATTTTCTTAATCACCACATTTACATGATACACTGAACCTATACATACACCCGGAAACCGTCCTAGTTTTAAGGCGGGAACACCGTTTAGCAGTATCCTAGTGTTGTCAATATTGTGTCTTTACTTGGAGGATCACATGATCCTGACTGTATTGAGGATTGTTAAACTGAAAGATTCGGGTGACAAACCCGGTAAATTTGCCAGAACAAGCCTTGCTGTGATGGGTTGAAAGACCCACAACTTCCATTTGAGAGATCTGGAATCCGTAAATCTCTTTTGTCTTGACCTCTCTGAATCACTCAACCTTTCTCTTCTAGTCTTCTCTCTCTCAAACACCTGACCTCTCTGTCTCTTACCTCAACTTCCCTCTCTCTCTTGGATCACAGATCACTATGGTGTGGATCTTGTTTCTTTCTTTTTCTTTTTTTTTTTGGTTTCTGAAATCCATGAACAACGGGTTTGTTCTGGGCCATCATTTGAAATTCAATCATTGTTGTTAAATGGTGGCACCATGACTGCCATGGCAGACTTTTCACTAACTGCTATAGGCCTGCATTCTCGGCCCACAACGTGTTTATATGGTGGAATTTTGGCCTTCCACCAGATTCCACCATGGATAACACTGAATTCAACCTCTTTTTGTCTTCTCTTTCTACCCCCTTTTTCTTCCTTTCCATAATCACTATTGAATGTAAATTTTAGTAATACAATGCAATAACTATGAAATAAATACCTAAATTCTTAATTGATTTTTAGTGGTATTATTACATGTTTTAATTGCTTATATTATTGTATTTTCTTTGTTCAAATACCCTTTTATATTTTTTATACTATTTGTATTTCAATCGCATTGATTTATGATTTTTCATCCCCACCACCCCACCCCAAACCTAAGAGTTTTGGTTTTGATAAACTCAGTATATCCAAATCCCAAACTGGGTATGTGTTAGTATCTTAAATTCCAGCCCCCTGGGTTGATGTTTTCAATGTAGCAACTCTGCAGTGGATAAAACTACTTGTGCTGATAGTATTGGTAAAATATTACCAGTAAGCAGGAAACATTTGATTAACTTCAAAAGTGATGAACTGATGATATTTTCATGAACAATTTCTGCTTGAAAGTGTGCTAAATGTTGAGTCTCATTCTGTTTTTGAAGTTAGTTCAGCTTTAACATCTAAACATATTACAAAATTTATAAATTGTGTCCAAAACAACATAAGCAGAAGTTCCTTTTTATCCATGCTTTTGCTTTCTCCTTCCTCCTTCCTGATAAAGTAATTACGTTATTTCCTAAATTCAGCTTAATATTTAATTTAGTTTCATGCACAGAATCACTCAGAGTTATCTCAGTCAAGTTCTGGTGTGGATTTATGTCGCTCTGGTTCTAAAGATCATGCTAAGCAGTTATCATCTGAACTCCCTGCCCTGAGTTGCTCATTTTCAGATGGAGAAAGCAGGTATTTGTTGATTTTTTTCTTTTCTCAGTTTTCTGTATATAATTACTTGTTTCATTGTAATTGTTTGTATTCCCTTTGCCCAAAGGTGGCCTTTTGGAACATAAAAACATAAATATCAACATCATTATTCATTCTCAAATCCAACTGACAGGATTCAGCTGAACTCAGTTAATAACCTACATGGAGTCAATGATAATACTGTGGAAGAAAATTGGATAGTGAGTTGAAATTTCAGAGTTACAACTCTCATATCTGCTCTAATATCTCACATGAAATTGCTATAAAATCTTAAATCTCATTTTTTCTCATTTCCTTTCTTTTTTACTGTTAATTGATGCAGCAAGCTGAGGATGTTCAACTTTTAAAATCTGAGGGTTTGTGGAATTTCTTTCTCAGCTCCCTGAATTGATTACATCTAAAGCACTGTGCCTGAAATTAATGTGAATGAAACTAAACCAATTTCATTTAAGCGATTATTCTGTTTATTATAAATGAAGTATTGAAGCTAACTGTCAGTACTTGATAGTAGTTCTGAATGGAAGCTCTCACCTGCAGTTCAAATTTCATTTCAGTGATTGATTTTTTTGTTATGTATTATATTTATCTGATCTTTGCAATTTGTAGTGCAGATTTACAGTCATCACTTAAGTTGAAGAAAGATGGCTCTGATGAAGGGGGTTTATCTACTAATGTGGCCTTGTGTGCCCCTTCTACTCGTATTTTATCAAAGACTCCTAAAGAAACTGGGTCAGTTGGGGAATCAAAGTCTGTAATTTCACGTGGAAGACTAGGTAGATCATTGGGTTCTGATTATGTGGCAGCAACCTCTGGTCCTGGTCTATCACCAAGTTCTTCAGTTGGTTCACTGTCTTCGGAAAAATCAACTCTGAATCCCAATGCCAAGGTGTGAAAGTACAAGATTGACTTTTAAAATAGGAAATAGCACCTACAAATGATGGCCTTTTATTTTAAGGTAGACACAAATTTTGTTTTTTATATTACCAGCATTTCTCAGAGCTTCCCCTTTTTTTGTTTTTCCTTTGTTGTTGTCAGGAGTTCAGGCTCAACCCTAATGCAAAGAGTTTTATTCCGTCTCAATCACATGCTAGGCCCCGCTCCCCCATGTCTGATGGTTCCTTCTATTTCCCAGCTACTGTATCCACCATACCAAATATGCCAGCCATGTCCATGGGTATTGGAGTAAGTATTTAATGGAATGATATTCTCAATCTCCAACAAGGAAATTATGTATTATGCTATTGTAGTTTGCTTCTTCATATTTCACCCCTGTTCTTTCATAAAGCTTTCTTCTATGCCATTATTGTATAAGATTTATATTGATTGCCACTAGTTCTAACAATATTTCTGTCTGCTGAATTGAACTGATATTGAATGGATTGGGGCTTTTAATGTACTTTTCAATTTTTATTGGGCTTCCAACTTATGTTATATTAACCTGGGATTTGTGAATTTCTGATGAGTTTTGGGATGTGAAAAAAGTTGAATGATAGTAATTGCTTGCTTGCTTGTCTTGTTTCATATCTCTGTAGACCATGCTTTGAGACTAACTTTGCTGCTGGGTAAGCAAACCATACTATTTAACTTTATGGTTAAGTGCCAAATTGGCCTAGCTTTCCATAGAACACTATGTAGAATTATTAGTAAGGTCTAAATGTTGTACCCAGAAACCTCTGACATGCTTCTGATTGATTATGTTGCTTATGTTCTGCAGGTTGGGACTACTTTTGCAGGGCCACAACCAGTCGTATATAATCCACAAGCGGCACAAATGCCATCCCAACCATATTTTCATCCAAATGGACCACAGGTGGGATTTCACTTGTAATATCGCATTCGTGACTCTGAATATTGATACTTCAGAAAGTTATTTAATTTTATTATCAATCTATTTGCAGTATGGACAACTTCTTGGTCATCCTAGGCAAGTTTTATACATGCCAAGTTACCTCCCTGTAAGGACTCATGTTTTGCTCATAATTTTTAGTTTTTATTCTTTTTGCTTGTTTTTTATTCGGAAAATGTTTCTAGTTAATTTCCGTTTTCCATTACTCTGGTTCAAAGAAGACTTAACTTGTATATGCTTTAGTTTTATGCATCATTGTGTTGCTGTCTTTAACATTGTGACAAAGACATGATAAAATCACTTATCTCAATAATTTAATGTATGCTTATGTATCATGGATGTTAGACATCCTTCCTTGTAAGAGCCATGGGGCAGGACTTTTCTTCATTTTAGGAATTTGATCTGGACTTGAACAAACTAAGCTACACCCCATATTTCCATGATAACTTCTATGGTCAATATTTTGGGAACTCAATCTTCGAATTCGATTTTTTTTTAACAGGAGATGCCATATAAGGGACGGGATCATTGACCACTTATAGTTGAATGCATTCTTGACAACTTCTCTCTGCTTGAAAAGAATGAACTGAGTGGATGGCTTGAAGAGTTTCAAATGACAAGAATATCTTCGGCTTATGGGAGGATTTCGATAAAAAAAAAAATTATAATTTCTAGGCAAGTTGGCTTATTATTGGATATAAGTTAATTAATCTTATATTCACTCATACATCTTTTGGGATTTCTCAGTTTTCGGTTATGTAATAGCAGTAGCTTAACTCAGATTGGCATTCCCCCCCTTAGGAGGAGGAGGAGGACGGCTACTACTATTATTATTATTATTATTATTATTATTATTATTATTATTATTATTATTATGCAATATTTACTTTAAAGTTGTGTCTTCCCTATTTTAATTACTACCACTATTTTGACCTTTAGTCATGTCTACAATCATCAGGTTATGAGTTAGATACAAGTATATTTTGTATGTGTCATTGTGTGATGAATTAAACAAGTGTGAACTTGGAATCAATACTTTTTTTTCTTTATTTTTTTCTCTCTTTAGAACTTAGGCATCTTTGAGTGTCGAATCACCACGGCTACCCTACTATTACATGAATTATTTATATTAAAATAGATTAAAATGAAGTATATATATATATATATATATATATATATATATATATCTTATTTTATTTTATTTGTGAATCTTCAACTTTTATTTGGTACATCTTTCAATTTGGATCATAAAGTACAACGACTAACTTCAATGGGTACATGCATCTGCCGATAAAATAAATTATTTTTTATTCTATTTGCTTATTAAAGAGACATGGATAAATAATAATCCAAATTTATGGGTACCTATAATTTAAAATTACTTAAATAATTTTAATTATATATAAGTTAAGTTGTTCTTATATAATTTTAGTATATAAAAATTTAAATTATTTATTTTCAGTATAAATATATGTTTTAAAATATGTTTCAAATTTGTTAGTTTTTAATTTAATTTTTTTTTATTTTAATTTTTTAACATATATATATATATACACACACACTTACAAACATACACACTCATGCACATATGCATGCACAGACATAAAGACATATATATAAATATATATTTTAAAAAAAGGATTACAAATATATTAAAAAATTATATTAATATAAGAATTTATAAATTATAAGCTTAAGACCCATGCATGGCACAGGTTATTACACTGGTTTTAGTTTTATAAAATACTATACTTATTTTCACTTTTCAGTCTTAACATGTAAATAATACTTTATTTTAATGTTTTTTTACTTCATTTTTTATGTTATTCTATATTAAGCTAATAAATATTAAAGTTAATAATATTTTATAAAACTAAGAATAAAATTTCAGTAAAAAAACTAAGAATTAAAATTAAAATATATTTTGTAAATTAAAAAGTATTTCATTCGTCCCATAATAGTTGTTATCTTACATTGTTTTATATAGACTAAGAAAGAATAATAAACAGGTGAAAACGATTAATAATTTTATATCAACATTAATATAATTATAGATTTTATAGTCAATCATTAATCTTATTATTATAAATTATATATATAAGTGTAAAAAAAATTAATGTTATACTAAAAAGGTAAAATGATCATTATTTTGAGATATATTTTTAGATTATAATTACAATGAAACAAAGAGATTGTCTTATAAAGTCAAAGATATTGTAATTGATAGTATAAGTTTGGATTAATTTTAAAAAAAAAATTGGATTTAAAGCTGAGAGATTAAATTTACTAAAAAAACAAAACAAATTTACTAAATTGTATATCTTATAAACAGGGTGCAAGCAGTAATTTGTTTTTTTTTTTTTTTGGTTGGTTTGGGACTGGTTTAGGAAGACTCGGCCTAACTCGCAATTATGCATTAGGGGATTGGAAAACCCTAGTTATCTCATGCAAAAAACAACGCAATCAAAGGGGAAACCACCACGAAGGGTGGCGCGTCGCCTCCAGCACCGCTAGTGCAGGGCCTGACGATACAAGACCACCACAGGGCGACAGTGGTGTGACAGTGACGACAGTGTAAAGGTTTCACAGTGGTGCAAATAAGAAAGAAAGAAAAAACGAAGGTGATAAGGGCCCCTAGCGCCACTGGATAATGACGAATGGTGGCGGCAACATGGACAAAGGCACCACGCCCTTGTGGGAGTTGACAAGAGGAAAAAAACAAAAACACATCATGAACGAAAATGACTAAGAAGAGGCATTTGAACAACGAAACGAATATAAAAGAATAAGAAAATAACAATGTTCGTCTATGCATGTCTCGCCAACGACTAAGGCGCTCACTGGCAAGATGATATGAAAAAAAAAGAAAGAAGGAACGGGAGAGAAGAAAAGGAAAAAGGAGAGCTAAAAAAAAAAGAGCGAGGAAGAGTCAAGGAATGGAACAAAGGATACCTTGAAAGCCCTCTCTCTTCTCTAATGGTGGAGTCAAGTGTCGCCCTATGCCGATGCCAAGTAGCGCTACTGGCGTAGGGCCCAAGGGCGTGAAGCTACCACATGATAACGACGAATGGTGGCGGCAACATGGACAAAGGCACCGTGCCCTTGTGGGAGTTGACAAGAGGAAAAAAATGAAAACACATCATGAACAAAAATGACTAAGAAGATGCATTTGAACAATGAAACAAAATAAAGAATAAGAAAATAATAACGTTTGTCTATGCATGTCTCGCTGGCAGCCAAGACGCTCACCGGCAAGATGATACGAAAAAAAAGAAAGAAGGAATGAAAGGAATGAGAGAGAAGAAGAGAAAAAAGGAGAGCTAAAAAAAAATAAAAATAAAAGAGCAAGGAAGAGTAATGAATGGAACGAGGGATACCTTGAGACCGACTCTCTTCCCTAACGATGATGTTAAGTGTTCTCATGATCCCATTTTTGTAATTAGTGCAGAGACCTTTCTCCTTTGAATTGAGCTCTCCTCTTCATCTAATGGACTCTCAAGGAGAACCCAATAGATCACACAAATGTGTTTTTATATTTTTATTTTACTCTTAGTGTTATTTTTTTTCTCATTCATATTATTTTTTTCATGTTTTGATTTCTTTTTTTAATACTTTTTTTGTCTTTTTTTTTGTTTTTACTGTTCTTTTTTTCTGTCTTTTCTTTCTGTTTTTTTAACTGTTCCTTCTTTTTTTGTTTCTTTCTTTTTCTTTTGTTTTTTTTTTTTGTTTTTTTCTTGTTATTTTTTTTTCTTTTATTTATTCTTTTTCAAGGGTATCATATCATCCAACATCTTTCTTCTCTCTGGATTTTTCTCCATCATTTCAGGGCTTTCTTTCTTCTCTTTTCCCTCCCATATTCCATTCTCCTCAAAATATCTCTCTATTTTCCTCTCTACCCCAACAAAATTTCAAAAATTTCCCCTCCTCTCTCCTTTTCACGTCACTTACCACAACTGGAATGCTCCAGTTTCTTAAGGTAAGATCACATTCCTGGGGTCTTCAAAAGTTTGCATCTTTTCGTTTCTGGGTCTGTCTCTTTCATCCTTCAATTGTGGTTAGTTTAATTTTAATTGCAGAATTGAATCAAACTTTTTTTTTTTTTTTTTATGTGGGTTTGTGTTATTTTATTGGAAGGGAAGACTTATTGTGGTATTGCCTTGGCATTTGGGATTCCCACTACTATGGTTGTTAGGTGCTTGTTTTGTGTTGTGTTGTGTTGTGTTGTGTTGTGTTGTGTTGTGTCCTGCTATGTACCATCTTGATTTCATTGGTAACAGTAAAAGGAAAAGGTTTTTCCACCAAACAAAAATCAAATCCCTCACTCTCACCCAAACTTCTTCTTCTTCCTCTCCCACTCAATTTCAATTTTTTCAATGGCAGCAGCAACAACAAGTTCCGAGTCTTAATTAGATAGAGAGAAATTGAAGTCGAAATCAAAGAATACGACGACTGAAGATGTTGAAGACGAAGCCATTCCAAGGCGCGAACGTGTTCATGTCGCGAAACCTCGTGCCGCCGGAAGTCTTCGACAAGCTACACGACGCGGTCAAAGATAACGGCGCCCAAATCCACCTCTGCTGCGACCCTTCCCGAAACGGCCCCAACGATTACCACATTATTTCTTCCAGCAAACACGTAATTGATAACTCCTCACCCACTTCCACTCTCGTTTAATCGTTTTCCCTCTTTTTCTCGCTTGTTTTTCTTCTGATTCCTTCCTTTCTCCGTTTTGCAGGAAAAGTTCGATGACCTCAAATCCAAGGGCTGTAAATTGCTCGGTAATTTTCCGTTTTCCAATTCGCGATAACAATGCGCGTTTGAAATTGCTTTCTGTTGTTGATTGAAACAGTCTCTATTCTAATGTCTGTGTTAGACAATTCCAGTTCTAGGTTTCAGTGATAGTATGCGAGAAATTCCACAATGTTCTCTGTTCATCTTCACATGACATGTAATTCAGTGTTATTAATTCTTTCTCATTTCCACAAAAAAAATATTTCTCATAAATTGTAAAATTTAAATGTGTTATGTAAAAATTGGTTGGGACTATGAATAGGTGATAGTTTAGGATCACCTAATAATATCTAGATGGTATACACACACTCTATAAGTGTGCCTTTGCGTTGGTTTGAGTAAATGATCACTTTGGTCCCTAAATTTGTCCATAATTAAAAAAAAAACATGTGACTAAAGTGATAATATTAGCATATATTTAGGCACTAAAAAAAGGACAGTAAGTAGTTAAAATTAGGGACTCTTTTGACATCTCAAGGACTTATTTAACATTTCTATAGTTTCAGGGACAATACGACTGTGTCTACCACTTTTAGGGACCAAAGTGACCATTTGCATGAAATTGAAATTGGTGTTGTTTGAGTTTTGTTTCTTTGTTATTGTTGAACAGGTCCTATATGTGTTCTTTCATGTGCCAAAGGAGGAAGGCCTCTTCCTAAACAAGGCTTTACTTGTTGCCTTGCCATGGACGGAGTCAAAGTACTTGCATCTGGCTTTGACACGGATGAGAAGGTATTTTCATTGTTGTCCATGTTTGCATGTTCCTGTATTTTCATTACGAGTAAATTTCCATTTTTGTTCACATGACTGTAAGCACTATTTACTTACCCTGACTTTACAAAACTCTCAATTCAGTCCCTGAATTTGTAAAATTTCTATTTTGGTCCCCATGACTGTAAGCACTATTTACTTACTCTGACTTTATAAAACTCTTAATTAAGTCCTTGAATTTGTTAAATGTTTCAAAATTTGTTTCTCTTTTGTCCTTTTTCGCTGGCATTAGGGATTGAAATGAATGAAATTTTACAGCATTTTATGGAGTCAGGGACCAGAGGGAAAGTTTCGTAAAGTGAGGGACTAAAGTGAATAACACTTACAATCTTAACAAAAAAGTGAGAGGTCTACTCAATTGGATATCAGCAGCAGGTTGTGATCATATTCAAGGTAGTCAAACTCGAGAGTCTATGTAGACTCGTGGAGCTTCCGTAAACTCGACTCATAAACTCCTAAGAGTTTACTTAATATAAAATAATAATCTATAAAAAGCAGGTTGCAGGTTCACTCATAGAATCGGAGGAGTTTACGAGTTTATGAGGTATCATTTGGCTCACTAAGCTATTTAATGAGATTTAAGAAAATGTCAAATGAGTGTAGAAAGAACACTTTGGTTTCTATATTTAAGAACAAGAGAGATATTCAAAATTGTATAAATTACAGAGGAATAAAAAGTCATACTACAAAATTATGGGAAAAATGTTATTGAGCATAAATTAAGAGAAGAGATTGCATAGAGAATCAATTTGGCTTTAAGTCAAGAAGGCCTACAGCATAAGTTATTTATCTTTTATGAGGCTTGATGGAAAGGCATCAAAGCAAAGAAAGAGACTTACATATGGTATTTATTGACTTGGAAAAAAATATGATTAAATGTAAGAGAAGTGTTGTGGAAGACTTAGGAAAAGGTGTTTGCATAACCTATATTCGGGCTATACAAGACATGTATGATGGGGTAACTATTAGTGTGAAAACTTCAGGAAGCAAGACTAAGGACTTTCCTATAAGGATAGAATTACATTAGGGCTTAGCCTTGAGGCTTTACTTGTCTACTCTAGTCTTCAATGTGCTTTTTTTTTGCTCAGCCAAAATATATATTATATTCATAAAATAGTACCAGAGGTACTAATCAAACAGATGATAGAATACAATTCATTGGTAGTTAGCAACAAGCATTGTGATTATGCAAGCTGAAAACTACCACTGATAGATGAGATTACAGAAAAGAAGCCTATATTCCTATGTTCTTGTCCAACAAAAGCCATCTTTGAGATTTGAGGACCACTGGTTGAAGTGAGGTGTGAAATTTTTTTCAAAGCATCTTAGCCATGACCATAATAAAAATACTGCGTCATCCATTATTTTCTGGGCATTGAATGAGCCATTGGAGAAAATGATACTGTTTCGGTGCTTCCACATAGTGTACGTCAGCGCTAACCACCATTGCTGCCATCTTTTCGCATGTAATCCTTCGAAGACTCCATAGAAATGCTGAAGAAAAGGCAGACTTGGTTGATGTGGGAAAACCCCCACAAGATTCACCCAAGCCATTGATTCCCACCATAGAGGGATAATTTTCCTGCAATAAAAGAATAAATGACTTGCGCTCTCATCCTCCAATCTGCAGAAAGGGCATAAGTAATCTTGTAACTCTACCCGCTTCTTTTTCAAATTGTCCCTGGTTGGTAATCTATCTTTGATTAGCCTCCAAACAAACATGGCCACTTTTGGTGGTACCTTGAGCTTCCATAATTCCTTGAATCCTCCATCCTGACCCTCTGTTGGTATGCCTTCTGAAATGACTCTATATCCTAGCTGAATAGCAGCCGCTTGGTTCTGCCACCCAAATCCAGTGGTCTTGCAAATCTGATCTGATTGTTGTCCCTTCGATATCTTGCAAGAAAGCAATTGCTAGTTCAATCTCGTTATCAAATAATGGACTCCTCCATTGAAATTGCCATTCCCAACCTTCTTCATTAAAGACTCCTAATTGCTGGATGAGTTGATGTTGCTGAGTCGATATGGTGTACAATCTTGGGTACTTTTCTGATAGCTTGGCCTCTCCAGTTAACCACCTGTCCTCCCAAAATTTAATCTTGTCTCCGCGCCCAACCTTCCACACAGTCGATCTGCCCAGCTGCTGCCCCTGTTGGGTGAGCTGATTTATTGTCTTGAGGTCCCTCCACCATAAGGATTCCGAATTAGCCCTTGGTGCTGCATCTAGATTCCTCCATCCTCCATACTTTGATTCAAGTATTTTTGTCCATGTCTCCCCCTGATTCTGTACCATATCCCATTTCCACTTTCCCAACAAAGATATATTGAACGAGGTGATATCTTTTACTCCCAATCCACCTTCTTCCTTTGGCCAGCAAACCTTATCCCATCGGACCCAAGCAATCTTTTTTTGATCAGCCACACCTCCCCATAGGAAATTCCTCTGTAATTTAAGGAGCTTGTGAGCCACCTGTCTGGGAACCCTGAAAAAGAGAAAAAATAGATGGGAATGGATGTTAGCACTGAATTTATGAGAGTCACTCTCCCTCCAAAAGACAAATGTCTTTGCTTCCATCTCGCTAATTTTCTCTCGCATTTAGTGATTATAGGTTCCCAAGTCTGACATCTTCTGGGATTGGCTCCAATAGGAATGCCTAGATATGAGAACGGGAAAGACATCAAGCTACAATTGAGGTAATTGGAAGCATCATGAGTCCACCGGTCCGACACACCAAAGGCCCCGTAACTACTTTTGGCAAAATTTATCTTTAGCCCCGATACTAGCTCAAAAGCACGAAGCATTGCTTTGATAGCTCTTACATTCTCCATAGTTGCCTCTCCCAAGAATATAGTATCATCTGCATACTGGAGCAGGCTAACTTCAACCTTATTTGAACCCACTAAAAATCCCCTGTAGAGCCCTCTGTCAATAGCTTTTGACATTAAACCGCTCAATCCCTCGGCTACAATGTTGAATAGGAGAGGTGATAATGGGTCTCCTTGCCTGAGCCCTTTCTGTGGTAAGAATTCAATGTGCTTAATAGGGACATACATAAGATTATCCTTAGAGAGAGAAACAACTTAGAGAGAGAGTGGCTGAGAGAGAGAGAAACAACTTAGAGAGAGAGTGGCTGAGAGAGAGAGACCTCGTAGAGAGAGAGTTTGCGAGAGAGAGCCTGTCCTAGTGAGCGTGAGGGAGAGAGAGAGAGGAAGAGAGAGTGGGAGAGCGATACGGAGAGATAGCAGAAAAGAGATATCGAGAGAGAGAAGCCGTGGTAGGGCCAGAGTCAACCATAGAGTGAGAGTCAATAGTTCACCCTCACACAGATGGCGCGATTATGGAAGGAGGAGAGACGTGTTCGAAGTAAACACTACCTGCATAGACGTAGAACAGCAACGTGAGATTCAAACCAACCAACTTCAGGGCACATGGACTCAAGTCAAGGGTAGGAGAAAGGCTCGATCGAAGCCCCATTCGGCACAAGGAAAGGATACAGTTGGTCATCCTGCTATTTACCAGAACACATCTCGAGGAAGGCGATCAACATCATCATGGAGGGACAGACCAGACATCACATCTTTCTATTTTTCTCATTTTCCTGACCATGTTCACGAAAAGGACCTTTGGAAGATTTTCCAGGAGTGGGGTAAAGTGTGGGAGGTGTTTATACCTATGAAGAGGAACAAACAAGGCCATAGGTACGGCTTCGTACGGTTCAAGGCGGTAGAAGACGATGAACGATTGGAGAGAAGACTTGATAACAATTTATACATAAAGGGGATGAAGTTGTTCGTCAACAAACCAAGATTCCAGAGAGGAGGCCACAGGGCAGATGATACTCAAGCAGGGAATCAAGGTAGAGCAGGAGTTAAGCTCTTGGAGCACGCTATATCGGAGCAGAAGAAACACCATAGCACTCTTCCGCCAAAGGTAAAATCATATGCGGAAGTGGTGAGACATCAGGGCACGCAGGAAGGAAAGGAGCTACCGGGGCTCACGATAGGGACCGCTGTAGAGTCCATTTTTATCCAAACGAAGAAGGAGCAAAAAGAATGGCTTGACAACGTTTGGGTGGGACGTCTAAAAAATAAGGGAATGTTCGAAAGGGTGGAGGAGGAGGTGCAGGGGTTGGGTGGTATGAATGTGAAATCAGCATATTGGGGAGATGATATGGTCATTCTTCATGATATGGACGATGACACGGCAGCCAAAATCAACCAACAAGAGACCGATAACGGAGGGACTCCTTTCTCTTCTATTCAGAAATGGACGCCGGAGTTGGCGACATCGTACCGTCTAACCTGGCTTCTCATTTGGGGCGTTCCCCTGCAAGCTTGGGAAACAGACCATTTCGCATCCATGGTGGAGACATGTGGGGAACTAGTGGAGCTAGACGCAGCAACGGAGGACAAGGTGAGGATGGACGTTGCACGGGTTTTGGTTCGCACGAAGAAGAAGCCTTTCATAGCTCAATCGGTGAACGCTGTAGTGGACGGAATTCGGCACCGCCTGGAGATTCGTGAGGACATGGATTCCGGATGGAGAAGAACGGCGCGTTTTGAACCTAAGGAGGGCTTTCCGCCGTCTCCTTTCTCGACGGACTATGAGGTCTCTGAAGCAGAACCAAACATCCTCGTCCCTCGTGGAGCTTCCCCTGACCGACGTTCTGATGATTACTCCGGAGATTGCTCCACCCAGTGGCTCTCGCCTGGTACGGTGGAAACGGGTCGGAGACGCCGGGACCACGGTTCCCGACGGTGGCGGAAACTCGGTAATTCCAACAGCGGTGATGACGTGGCGTCGGGCAGAAGGCACGTGACAGTACATGCTCCTGTGGAACTGTCACCTAGGAGAGAGGACCAGCAACTTTGCAACGACCATTTTTCTAGGAAGTTACATGTTAAGGGTATGACTGACCCTAAGCCTTCCTGCCCTAACCCAAATCAGACACCATTTGCGGAAAGTGTAGAGGCTGAAAAGGTCAAAGATGCATCAGGGCTAGGAAGTATACATCGGGTTTTGGAGGGATATCCCTCGGTCATGAATTCCGAGGAATACCCAGTGGGTAAACATGATTTAAATCTACCAGGTCTGTTTGAAAGGGCTAATAGCTCCCAAGGCTTGGAGGGGGACGGGGTACAGAAGGTTTTGGGCTTGGAATATAGTGGCCCAAGTATAAATGGCGGTAAAACTAGTTCTGTTTTCAAAGTGTATAGGAGAAAAAAGGAGGGTGTATCAGCGAATTCCAAGGCCCAGTTAAAGCTGAATCCAGTTTTTAACAACACTGGAAATGTAGTTGAACCAGAGAAGATGGGTACAGCTAGTAATATTAATCATAACAACGTAGGGGGCATGTCTCGGGCTTTAGATTCAGTCCTTTTGACCCCCAATCAGGAGCGCTCTTCTCATAGCCCTATTTCACCAAGTAGTTTCAACACTGAATTTTATGGAGTGGAGGAAGATGCTCACTGGGAGATAGCTAGAGACTTGGGATTATCATTTGCGGAGGTCACTACAAACATGAACAAGAAGAAGAAGGCAGAGGGTAACAGCAGTAAGGCAGATGCAGTAACAGCAGAGATGGGAAAGCAGCAGCATGACCCATGAATATTTTATCTATTAATTCGAGAGGTTTGGGAAGTGGAGTCAAGAGGTCAACCATTCGGAAGTTAACTCTGGCCAACAAAGTTGATATCCTCTGTATTCAAGAAACTAAAATGGACTCTATTGATAAAAAACTTTGCCAATACCTGTGGGGGGACAGCCATGTATCTTGGGAATATCTCCCCTCTAACAATGCAGCTGGAGGTCTCTTATGTATTTGGAATAACGAATCCTATGTGGTGGATAGAAGGGTGGTTGGAAATGGTTTTATTTTGCTGGAAGGAAGGTGGGTTAAGGAAGATAAGAAGGTTATTATTACCAATGTCTACGCCCCCTGTGATTTACAAAGGAAGAGAAACCAATGGGAAGAACTTCTTCAGCTAAAATCCTCCTATCCTGATGATTTATGGTGCATCTTAGGTGACTTCAACTCGATAAGATACCATCATGAGAGAGTGAGTTCTTCTCAGACAGAGGGCAACTCTCCTGGCATGGCTGAGTTCAATTCCTGGATTTCAGACATGGCCATGGAGGAGGTCAGATCTATTGGCAGAAACTTCACCTGGTACAGACCTAATGGGAGTGTAATGAGTAAGCTGGACAGGTTCTTCTTATCTGATAATTGGCTGGATCAATGGCCTGATACCACTCAATTTGTGCTGGATAGGGACTTTTCAGATCATTGCCCTATCCTTTTGAGATCCAAAATCATTGATTGGGGGCCTAAGCCTTTCAAGATCATGGACTGGTGGTTGCAAGATAAGGGTTTCCAGGATATGGTGGTTTCCAAGTGGAATAATTATCATCCTAATGGATGGGGAGGGTATGCTCTCAAGCAAAAGGTGAAATTCATTAAAGATTGCATTCGTCAGTGGAGTTACTCCAATGGTATTATCTCTGAAAAGAAGATTCAGGATCTCAAGAAAGAGCTGAATGATTTGGAGGCTGGTATTAATGATAGAATTCTGACTCCAGCTGAAGCGGAAATAAAGAAATCTCTTCAGGAGCAGCTGTGGAATGCAGCAAATGCCTATGAATCCATGTTGAGGCAAAAGGCTAGAGTGAATTGGATAAAAGAAGGGGATAGAAATTCTGCTTATTTTCATAAAATAATCAACTACAGAAGGAGACACAACGCTATCCAAGGTTTGACAATAGATGGGATGTGGATCCAAGAGCCTAGTAGTGTTAAAAATGAAGCTTTTAACCATTTTAAAGAAAGATTTTCTGAGCAGAATCTTAACAGGCCAACCTTAGATGGTGTCCAGCTACCTTCTCTTGATCAAGGAGAGAATGAAACCCTTGTGGCCCGATTCACAGAAGCAGAAATTACAGCAGCTGTGTGGGAGTGTGGAGGAGATAAAAGCCCCGGCCCGGATGGCCTTAATTTCAACTTTATCAAGCAGTTTTGGAAGACCTTGAAGCCTGACTTCATGCGGTTCTTGGATGAGTTCTACATCAATGGATCTTTCCCAAAAGGAAGCAATGCCTCCTTTATAGCTCTTATCCCCAAGCGAAATGATCCCCAATCTCTCAATGATTATAGACCAATCTCTCTCATTGGTTGTGTCTATAAAGTTGTTTCCAAGCTTTTGGCTAATAGATTGACCCTCGTTCTACCTCATCTTATTGATGAAAGACAAACAGCCTTCATCAAAGGAAGACATATTCTGCATGGAGTCATGATTGCTAATGAAGTCATAGCTGAAGCTAAAACAAGAAATAAACCCTGTATGTTCTTTAAGGTTGATTTTGAAAAAGCTTATGACTCGGTCTCTTGGGGTTTCCTTAATTATATGATGATGAGGTTGGGTTTCTGTGAAAGGTGGAGAAAATGGATTCATGGATGTCTATCTAGTGCATCAATATCCATCTTAATTAATGGCAGCCCCACTAGAGAGTTTGTCCCCGAGAGAGGCCTAAGGCAGGGGGATCCCCTTGCCCCTTTTCTCTTCAACCTGGTAGCAGAAGGCCTTACAGGTCTAATGAGGACAGCCATATCTAAGAATTTATTCACCAGTTATCAAGTGGGAAGCAAGCAGGAGGATGTCAATATCCTGCAGTATGCAGATGACACTCTGTTTTTTGGAGCTGCAAATTCGGCCAATGTTAGAGTCCTAAAGTCTGTTCTGAGATGCTTTGAGATGGCTTCAGGTCTCAAGATCAACTACTCTAAGAGTCAGTTTGGGTGTTTGGGTAAAACAGAAGCTTGGTGTAGACACGCAGCTCAATTTCTAAACTGCAGTCAGATGGCCATTCCTTTTTCCTACCTGGGAATTCCAGTGGGGTCAAATCCCAAAAGCTGGAGTGTTTGGCAACCAATCATCAACAAGTTGGAGTCCAAATTGGCATCTTGGAAGCACAGGTGTCTATCAATGGGGGGCAGAATAACCCTCATTAATTCTGTCCTGACTGCATTGCCTATCTACTTGCTGTCTTTTTTCAGAATACCCAAAAAAGTAGTCCATAAGATTGTTTCTATTCAGAGAAACTTTCTTTGGGGTGGTGACAATGATACAACCAAGATACCTTGGGTTAAATGGGACATTGTCTGTCTTCCTAAGAGCAGAGGGGGGCTAGGAATTAAAGACTTGAACAAGTTTAATATAGCCTTACTTGGCAAATGGGGCTGGAACCTGGTGAATAATCAGCATCAGCTTTGGGCAAGAATCTTATTGTCCAAATATGGAGGTTGGCATGCTTTACTATATGATAAAAACAGTGCTCACATCTCTCCTTGGTGGAGAGACTTAAAATCAGTCTTCCAGCAGCAACATCATAATATCTTAACCAGTAACTTAAGGTGGAAGGTGGGTAAAGGGGACAAGGTTAAGTTCTGGCTGGATAAGTGGAGGGGGGACGATTACACCCTCAAAGACAAGTACCCGGCTTTGTACCAAATCAGTCTTCACCAAGACTCTACTATCAACCTAATGGGCCAATTTGCGGATAACAGGTGGGAATGGAGAATTCTATGGAGGAGAAATTTTTTTGATCATGAGATTGATATGATGGCTGCCTTCATGGAGGACATTGCTGATGTTCAGATCCACTTTTCTAGTATGGATTGTCTTGAATGGAGGGCTGATTCTACTGGGTCTTATTCTACAAAATCAGCACACAGCCTCTTGATGGGTGATGGTACTTCTGCTGCTGAAGACAGTGCTTACAGGAGTTTGTGGAATCTGAAAATTCCTCCAAGAGCAAGTGCATTCTCTTGGAGGCTCTTAAAAAACAGATTGCCCACTAAGGCTAATCTAAGAAGGAGGCAGGTAGATTTACCATCTGATAGATGCCCTTTATGTGATGTAGAGGAGGAAACAGTTGGCCATATTATGTTTTCTTGTTCAGCAACTAGGAGCCTTTGGTGGGAGGTTTTAAATTGGGTTAGTAGAGTGGGCCCTTTCCCCACTGACCCTATAAATCATTTTATTCAATTCTCTCACTGGAACAGCAAGAGACATATAGTCAAGAGATGGGAAGTACTTTGGATAGCTCTATCCATGACTATTTGGAAACATAGGAATTCAGTGGTTTTCAATAACCAGATTTTCAGTCCCGAAAAAGTCATGGACGAAGCTCTGTTTCACTCTTGGTCTTGGCTAAAATGCATGGACAAAGACTTTGATATGCATTTCAACCAGTGGTCTTCTAACTTGAAGGAGCAGCTGTCTTAGGGGGGTTATGTCTGTATTGTTTTTGCTTTGTGTCTATCTTTATGCCGGTTGGGTTAGGCAACTTGCCTTATATTTTTGTATCCTATTTCCAGTACACCTAGTACTGAGTTATATATAATAATATATGATTTTTGCTGTGCAAAAAAAAAAAAACATAAGATTATCCTTGACTGTGTGCATGTAGCAGATGATATAGTTTCAATTGAGGAATCAAGGGAAGAGGTTAACTTTAAATTTGAGCTTTGGAGGTAGACTTTGGAACCAAAGAGTTTTTCCTTAAGTAGGAGCTAGACGAAGTATATGCATTGCAATTTTAGCAAGAAACAAGAAGAAAATGACTTGGAAATAAATATGGGAGAAGATGTCATACCTTAGCGTTCTAAGTGTAAATATATGGGATCAAAATTACAAAAATGATGGGGAAATTAATAAAGATGAAGCACATATGATACGAGCTGGATGGTTAAAATGGAGAAAGATGTCAAGGATTATGCGATTGTAAAGTACCTACCAAACTCAAAGTAATCTTTTATTGTACTACTATATGTGCAGCTATATTCTATGATAGTGAATGCTGTGTTTTAAAGGGACAACAAAAGAAAAAGGTGGGAGTAATAGAAATGAGAATATGAAGATGGATGTGTGACCACACAATAAAGGACATGATATGAAATGCTTATATATGAGAAGATATTGGTATGACCAAAAGATGACAAAATCGGTTAAAGTGGTTTGAACATGTGCAAAGAAGGTTACTAGAAGCTCTACTGAGGAGAGTAGATTTTATTGTTTTATCCTTGTGAAAAGGGGGAGAGGGAAACCAAGGACATTGGAGAAAATTGTAAAGAGGGATCTCATGGCGAATAATATTCCTGAAAATTTGTTCTTTAGTTGAGCTCAATGGCATCATGCAATCTATGTAGCCGACCTCACTTAGTGAGATGCGAATTTTTGTTGTTTGTTGTCTTCTCCTATACTCCTTCGTTTTTTTAATCTCAATTGTCAGTGTTTAATGTATGTGATCCTGCAGGTTAAGATAGAAGAGTTAGTGGCTGAAATGGGAGGAGTTCTACACACTAAAGCATCATTGGATTTGAACTTTGTCGTTGTGAAAAATGTTTTAGCTGCGAAGTACAAGGTCCGGTAACTCAAGCATATTCTTAATTATCACACACACAGACACATAGATTATGTTATGTAAATATTTTTGCAAGCAGGAAGCTCTTTCTTTTCTGTCTTATTGCTGCATTTTATTCATATTACCGATTAGCTTATGTGTTATATTCTATCTTGCATCTTATTATCCCCTCCCTTAATGAATCACAGTACCACTCACAGAAGTTCAGAACCAGGGAATTTGTATGCAGTTGTGCATGCTAAAGTTAATTGAAAGAGTTATCTCATTGCTTGACATTTGTAACACAGTATTTGGTCCAAAAAGAGGAAGCTTCTGAACTTGGACATATTTGGTGTTAATTGACTTTGTTAATGGCTAACAATTTAGAAAGTAGTATTTATTTATTCTATTCAGGATCATAGTCGTGTCTAATTTAGAACAATTTGGTATGATTACTTAGTAATTACATTCAAAGTTAGTCAATGTCATATCAAGGCCCTTATTATTTATTGGATGGGTTACTGCTTAAACCAGGAGCAATGTACTTGGACTGCAGAAGTGAGGAAGTTGTACTGAACATTTGTTAGGTTACTCAGCTATTGTAGATTGAGGTGATAGGCAAAACAATTTAATCTCAGATGTAGCACAGAAACAAATCAACAAACTGATAACAATACCATTCAAATTTGTGGTTGTGTTTAAAAACCTAAAAAGACTGATTTTTGTGTCCTCTTAGCAGTATATTTTATTTGATTGGCTGCAATACATTTGAGGCCCATTATTGGAGGGTTCAAAGTTTTTATATATTCAAGCTGATGCATAGTTTGTTGATCCTTCTCGCTGTAATGATTCAACTGATTTTCTTTTCCTTAGTCATGGCTCAGTATTCAAGGAAGTTTGATATATCTATTTGGATTGGAATAAATTTCTGTTTGGCATTCATTTTTTTGTGATTTGAATAGTTTAGCTTCCAAACTGTTGGTGGCTAATATGGTTCTTAATAGAGCTCACATATTCTGTTTCATGGTCTATCTCATTGAGTTGAGTTCGGCTACATCTCCGTACTGCATCTAGATGGCCATTTGATTGTGGAAATGTGCAGATACTAAAAACTCATCTGCCTTCTCTAATTATTCAACCTGTTAGCTCTGATTGTGTGATAATTCAGCAAACTGGTTACACTGTCATATTCAATCTTTGTGGAGGTTTTAATTGTCAATATGTTTGATTGTTTATGCTATACTATCTAATATACATTGCTTTATGTCTGGCAGTGGGCTTTGAATATATTGAAGAAACCAATAGTCACTTATGAATGGTTAAAACAATGCTCAGATGAGCATCGTGTTGTTCCTCAAGAGTCATACAAGGTCCTTCCTTTCTCTGGGTTAAAGATTTGTGTTACTGGAATCCCAGCAGGTTGAAATTTAGCTATCTGTTAGTATTGGTCATTGTAGAATGCTTCTTTTTTGGATGCTAATGTGCTTGAGATTTTTTTCAGATAATCGTAAGGAGATGGAGAAGCTTATTTTACAAAATGGTGGAAAATACTCCGCAGAATTGACAAAGAAGTGCACACATTTGATTTCTGAGATATCCTTCTGATAGTTCTTATAAATGATCGTGTATCTATTGGACATGCAAATATTCATTTATTATTTGAGTAGAGAACACATTTTCATTGTTTTTTAGCAAGCATTTTGCCAAATCTTCAATGTCAACAACATTTATGTGTTTCCTAATTTTTCTTTATGGACTATTTGGTTCAAAGGAGGAGAGGGAAGGGGAGGGGAAGGGAAGAGAAGGGATTTTGATTAGACATTATGTTTGATTGAGAGGAGGGGAGGTAGTCAATTCCTTGTTTGGTTCACAAGGGGAGGGGAGGGTTTTAAAAATAAATTTACCTTTGTATCCTTATAATTTTAAATGTCATTTAATTTGAAATGTTTTAAATCCCCTTCCCCTTCCTTCCAAATCCCTCCAATATTGGAGGGGAACAAAACTTAGATGTGGAGGGATTTTGCTCCCCTCCATTCCCCTCCCCACCTTTCCTAAATATTGAACCAAACAACCATTATTTAAAAAAATCCCTCCCCTTCCTTCTCCTCTCCTCCATTTCCCTCGAACCAAAATTATGTTAAGGTCATTTTTATTGTTGGATCATCAGCTTCTTGCTACGGAGTCTCAACACCGTGCTATTACTTTCCTTTTTTTGTGCTAATGACTATCAGCCAATCATAAATTATTCATAATTTCGAGTAATAATCTGGATACCCCCTCTAAAATAAAAAACTCGATAAAATTGTACTTCATTACACTTCATGCACTTTTTGATACTGTGTAATGCGACACATATTATTGCTTATTGATAATCAGTTTACAAGATTGCCCTAGTGCTTTCATTAGTTCCAATGCATTGATCATATTTGACCATGCCTCCCATTGTATTGACAAATTTCTAAAGACATTTCGGTTTAAAAGATAAGAACTGAGACTCATTTAGACAAGAATAATATTCTGATATTTGTTTCTTGTTATTCTTAATCTGTTAGAATGTATGACATTTATTTATTTTTATTTTCTAACAATCTGCAGTGAATCTTTGTATTGCTTTTTTCTACACTAGGTGGAATTTTGTTTCAACTGTATTAGTTAGCCTTTTGATAAGACAAATTCCTGTATGTTAAATATTTCTATGAATTAGCATGCTGTATTTTGCTTGTTTCCGTGTCTCCTATTGCACTACCTTATGGGCTTAGATGCCCTACTTTGCTTGCAATTGTGTAAAGGTTTGAAAGGTTGCTCTTTTCTTTTTCTGTATGAGATCCTCTTTGCCTGAATAATTTAGTATTTGAACTCAATATATGTTATTATGGTTTAGAAATGGTGGATATTTGTGTTCTTGACTGTTCTTACGCTCCTGAAGGTGACAAATATAAGGTGGCAAAACGATGGGGCCACATTCATATTGTGACAAGGAAATGGTTTGATCAATCTATTGCTCGAAAAGGTAACTTCTATGTTTTAATGATGTCTGTTGCAACAACTTTCAGGTTTGAAACTAAATAGTAGGACATCACATGTTAGAATATAATGTTACTATTGTGTTAGTGGTCTCTTAGAATTTGGGTTTGGACAAACTCAACCCCAAAAATTTTGCTCAAAATGTGAGGGTTACCCCTCTTCTCTTATATACACTGTTTTGACCATGCCACTAGTCATTGTGGGATACCCAACACCCCTCTCATGCCGAGGATTGAACATCTCAAGTGTGAAATTTGCAAAACTAGACATTTGAGTGTGGTCTAATACCTGGTGGCCTCATTGGGCCAACAACAGCTACTACAATAGACTCTGATACCCTTTTAAAATTTGAATTTGGGCCTAACTCAACTCCAAAAAGCTAGCTCAAGTTGTAAGGATTACCCTTCACTTTTATACACAATTTTAGCCATATCACTAGTCAATGTGAAATCTCCAACATGGTCTTATTATATCTCTCTAGAGTTATTAGGGTGCTCTTGTACAGGTTGTAATGCACTTGAACCATATTTCATTTTGGTCCTTCAGTTCAGTGATATATGTCATGTCACAATGGTACTCTGAAGATAATTAATGCCATCAGTTTTGTCTTTAAAGGGCCAATTTGATTTCATATTTAATGGTAAATTTGATGTTGTGCATTGGAGGACCAATTTGATGTACTTATAAATGGAGGACCAATGTGATGCCAGTAATATCTTAGGAGGACTAAATGAATTTTTACTCTGTTCGTAGGAGTTTAAATTTAGTGTTTGTAACAGTATACAATTATTTAGACCCGTATTAAATATATTATCTTCTTTCTCCTTTCCATTATTTAGACCGGTATTTGACCATCAGTTTTCATTTGTTTGTAGCATGTCTGAATGAGGAGTTGTTCGCTGTTCAGCATGGATCTGTATCTTCGCATAAAGTAACTAGGGACTTAACAATGCAACATAGCCAAGAAAAGGATTTCGGGAAATTGCACTCTGCGGCATCCTCAGGTGCTACAGATTCAAATGTGCAAGTTTTTTCTTGTGCTGAGTTTATGGATAGAGATCTCGAAGCTACACAGTCAGAACACATGTCTTCAGTTTCAAATGTTCCTTTATTTGCTAAGGAGGCAGATTCTGAACCTCTTCCATTGCAGACCTGCAGTGAATTGAACTTTGATGGTGCTGTTGCTAATGATTCTGAATCTGATGATAATGACCTGTACTTGTCAGAGTGCAGAATATTACTAGTTGGTTTTGAAGCATGTGAAATGCGGAAACTAGTTAATATGGTGCGTAAAGGTGGTGGCTCCCGGTATATGTCTTTTAATGACAAATTGACACACATAGTAATTGGGAATCCTACTGAAATGTAAGTCCAGTCTGATGTTAAGAAGAATCCTTATGGATGCATTTCATGTTTGTGTATCTCGATAGTTTCCTGAATTTATGTTTTAGATTGTTACCAGTATCAATCTTAAATGTTTTGGCAAACCTTTTTCTTTTCTTTAGTATTTAACATGGTTGTTTGTTTTTTTAAGGGAAAAGAAGGATGTGAGGAGTCTTGCTGCTTTAGGTGTAATTTATGTTGTTAAAACTGCATGGCTTGAAGATTGTGACCGTGAAAAGAAACAAGTCCCTGTTCTTAGGAGACACATTGCATATGATCTACTTTATCCAAAAGGTCTGCTATTATGATGTTCATGTTCACTTTTGTAGTATGTCTATTTTCTCTTAATCATGTTGAGCTGGAGAACACTTTTTAGTTAATCTATTAGATTTTTCTTGAATAATTTGTAAACTTGATTTTATGGAATTCATGCTTTATTTGTTCTCTGATTTCTTAAACTCAGCAAAAGGAGCAGTAACAGGCAGTATGTCTATGGATCACGCTAAAATCTCCAGCTTTCATCAAAGATTGCATCAGGTGGACTTTGAAATTGTAAAGCCAGAATCTTTGGAGAAAAGAAAAGAAGAGAAAAAAGATATGGGTATAAATGGTCACTCTTTCAGTGAAGCAATAGGCAGAACGATGCTGCAAAATCAACTTCCTGATAATAAATTGAGCTCACAAAGGATGACCCAACATAACTCCAGTGTTCAATACACGAAGTCAGCAAATGTTTTTAGAGGGAAACTATTTTGTTTCTCAAATTTATATCCTGAAGAAAAGGCAAGTCATTAGGATCTTAATAGATTTAATATAATTTTGCTGTAGAATTGTGAGTTAGGGATCAATGCCCAGGAAGTTTGAAAGACAGAAGTAGGATAAGAGGAATCTTGAATGTTCTGATTGATAAAAAACTATTTAGTTGGTGAACTTTGGGATTGATATAGACTTCATCTCAAAATTATTTCAAAATAGAAAAATCACCGGCATACATGGACAAAGTATATTTAAGTTTTTAGACATCAATATGCCACAACCTTATTCTATCAAAACCTGGAACTTAATCAGTATTAGAGATGTAATATAAAAACCATTCATTAATGTTTAATTTTAGTTTTGATTGCTTTTTTCAGAGAGGTGAGGTTGTTCAATGGATAACTCAAGGGGGAGGAGAGATAATAAGTGGGCAAACAAAACAGAGTACGTACTATACTATTGAGTGTCACGGTGTAACACCCACGTTGACACGTGATTCCAAGAGTTTGTATATTTCTAGTCATTGGATACGATCTTGTTTGGAGGTAAGCCTTATTAGTCACAAATGTATATTTCCCTTTTCAGCTTTATTTTTCAACGTTTTTATCTTCTGCAATTGTCAGGTGCTTGTTTGGCTATAAATCTTGATTTATATATTTAATAAATAAGATGAGTTGATGGGGAAAAGCCAAAACTGTCTTGGCCCAAGTGTTCCAAGTTATTATCTCAGAAGTTCTATTAACAAGAATAAAATAATGATGGAAAGTGGTAAAAGTTGGTTCCATTTTTACATGGCTGCAAACACTTAATACTTGGATCATATGCTATCAAAGCTCACAATCTTCATCGTTTAGTCGTTTCTCCTCAAATTCCACTGCGATTCCTTACTGAAGAGGATCGCAATCTCGATCATGTTAATCTGCAGTATCAAGTGTGGGAGAAACAAGATCAATTTCTGCCCGTATGGTCGCAATCATCTCTTTCAAGCTCTATGCTAGCTCGTGTTCTTGGATCTATTCATTCCTGTTGAAAGGGTTTACTGTAATGTGTTGTGTGCTTGGATGACCACACTTAGTCTTTATTTATAATAAGCAAATAGAATCAGTATTGATTACATAGGATCAATCTATTAATGAGTAATAATGACTAAATCCCTAATTGCTATCTAATAATAAATAGGAGAATAAAATATAATCTAATACTCCCCTAAAGTTGGAGCATATATGTCATATGAACCAAGCTTGTTACAAAAGTGGTAAACCCAAGAGAAAAGAAAGGCAGTTCTGGCTGTGTGATCGTGCTGGATAAATGATGGCTTGACAGCAGCCAACAGAGGCCCACAGGTAATGGGTACTGTTCACTTGTGAAAAGAGCACGCACTGAGGCAAAAAAAGTAAAGAGAGAGCACACCTTGAGGTGGAAAGGTACTCACGTGCTGATGTGGTGTGAGTGCGTGAGATGCACGTGTGTAGAGTGGGATAACCTCAGTGCTGTTAATCTAGCTCATAACATTCCTCTGGTGCTGTGAGATAACCTCAGTGCTGTTAATCTAGCTCATAACCCTGTCCTTCATGCAAGGACTAAGCACATGGAGCTTGATGTTTTCTTTGTTTGCGAGAAGGTTGTTGCCAAACAATTAGTTGTTCAACATATTCCTGGCCAGGATCAGTGGGCAGATATACTTACTAAGCCCTTGCCACCTGCTAGGTTCTCTTTTGTTCATGCCAAACTCAATGTGGCTGAGCTCCCTTTGGTTTCTCAGCCTTCTTGAGTTGCGGAGGGGGGTGAGAGTGTATAACTCCTTTCACTGTTTTGTAATTACCTATTGCTAACTGTAGTAGCTAAACTCTGGTTAAGTATAACTGCCTTGGTCTTGTAGTTATGACAAACTCCTAACTGAGCCTCTGTAGTATATATAGGTTTTGTAAACAGAGATTCAGTGTCTTTGTATTTTCTCAGTTTCATAATAAACATTTTCAGTTTCTCAACAACAGATAATGGCAAAAAATTAATATAGTAATGTTTACATCATCATCAGCATCATCATAATTATAATAATTACTCTTTTATCCCCTTGTAGTTTCACACTTTGGCCCAATTTTGGATTATCTTTATACTTATGAGAAGTTTTCATTTAAGTATTTGATTCCTAACTTATAAAAGACCCTTGGATTGAAAGTTTATAAGTATTGAAGGAGAAGTTAGATGGGGGAGCTTCTGAAAAAGTTGAGGTCTATAAGTTGATTTAACTTATGTGAGAAGTTGAATTCATTTTACCTCCTTGATTCATTTTATTTGCTTCTCCTGTTGGTGTAAGTGTTTGTTAAGAATTTTATCCAAAAGATCTCTTTATCAACTTACCTCCCTATTGTATCACTAAACTCCCTTGTCCCTTATTTTTGCTTGATTGATATGCTTATTAACCTTGCAAGTTTAACCATGGTTTTTCACTTTAACCTAAACTTTAGGAGGGTTTACGGGTTGAAAAAGTATAGTGGTTAAAAGTTGAGAAAATGGAAAACTACAAAGGGATGAAGTGTAATTTACTTTAACAGCGATAACAATAATAATAATAATATAGTGATAATGATTCCTTTTCTGTTGAAAGCTGGATTCTTTGAGAATATATGCTGGTTTACATACTTATACTGTGATTATGGTGTTTTTGTTCAAGGCTGGATCCTTGCTGGATGTTGACAGTCACATTCTTTATTCTCCACTTCCCTGCCGTGTTCCCTTGCCTGGGTTTGAAAGCTTCCGGTTTTGCTTTTCACAGTATGACGAGAAAGACAGAAATCTCCTAAGAAACTTGTGCTTTCATCTTGGAGCTAAATATGGGGAGAAGTTGACTAAGAAGGTTACCCATTTGTTGTGTAAATTCACCAATGGGCCCAAGTATGAGGCTGCTTGTAAATGGGGGATTCAATCGGTTACATCTGAATGGATATTTGAATGTGTCAAACAGGTAATGTATTTTGATGGTGACTGAGTACTGGGCAGTGTGAGCTTCAGTGTATATTTATGCATATTCATTATGCATGCATGTCTACATGTATTTTCTATGTTATGTATGTTTGACTAAGAAAAGTCCTTATCAATATGCAACTTTTTTTTTTTCCAGAATGGAGTTGTGGCCATTGATCAGTTTTTACCAAAAGAAGTCACTGCTCAAGACCGAGATGCAGGAATTTGCACTGTGAGTCAATTTCCTACCCAGGCTGTTCAAATGATAAGTGACTTGCCCTCCCAGTTGTCTAGTCAATCACAAACTTTGAGAGGCACGACAAATAAAAATGTCAGTTGTGGAGTTGATAATCATGAGACCAGTTTTAGGATACCAAGTAATTATAGCAAAAAGGCAAGGCTTGTGGAGGAACCTTGCCTATCCAATAAGAAGCCTTCAGCTTCAAATTCAGGTATTCATGCTGATGACAAGAATTTTTCCAAAGACAATATGCTTATAGATGCCGGGGAGGCTTTTCATGCTGTTCCAGATGTTGCTGCTGCAATTGAGGACTTGTTAGAGCAGACTAGTAAGGTAAAAGCAGATTTTTTGTTAATGGCATGTTGATATATATATATATATATATATATATATATATATATATTTTATTAAATTGGTTTTACTCCACTATGTCCGAAGCATTCCTGCTTAACTTTCTCTTTTTCTTTGGTATAAAGATGCATGATCAGAGGTCCCCAGCACAGACTGGGTGTGAGAGAAGTGTATCCTTAAGTGTGATCAATTCTATTGGGGTTGTGTTTTGTTTTATAATTTTCTTAATTTATTTTTCTGAGTAGTAGTGATCCTTGATGATAGAATAGATTTACCCATCTGATCGCTCAGTCCTTAGTGAAGATAATTCCAATCCTCATACTGTCTTTGGATTATCTAAACACTGGTTAAACAGGTTAGCTCTCTATAGTTTGCTGTTTAAAATTTATCATACTGTTGTCATCTCTCCACATAATCTTCGTTTGTCAAAATTAGATTTTTGATATCAAAAGGCCTTTAAAAGACCTATTTGATCAGTTTATATAGTTCAGCATTTCATGAATTCATTATGTGATGACCGCAGAACTTTTTGCCTTTATAGTTGCAGAATGTTGCATTGTGAAATCCATATTCTCAAAAATAATTTAAAAATTTGAAACAAGCAAACTCTAAATAGGAAAAAATTGCCTTAGTAACAATTAGCAATCGGCATCACCTATATGTTATCATCAACGAATTCATCTTAAAAATATTCTCTCTGTTTATTTTTATCTGTTTTTTGCATAATATATAATTGAAGAGAAATGAAAGATAGAAGAGATTTATTCAATGCTTTTAAATTGTGGTGACTAAGTTATTATTGATTTGAATACTTAAACTTAATGACTTTATTTGTCTATTGTAGGAATCAATTTGTTTCAGTCATTTTAGTGAAATATTTTTATTTTGAAGAATCACTTTTAAAAAGAAACCACTGTATTTGTTTAAGCTTTTACAAAAATAAAATTGGAAAAATTTATTATTTATGATTTGGTTTAATACCTTTTTTATTCCTATACAAAATCCGTTTTTCAATTTGCTCTTTATATAAAACAGATTTATAATCAAATCCCAGTGTTTTTTTTTTGGAAAGCAAAACTATAATATATTAATTAAATTAGTACCAGAGGTACTACAAAATACATAAGTAGAGTCCTGTGAATCATAAGAAAAACCGCCCTACACAAACAGTACCCTACTAGGGGTCACACTAGCTAAAAGCTATAGACATTCCTGAAGACCAGCAGTGGAAAGGGGTCTTGAAGTCTTTTTCCCATCCCCTCAGCCAAGTCCATAAAAGAAATAAGATGCTATCTGTCAACTTAGAGATTTCAAAGGAGTGATTATGGAAGATCATATCATTCCTGAGTCTCCAAATTGAGAATGTAGCTGCTACCCACCACATTTTCCATCTCTTGTTAGAAGCCTTTGAAGCTGCTGCAGAATAATGTTGGAGGAAATTATCCATTGGGCTGCAGTGGATAACCTTGTCTTCCTTGACCCAAGAGAAGAATTCCCACCACATAGGCATAATCTTATCACATTTGAAGAAAAGATGGGATGCAGTTTCAGGTTGACTATGGCAGAAAGGGCAGAGGTCATTTTCAACCTGAATTTGTCTCTTGAGCAGGTTATCCTTGGTAGGGAGTCTGTCCCATAACAACCTCCAAGCAAAAGAGAGAGCCTTAGGAGGAATTTTTATCTTCCAGAGTTGCTGGAACCCCTCATACTGACCTTGATCATCCAGCTCAGGTTGAAGAACTTGGTAAGTAGATTTAGTTGTGAACTCTCCATTAGCTTCAGCTCTCCAAATCCAGGTGTCCTTCAGGTTAATATTTAGGCTAGATGCATGGATTTGATCAATGAACTTAGACGCTAACTGCAGTTCATTGTCAAAGAGATTCCTTCTCCAAGACAAGTTCCAAACCCAACCATTCTCAGACCAAGATCCCATCTCTGCTACCCTGATATCTCTTTGGGAAGACACTCTAAATAGCTCAGGAAATTGATCTTTGAGGGGGATTCCCTCAACACCCCAAGGATCTTCCCAAAAGAGAAATTGGTCACCTCTGCCCAGCTTCCAACAAATTTGATTATCAGCAGCAAACATACTCTGCCCAGTGTTGATTATACAATGGAGCATATCATTATATACTATGGGTAATAAATAAAAAAAATAATTACAGATATTCTAGTTTCTTGATTACCATAATGTTGGGAAGTCCCACATAGCCTACCTCAATTTTTAGGGTGAAACTTAAATATCTGTTGAACCACTTCACTTAATGTCAATTGGTTTTAAGATGAAATCTAGTATGGTATTAGAGCCTATGGCCCATCTAGGTTCTCCTATTTTGAAAGGCTCGCATGTTCTGGTATCCATATGTGGAGGAGGGCTGTGCAAAAACCGGTTTGGAAAAAAACCGAACCGAACTGGTTTTCAAACTGGTTTAACTAGTTTTGTTTTTAACCCAAATCTGCGAACTGGTTTTCAAACTGGTTTGAAACTGAACTGGTTTAGAAAACCAGTTTTGAACTGAACTAGTTTCGAACCAGTTTATAATTCTTTTCAGAACCGAACCGGTTCTGAAGTGGTTTTAAATTAGTTTAAAACTGGTTTTAATAGTATTTCAAATACTCATTTTCAAATAACCAGACTAAACTCTGTTTATACCTGAACCTAGTCCAAATTTGAACACATTCTTCTAAGAGGAATAAAATATAAAATGACATACACCAAATTTCATCCTTAAAGGACCAAGAGTATATTATATAGCCAGATTCAGTAGATATAGACTTGTATGTAGCCAGCTTTTGGTTCCTATCGAGATTGTGTTAAGTCTGATATCTGAAACCAATTGTATGGACTATCACAATTATGTAATCTTTGTACCTCTGGTACTCGTCTATATATATATATATTATCTTTGCTGATAAGAAAAATAAAAAATATAGCCAGATTCAGTTAAAACCTCAAATAAACAAACATAATTTTGGCTTTCTAAATTTAAAACTTGCCTAGCATTCCAATGACAGAAACAATAAAGGAAAAAAAATCAATATTCAAAATGAAGAACAATAGTAACAATCTTTTAGATATATAACACACTTATCTTAAATTCAAAGTGAATACATTCATGCCTTAATTATATAGTGAAAACTCACTTATCTTAGCTGAAAAAACAGAAAAAAAAAATGTTAAAGTCTTGCCTGAAAATGCTGCAACTAGGCCTTGGAGTAGGGTGCTACCTAGTCAAAGGGGGAACTTATGCTGGCTCAGCCATATTGATCCTAGTCACAATGTGTTCTGTAAATGGTCCAGCTTTCGCAACATTAAAATCCAGCCAAGCAAATCAGCATCAACATACAAAAGTACACAAAAAAAGTGTAACTGTCTGATAACATAGAATAACAAAGGTTCTATATAAGCTGAAATTCAAACACACTATATCATGAACCGATTATCCTAAAATGATAATAAACTGGGTGAGAAAACATAAATGACTTTACATTACATATTTAACGTGTCTATTTATGCAAGAAACCTTTAGACTTAAAAGTAAACTTTTTCGAGAAAAATGAAGACAATAAAAAGCAAACTTGATATAAAGGGATTAACATGTAGATGAAGATGTCGGAAGAAGCAAGAAAAAATGTGGTATGACTATTCTATTTCTACATATTGTCCAAGGGAAATTTGATGGATGGTAGAGATATCACTGTAAGGATGATCTGATTATAATGAAAGAAAAAAGACCATCTAGACCCCTATCTTGTTTTTATTTATTTATTATTATTAAATATGTTTTTAGTCATTTTAAATGAAGTAATATTTATTTTTTGTCTCTAAAAAATAAAATCATTTATTTTTTTTGTAAAGGACAAAGACTGATACGTTTTCATAAAGAGAGACAAAAAATATAATTTATTTTTGAAAGATAAAAAAATGAACTTTGTTTGAAACAAAAAAATATATCTTTTGTTCGATACAATATGAATGAAAGAGGATGCATAAGGTGTAGAAGTAACATTTTGTTTTCTCACCCAGTTTATTACTATTTTAAGATAATTGATTCATGATATAGTGTGTTTGAATTTCAGCATCAACAAACAAATAGCATAGGCTGACAAATTATATTGTACATAAAAAAGGAAAATTGGAAAGAGAAAAAGATTTACAAAATAACAAGATAATGCACGCTGCACAGCAAGTTAAAAATATCACGAATAGCCCTGCAATTATCATAAATGCCACTATCACTAGAGCAAGGAAGTATTGCTATTCCACTCCAGTCACATCATGCTATCAAAGACATTAACTCAGACTAATTGGTATATACTTTATGATTACGTTAAGTAGAACAGTGATGAATTTATAAAAAAGAACAACAAATGAAACAAATGCTATAGTTCTGAGATGGTGACCCTTTCTCAAATTAGTGATCTCAAATTACATGTGAAGATTAAAGACCAGCTGTCAAACACAATATAATGAAATAGCAATGAGGGTCGACATTGATTAATTTTGCATTTTGACAGCTCTGGGAAGCACAATTTTGGCATGGAAGACAACTAATAATATTACTATTGCTGGTGCCTTTTGGTTATATAATGATGTTTAAACAGAAGGTATCCACCTTCTCCAAACTTAACAAAAGATAAGGAATCAAGACAGTACAGTTAAAGGCAGAGATACACTATGTATATAGCCTAAGTACATACTGTAAAGGAAATTGTGCATCGACATGCAAATTTGACTTATCTTATGGACAAACCATCAATTTTGATTAATAAATATGTTTTGCATTTTTTTAAAAAATGCAAATTTTGACTAGCACCAGTACTGCTACATCAAACAAATTTCTGCTCCAAATACCTAACAAACCTCTCAGAAAATCCCATAAGCAATCAGTGGAGGGGAACTCACTCATTCACAGAATCGTGGACAAAACAAAATCCACAATTTGAATTCAAGACCCCATGGATGAAATACATAAGAGAGGGAAAGGGATACTCACAGCCCTCAAATCAAAGTTAAGACTGAAGACCTTGTTTTCCTGTTACTCTGTTAGGCCGCTAGTGTTGGAAGGTCTCTGCATCCACTCTGCATGAATAATCATTTTATTTTGTGGATGATGGTCAATTAAATATTTCATATGCTATCATTTTATGAACTTTTTACACTTCAAATGAATTGATGCATGATCTACGACTGCAACATGGTGACATTGGTTTATCACAATGAAACCAAGTAGAATTTGGTATTTTAATAGTTTTTAAAAAAACCAAATTATCGTTGTTAAAGGCTAAAGTGAAAGGCCTACTCACCAAGCAAGAGAGTAAGAAATAAAGCAAACCCCCAAACCCACAAATATCACTCAAAACCTGCCTCTTTTTCCTATATTGTTACAGAGTCACTCTAAGGAAAAGCAAATTAATCAGTTCTGTCAGAGTGTTATGCACATTTTAGCAACAGAGAAAGAGAACATGCCTGCGGTGACCGGCGAGAGCACCTATAACCTCATCAGTGGACACGAACGTTCCGGTGAAGGTTCCGAGAAACAAACAGTATCTCAGCATTTCCTTCAGATCCGCCACAATCGCTTCGCCATTCGAACTTCAAAACCACAATTCCCTTCCTAAACAAATGAAGCTGCACAGCAAAAGGATCGTAGGATGATGAGAATGTGCAATGCAGTTCAAGTTCAAATGTTATCTATCCAAAGCTAATGATCCATAAAGATAACAGTGTTGTTAGATTACATTACGTGATCTTTTATTTATTATTGATAGAAATCAGTGATTATATTCCCTATTAATCAGTAATTGATTGATCATGTAATCAATATTGATTCTGTTTCTCTATTATAAATAAGGATCAAATGTGGTCATCTAAGACACACAATATTATAGTAAAACACTGTTATAAGTATAAACTATACCAGATTGCATATCATTTTTCACCTTTCTCAAAATCAGTACTGAGCTTATATTCTTTTAGAAGTGGAAGAAAAGATGATAATGGGGAGGCTTCTCAAGACAGAAGAGCAGGAATATATGATGGTTTTAGTGAAACACAGACAGAATCTCAGGTTATATATATCAGACATTGGCTACTCCCTTTACTGTTCAATTTTTGCAAGTACTTTGTCTTGATTGTGACTTCTGTTTTGTTTAAACATTTGTTGTTAGATACCCATCTCCCGCTGGATTTGCACTGGCTGTTGACTAATTACTATTTCTGAGTATACTTGGTGAATGTCATTTACTTTTGTCATAATGCAGGTTGTTAGTTATGAAGAAGATTTATCAGGAAGGCAAATGCTTATAGATAGAGTCCGAACTCGAAGTAGCTTGCAGTGAATGGAAACACAAACAGAATCTCAGGTTTTATATCTTTTGGACATTGGCAAGGTAACTCTTACTGTTCGATTTATCCAAGTACTTTGTCTTGATTGTGACTTCTGTTTTGTTTAACATTTATTGTTAGATACCTATCTCTCCCTGGGACACGAATTAGTTAACTTTCGCACTGGCTGTTGACTAATGACTATAAGAATACTTAGTGAATGCCATTTACTTTTGTCATAATGCAGGTTGTTGGTTATGAAGAAGATTTATCAGGAATGCAAAGTCCGATGGCAAATGCTTATAGAGTCCGAACTCGAAGTAGCTTGCAGTGAATAGGAACAAGAATCTGTCATGTCCTGATTTCAGAAACAAAAGAAAAAGAAAAAATCAACCTTGGTCAGCTAATGAAGGGAACATCGGCTGCTGCTTACTATATAGAAGGTCAATATTAATTATATTTGTCGTACCGTTGGAACAAGTTGAGTCTGATCAAATAAGTAACACCCTTAATTCCGTAGTGTAATAGTGTTTTACAGTAATATTGTATTGTCTTATCAGACCACATGAAATACTCTTATTTATAATAAAGAAGGTTTACAAAATACGAAAACTAAATAAGGAAAATAATTTCATACTAAACTGTTATAATTAAAATATATCAAATCATATATTTCATACTCTCCCTTGAGAGCTTATGTTATAAGAACAAAACTTATTAGAAATGTGGTAAATCCAACAAAATGAAAATAAAGACGGTTGCAGTTGTGTGGTTGCACTAAAAAACATTGGTGGCAACCAATAAAGGCCCTTAGATGCGACGCGTATTGTTCACTCGCCAGAGATGTGTCACGCGTCGTGTGCATGAACTTCTTTCATCAAAAAAGGTCCTTGCGTGTGGTCGTTGTGGCAGTGTTTTGAGTTGGTTGTGCATGCGGATAACATGATATTCTTGAAAGCTTGTTGATGCAAACCAATAAGAGGGTGGTGTACAAATGTGTTTGTGTGAGGGATGTTGGCGAACATCATTGTGGAAGTGGATTTTGAAATAGCCAGCCAAATGAAGGTGTTGAGAGGGGTGTTTGGTTTCAAACTGAGCCAAACAGTCTAAAGGTCAGCCAGAAGTAGGGAATGGTAGCGGAGGAGCTGCCGAATAATGGGTCTCACCGAAAACGACGTCACATGTGAATTTTTGAAGAGCACGTGGGTTACACGCGTTGGAGAGAGGAGGCGCGGGCAAAGGAGTTATGCATCGTGACTCTATTTTAGACATCATTAGCAAAAGGGATGGGTGGCGATGGCCAAACGGCGGATGCAAGTGTTGCAGGTACTTATTCACCCGAAAAAGAAAAAAGATGTGCATGGAGGCACATGCAGCAATGGCTGCCCGATGACCAACGTGGAGGTCATTGATGGTAGGATGCCAAGTAGAGAGGTCCATCGGAAACTTGATAAAGAATGATAGAAGAAAGGTAGCGAGCAAAAGTTCCCAATGAGAGACAATTTTTCCTTTTTCCCTCAACCTAACTCTGATATCATGTAACCGTGTTTTAGTGTAATGTTGTGTTGTCTTTTCAAACCACATCAAATACTCTTATTTATAATTAGTGAGGTTTACAAAATAAGAATTAAATAATGAGTAATAAGGAAAATAGTCTCATAGTTATAATTAAAACATATCAAATCATATATTTCACACATAGAATTAGGAGGTTGGAAAAGTGTAACGAAAATGATGGGTGTTCTAATTAGATTTATTGTATCTAAAACTAATAAATAAACTCAGTTGATTAAGAAAAATATAGTTATTACTATTTTAGTGGGAAGGGGCAGAAAGAAAGGGGATAACCATATGCTAAGTTGTGTAAGTTAGTAATTTTTGTTCGCATGACTGATCTAATTGGATAATTAAAATGCTCTTCATGAATCCGAAATCACATGACACCTTTAATGAAACAGTTAATAGATTCTCAAGATTCATTTTTTCAGGCTAAATTATCTTTTTAATCCCTTTTTCAGAATATTTATTTTTAGTCCTTGAATTATTTATTATATTTTTAGTCCAATTTTTTTCCATCCTTATTTTTAGTGCATGAACTTTTTTTATCCATGGACTAAAAGTATGGATGAAAAAAATTAAGGGAGTAAAAATAAAAATGATAAAAAAATTGAGGGACTAAAAATAAATAAAAAAAGTTCTAGGACTGAAAACAAAAAAATAAAAAGTTTAACAACTAAAAATATAATAAATCATTTTTGTATACTATTGATTGGGGCAGTTTTTATTGTTACTTTTTATTAACATTGAGGTTGTTAAGAAACCACTTCAAGAATTTAAATCAATGTTAATGTTGTAGCTCACGAACAGTTAGAGCGGAGATTAAAAGAGGGATTCTATTTGTAGATCCCATTTTTCTCTTCGCACTGTTTCCATTTTATTTTTGTAATTTTTTTTTCTAAAAAACAATCTTGATATAACTATTTTAAATCGAGATTTAAGTACTCTTAAAATATTGAGGAACCACATAAAAGTCTTATGATAACCAATAAATTAAATCCAAAAGTTACACTTTAATGTTTTAGAAAGTTAATTAATTAGTTTCTTTATATTCAAAAATGTTTTTTCTAATTACACATATTCTTCTCTTTTTTTATAAATTTTTCCCCAAAATTCTATTACTAAAATTAGGGGATTTCCTCGAATACATGATATATATATACTTACTTGAAGCTACTATCTTTTATAGTTCTCACTTTCCTCCAATTTATACCCTGTCAAGTTTCAACTCGTATAATGTACAATGTACATTACTCTAGTCATTTTATAATTTTTCTCACAATTTCTCTTAAATCATACTTTACTAGAAGATTTATGTCTCTTAAACCATACTTTACTTTCCTACATTTTTGCCCTATGGTTCCTAATTCCAATTTAAATGCAATATAACAAGCGTAGTTCAAGTTCGTGGTCGCCTACCCTCGAAACACATCTTTGTCATACTTGAACCTAAATTCACAATGCCAAATTAAAGTTTAGATAGCAACAATGTTATTTGTGTCCAAAATTCATGAGTTTTGTTGAAGACTAATTTTTGTTAAAGAACTTTATTAACCACCTTTAATGAAATATTATTTTTCAATCACATTTTTTTCATTCACAAGACTTCAATTCAATATTTTACTTAAAAAAATTAAGTCTAATTTCACTTATATACTAGTATTTGAAAATGTAAACATATTTTGCAAAAAAAAAAAATAGGCACATAATTTTATTAAATATGATACTATGAATACATTAAGCAAATAATATAATTTTAACAAATCTCAACAAGTAAAAAGATACATAATAATTTATGTCACTCAAAAAATTACATGCAACAAATATTATACATAAGGTCACTTTAAAAAGAATATATACACACACAATATGAATATATAACTTTTTTATATAATTTTATTTCTTAAAAATTCTCTTTATTTTCCTCAAATGAATCACACCAATGGTATCAGCCAACAATAAGGAAGCTAGTGAACGAGGACAATGATCCCAAGAGAGGAAGTTATCATCATGGGAAGTGCCAAATTTCGCAAGTCAGTCCGCGCAGGAATTGGCCTCACGAAAAATGTGTTGCAGTTTGCATTCCAATCCAATTCCAATAGTTTGTGAATTGAAAGGATGAGAGTAAAACACGGATGAATTGGATCTGGTTAGAAAAAAAATGGAAAAGATGTGAAGTCCCAAATTAAATAAAAGAACAATTATAACTATACTCGGAGTTTGACACATAGATTAACAATGTAAAATTAAATATACAACAAGCACAAAGGAAAAACAAAATGTAGAGAAGAAGTTTTATAATAGTCTGAGTTAAAGGGCATAAGAGTTATTCTTGAAGAAAAAATGTTCTCACCGCATAGGTAGAAGAATTTGATTGTATTTCTCTTCTAATATACGATAACATGTTAGTCTCAATTATTTATATTTAAAGGATCTTCAAACCATTTTGAACACCAATTATCTTTATCTAAAAATATAATTTTTTTTAAGAACAAGAAGATAATAAATATAGAGGAAAATAATATTGTTTGTAGTGCCTAAAAAAAATATTTTTCCTCCTTGTGTGTATTGACTAAAGGAGAGAGATATATAGACATAAATCTTATATGCAACAACACAAAAAACTCTAAGTAAAAGTGTCACACCCTTTTGAACAATGGAAGGCAACTTGTAGAAAAAAAACTTGACAAACCAAAGTTACAACTAACTACTAAGGCATAACATAAAAAACTTGTAACATTACTTAAAAAAACATTGACCCATTAAAAAATACTTTATAGTTTTGTGGAATGGTAGTGCATCTATAATAAGGTAAGGCAGACAGACTTCTATTTGCTGATGGTTGATACCTTACTGTTGTCTTTGGCAATATTTTTGTTTCTTGTTTATGTAAATACTCTGGGAATTAACCATTTATGAATTGGAGCTTTCAAATTTGGCATTTTTTTTATGTCAAAAGTCTTAAAAAGGAAAGAACTCCTTTTCATTCAACCCCTCTCTTTTCTTTTTCTCTTTTTATCTTATCTTTTAATACCCTATTTTCTTTTCAATTTTTTAAAGGTTCACATGCTTTTTATCTTTCTATTGTTTTGTTGATTCAAGTTGTTTTTTGTTGGATTGCTTTGTAAAGACTATGAACTTGTTAATGATTCCTAGACTCATGCTTTTCAAAGAAATTTGTTAACTTTCTTATTATTGGCATGCCTTTATTATTGAATAAAACCAAAATTTTGGTGCTCCAATTTCATTTTAGACTCATGCTTCTTTCTTATTATTGGCATATTATGCATTTGTTTGCATAAAAGAAGCACCTGACTTTCGATAGGGTAATTTAGCTGTCGCTTAACACAGGATGATAAGTTGATTCAAGATTTGAAAAGATTAACCAGTATTTTTTTTAATCTCTATACCAAGTCCTTACAAGTATCTTATAGGAGCTTTTGCATGGCACTTCAGATGATCTGATTTCTATGCTTTCTAGTCTGTTTACAGGAAGTAATGTTTTTCTCTTCCATACATCTCTTTTTCAATACAGAACCGTGAGTTCATTTTCTGACCATACACATGCTTAGCACTAGCTGACTTGTCTTGTTTGTTTGTGCATGTATAAATTTAACATGTTCATTAATAGTTTGATATGTTTACATCATTTCAAATTCTCAAAATTCTTGCAGTTGCTTTGCATAGTTTGGTTGCTATTAATAATTGCAACAACAATCTGATAAGTATATGCCTCTTTGGGAAATAGTTGTTGATTGAGAAAAGGCTGTAGACTAATCCTGATTTTCAGAAATTCAGATCAGTGTATTATTTTTGCGACTCTAAGCAAGCCTTGATCCATAGTGGAAAACAATGAAGAACTTATGTGAGAAAGACTCTGGTCCTACCCATTTAACATATTATGCTCTTGGACGCACATCATGGGGAACTTCCTCTGAATCTGATGTGCAACAATCATCCATGTCCAAAAGTTTGAGCTTGAAAATAAGTGTTCTTCCGCAACAATGCCATAAGACCAAGCTGTTGAATTTTCAGTATCAAGATCGAGATTCATCTTCAACTCAATCATCCGGCCAGTCTTATCCAGAAGTTGGTTCAGCACAATCAGGTATTTGTAATAAAATCTTGTCTATATCTGTGTATCTGACTGTGCTTATTGCTTCATTTTTTTTGTTTCTATATCTGTATATCTTTTCTATTGTGAAGCTGCTACTGGAGTACTCTGGAATCTTTATGGTAAAGAAAAAAAAATGAAGTAATACAAATTTGTGATTAAGATGACATTGTGAAGTGATAGTAGTATCTTACATTAGACTGTGCTTGTAGTATAATAATGATACTGTGATAGCCATACCTGTAATGACATCATTTTTTTCTTTTCAGAAATTGGAGTTCATTTTAGTCCTCAGAATGTTTAATCAGTATCAGAAAACACGTGTTACTTCCTAATGAATATTTATGAATATATTCTTTAGGTCAAATTTCAGTGCAGTGTAGCAATTGTTCTGCTTGTTCAACACTTAACACAACTGGGGGAAAGAGTGTGGAAGGTGTCATCAGCTCAACTGTGGGGATTCAGGATTATACCTTCCCTCTTTCACAACTGTGTTACAACCAATCACTTGTGAGTAGATACGTGATTGTGTCTTAGTGGACTGAGATTATTTGCAAATCTTTTTCCTTATTATTTTACTTTTCAGGCTCATACTGCATTCCACTTTGCCGAGCCGTGCTTTATTGGCCTAGTAGCTGCTCCATATGCGCCACAGCCTAATGTAAGATAATAGAGTCTATTCATTTTTTTTCTCACTATTTTGTATTTTTGTCGGCTTGTCTCCAGCATAGTGAGTTAAAGTTTTATCATAAAAACAAATTGCTAAAAAATAACTGTATGACAGACTCATGGCATCAGATTATGCTTTATCTGGGAAGTACTTTGGTTAGATCTGGTATAACGAGGTCTTCACTTTGTAATTGCTCCATGTTGTGTGTTCTGACTAAGTTTGGTATAATGCTACTTTTTTTATCCTGATTTTGTTGAGAATAGGGTAAAGGTCTTTATGGAAAAGCCTGCTGCTCTTGTTATGTGTCGTTTTATTTTGATTGGAATAAATTCTGTGCAAAGCTTTCTGAGAGGCTTTCGGATAGATGTTATTGTGGTTGAATCCTGTTGATGCCTTTTTTTTATTTTATTTTACTTGAATAGTCCATAGTTCATACTCTCTCAAGATGTTCAGTTTATACATCCTTGGGAATCTTTTTAGTCACCCGTCTTTGCTTTATTAATTTTTACTATTTGTTGTGCGACTGATAGCTTGCCAACCTTACAGATTCTCTTAGTTCGTTAAGTATATTTTATGAAGAATCTTTTTTATTTAAAAATGTGTCTTAGCTTTTCCTTTGCACCTCCTTCGTTCTTATTCTTCCATTACTTTTATTATTTATTAAAATACTTTTTCTTATGGTGGGGTACTTGTTCCTTATCTTTGACTCAAGATATTCTTTATTATAAACTCAATAATCAGAGATGCAATCTTCACAAGACAGCATGGTTATTCTTGGAAAAAAGAATTTGGGCTCTCTTTAGATAATAGGGCCACACAAATACAATTGAAGCTTCAAGTATTTGGATTCTCATATGATGTGTTGGTTCTCTAATATAACTAATGACCTAAAGAATTTACATAATGCCTTGACAATTAAAGTGAGTTGCACGTTTGTAACACCAAGACTATATTCTGAAGCATATGCTATCAAAACCTGGGCAGATTAATGATGCTCAGCTAGTAGGAATGAGTCCTGCTCGAATTCCTCTGCCACCTGATCTTATTGAGGGGCCTATGTATGTGAATGCAAAGCAGTACCATGCTATTCTGAGACGCAGGCAGTATCGTGCAAAACTTGAAGCACAGAACAAACTCATCAAAGAACGGAAAGTAAGTGCATTTTTTTGTTTCCAAGAAATGCTAGCTAGCTTATTGATTGAAATTTATTACAAAGTACAAAATAAATTTAAATTTAAATTTAAATTTTAAACCAATAATAGAAAGAGTGTTAAAATGAATGTGTTGCTAGGCATTCTTGTTTTGTTTCCTCTCCCCTCTAAGGTCAATTTCTCTTAACAACACTATCATCGTTGTTCTGCAGCCATATCTTCACGAGTCCCGCCATCTACATGCACTGAAGAGAGCTAGAGGTTCCGGTGGACGCTTTTTGAATGCCAAAAAGCTCACTTCAGCGAACCATGGTGATTCTATAACAACATGTTCTGATGTCTTCCAGCAACATGAGTCAGACTTTAGGTTATGTGGTTACCCTTCTCGTATTGGAAGAAGCGTGCAGGGTTACTCGGTGGAAATCAACATCATCTATCAGTCCTTATGTGACAAACTTTTTTGGCACACTAGCAAGTGTTCCATAGGGAAGTCATCCTTGGCTCATTTACATTATTATGTCTGACTAATATGTTCATGTTAGTTAATTGTTTTGGAACAAAGATATAGACCTTTGCTAGATTTCAATTTTCCTATATTGTATATTTGGGCAAAGTAGCACATTTAACTGACTAGTCACAAACAATATTTCTTTTTTTGTTGATGTTACATTGGAAATTGTCTTTTTTGAGAACTAAGGTTTTGGTTGTGGTGTATGTTTTTATCTTTGCACACTGATGCTGTATTAATCTTGAGAGAAGATAGTGCCTTGGCTGCTGTTGTTGGTGTCTTTGCTAAAATAATTTGTGTTGGGTCTTTGTCGTTTTTTGCTTCGGCTTATTATACGGTTGATAAAGCCTCCACAACATTTTGGTGGATAGGTGTTATGAATAGAAGTTGCCACTTGTGTGAAGGTGCCAATATCAAAAGCATCTTCTGCTTTGCTAAATATCACTCCTCAATCGTGCCTTGCTTCACTTCCATGCCAACCCTTCTCCCTACCAACAATTTGATCACTTTATTTTTATGAAAATTATTTTCATATCTTATTAGAGAATAATTGAAAACAATATCGAATTAGAGGAAAAATTTTCCCCATTTTTTTTTAGTTTACTCGACACAGTCACGTTTATTCGTTCCGGCCTTTTTTAACAAATAAAATATTCACCTTAATTTTGAAGTATATAAACATAAGTTTATAAATATTCACCTTACTATATATGACAAGCTGGAATTGTGTCATTGCTGTCATGTGTCTAATATTTTTTTTTTTTGGTGAATTAAAATAAAGTCACTTGTCTAATATAACGCCAATAGAAAAATAATATGTTTCACATATTTATGGTGATTATCTTTTTGACGCACAACTGGAAACATTTTCTTTGGTAAAAAAATTAATTGCCGCGTATTTATGTAAAATAACTTAGTTTTTGAAAAATATTTTATAAATGATTCAATTTTTGTACTATCAATAAAATAATTTAAAAATTGACATAGATTTTTTTACTATTGAGTGATTGACATTATAACGTAAAAATGATTTGGGCATAACTATGCTTGGCGATTGGATTTGGTGTTGGGGACATTTTTTATTTTCAATTTTTTTTGCATAATTATATCTTTTATCTTTGATTTTTTTTTTTTGGTG